>NW_020884966.1:1143929-1162264 GCF_003945725.1 Corapipo altera
AGTCCTGCTGAGGATGAGGAATTGAGTCCTGCTGAGGATGAGGAATTCCGTCCTGCTGAGGATGAGGAATTCCGCCCTGCTGGAGCTGTCGGGCTGGAGCCTGGGCTGTAATTAGGCGGGCAGTTCCTAGGTGTCACTGCAGCCCCAGCTGACAGAACCCGAGGAGCTCTCCTCGGGCAAAAATCCCGTGGAAAGGGGCAGCACGTCCAACAAAGGAACGAGACTCCTCCAGCTCCGAGGGCACGGGCTGCGTTCTGGACACGGGAGCTGGAGCTTTGCTCCAGAATCAAACAGCTCCGCCAGGGGAAATTTAAGTTGGATATCAGGAGAAAATTCTTTACAGAGAGAGTAATCAGGCATTGGAATGGGCTGCTCAGAGAGGTGGTGGATTCACCATCCCTGGAGATTTTTAAACGCAGATTGGACGTGGTACTGAGTGCCATGATCTAGTAAATGGACTGGATTTGGACCAAGGGTTGGACTCGATGATCTCGGAGCTCTTTTCCAACCCAATCGATTCTATGATTCTATGATTCTATGAACTCCCTCGGTGTTTAGCTTCGTTCCCAGCCATTAAAATCCTGGGTTTATGTGGTATTTTCCCCGTGACTGGCAACCTTTCTTTAGCAGCAGCGTTGCAGTCTCGTAGCTCATCATCAGCCCCTCGGTAAAGGGATCTGCGAGACAACAAATACCCGTCAGTCACTGGGAAAATATCAATTTAAAATATGCATTCTCATCTTTTCTGTTCACTAACGGGTTGGAATAGAACCTGGAAGGTGAAGGAAAAGCAGCTGGTTTGGCCAAAAAAGGCGAATTCACACTCTGGAGAATATTATCATGCTGAGGGTAATAAATGATTTATTAGAGAGAAAGTTTCCTTACCCTTTTATTTCCATTTTGTTTCAACCTTCGAGGGAAATACAAGCCCTTCTGTTGGCTGAGGGACAGGAGTCCCTGTTCTGTAACACAATTCAGCAGCGTTTCCATCAGGAATGGGGAGTTAATCTCTTTTTAGCCAATAATCATTGTCTACACAACTTATCTAAATGTGGAGTTTACTTCAGTTAAATATCCATTACAAAATCAGAGCTGGGACAAAGAAAATTATCTTTGTAATGGAAAATAGATAAAATATCCGGGCAATGGGTAGTTTAACTTGAAAGTCAAAGTGAAGGTTGTGGGCAGGAGCTTTGGAGGCAGCAGATTTACAATTACAAGGCAAAGAACAAATATAAATTGAGTTGTGCTCAGCCGTGGAAGTGAGTGATGCCTGACTCGGGTGATAGAAGTGAGCATCAATAAGCAAATAATTTCAAATAAGTATCGTAACTACCTTTAAAAATTTTTCTTTCCTTCTCATTAATTCATTTTAACCCCCCATTGTTCACAGAACACAGTCCAGGGTAGGTAATTAAGAACTTGGAAGCACTGTAGGGTTGAAGATATTTTATGTGTCCTGACTAATGAAAAACTGTGAGGCAAAAAGGGGTTTGAAGGGAGGGAAAAGGGGGCACAGACAGAAACTGCTGAAGAACAAAGACTGTTTCAGGCTGCTGAAGACAGATTTTTTTAATCAGTAGTACCAGCACCTCTTTAAAATTCCCATCTGGAATGTGAGGTAAAAGAAATTAAAATTAAAATCGGGGATTTTATTCTTTTTTTTTTTAGTAAGAGTCCCAACATCCTTCTGAGCTCGGCGGGGGCAGACACCTAAAAATCCAGTGGCTTAGTGGGGTTCTAGATCTTGAACGCTGAGAGGAGAAACAACCCCAGGAAGTTTCCTCAAAGGAAGAGGCTTCTCTTGCTGTTTGCTCAGACCTGAACCTGGTGTGGAGGTGGAGCTTGGTGTGTTTGATGGAGCTCTGCTCTCTGACACCACAGGGCCCAGCTGTGAGTAAGTGCTCCGTTTTCTGACCCACAGGATCCAAAACCACCTTGCAAGTGAAAGCAAAGCATTTTTTTTTTCTTGCAGTCTGTGATTACATCTCAAAAAATAACCCAGCTCCTTGCCCTGGTTTGAGAATGTCAATGCCTTGCTCTGTTAAACTGGATGGGGATGGAGAATTTCCTGATCGGCTCAAAGGAAAGAAAACACAGTGACTTTGTTAAAAGAGAATTAGACGAGAACAAAAGCCTTATTAGATGAATAAAGTCTTTAACAAGATGCCAGCCTTCTTCTTAGATCTTCCAGAAAAAAGCTCATAAATGCTGGTAAAGGCAATTTAACATCTTATTGAATCGAATAATCAGGGGAGGGCCAGAACACCAAACCCGTAACCAATCGAGTTTTACTGCAATAGACTTTTAAAGAATTAAAGGACTAAAGCCCAACAGCCAGAACTTGTACACTGTGGGGGGTTTCTTTTTTTCCTCTTCACTGCTCATTGTTTTTGTGGAGAACGTCAATTAAATATCTTTACTGTACACTTGATATCATGTAAATTTTCCTAATTTCTGAAACTTGCATTTCCTGCATTTTTTCCTCCCCCTGTTTTTGATGTTTAATGTGTTTCTTTTATATCCGTGTCCCTCTTGCCAATTCATGAGATGGTGCATATTTAATGAGAACAATTAAACAAGAATTTTGTAGAAATGAGTTCTAAGCTCCAAAGCTGACTTTCATTTTCCTCTGCTTTAGGCTGTCTTGAGCACTCGGAGAAAGGCAACCAGGATTAATAAAGCTTTCCCATTTTAACACTGATTAGACACACGATTTAATAGAGCTAGAAAAAGCAAAGAGAATGCTTTGTAAAAGAATGAAAGCATGGAAATGCTTAAAAAACTGGACAAGTGAGGAAATACTTAAGATACAGCACAGCTTTGGATTACTCTTAATAGCAAAATGACTTGTAAACTGGTTTGCCATTAAATTTTACTCATCTATTACTTTATATTTAAAAGACCTGTTTCATTTAAGCAGCTGGTGTTAAGACAAATCTAAGGTTGTAATTTACTTTAGGATTTTTTCATAAAGCTGTTTGCTTCTAAAATAAAATTTATACATAGGGGGAAATGAAACAGAACCTCAGAGATTTATATGGATTTAATAATGATTTTGTGCTAACAACACTTGAACTTTCAGGAGGATAATTGAACTCAGGAGTACAACTGAATTAAAACCTGGGGGTACAACTGAGCTTAGACTAGGAGTAACAGGGTATGAGATCCATGGGAGAGTGGGGCACCTGCACTTGGGATTTGTCATTTCCAAGCCCAATCCAAGCTGAGACTGAAGGAGGAGAGATGCACAAGGGTGACATTTCTGTGTGGTCCTTTCAGCTCAAGGTCTTCTCCCTCTTCCTCACCTCGAGCACGAGGAAGCCTCTGTGACCCCTTTGGACTTGGGCTGCTGTGAAGGGGTGGACAGGGTTCTTTTCAAAGCCCAAAGGTCTCCTGTAGCCAGAGGCTCCTGCATTTCACTCCCTGTTCCCCATCCAAGCCAGGGAACAGGGACCCGTGTGGGTGGAAGGTTAAACGATGCAAAGAGCAGAAGAGCAGCGAGGGTGAACTTTTACAAACACGGGATCAAAGCCTCGTTATTGCCCCTGCAGCTCCACCTCTGAGCAGCTCCACCTTTGGGGCCACTGCTCCTTTATTTCTCCTCCTGGGATCTGTTTACATGCAGTGGACTGACTCATCCATCCAGAGGCACAATTCCTGCAAAACTGAATGTACAGGATTCTGTATCAAAGTATCTGAATGACCAGCTAATGAATGACTGTGAAAAGCAGCACCAACTCCCCCGTGGCTCCGTGTTTTAATTCCCCATTCTCTCTGAAGTGTTTGTTTGGAAGTGGTTTCTCTTTCCTGCTGCCAGAGGAGAGTTTTCCACCAGGCCATCTGGAACCTCTGGCTGCAGCCTTGTATCGTTTGACATTAAAGCTGTCACTACAATCCCTGATTATTTTTTTTTTTTTTTTTAGGAAAATGATGGCAAATCAAAATTTCCAGCATTTTGGTGCCGTTCCTCCTGCTTGCACTAAACATTCCACATGGATGAGCTGGGCTTTTATTAACAGGAGAGGGAGTTGGGCTAATTTAGAGCATATTTGACCACATATTGTTGGGTTGTTTACTGATAATTGAGGTTGCTCATTCTGGCTGTGATTCTGTCCTGCTGCCCGGTGCCTACCCAGGAAAGCAGATTCCACACCTAATTCCCTCACTTCTTCCTTGGTATCTCACACCCAAACCCAACTTTTCCAAAGGTATTTATGGATTACCTACTTATGCCATTGAAAAGACGAGGGGCTCTGTGATGAGGCTCCTGGGACCAGTTTAAGTCACCTTTTGCAAGGTGAGATGAGCCACATCTAGAACAGAATATTTCTGTCTCTCAGACTTGCCTTCTTCTCTCCACAGACCTTAAAAAAATCGTGGCCAACTGATGTTGGCTTTGTACTGGGCATGTCTCAAACAAGCAGAGATTAATCCTCCTTCTCCTGCCTGATTTTTGGAAGTGTTGAATTAATCACTGACTTCAGCTGGCACTGGAGCTGCACTCACCCTTCTGAATGGCAGATGGAAAGGTTTTTAAATTATTTATTACAATGGACAATCAAAATGAGAGTTAAAGTTGTGGAACTGCCGGGTCCTGATGCACCACAGGTGGTTCATGTGCTACATCTGAAAGGATTACTTTACTTTTTGTTTTCTCATCTGGACTGGTGGCTTCTCAGGAGAAAACTGAGAGGTTCTTTGGGGTTTTTTTTTGAGTTGTTTTGTCTTGTTTTTAATGATGTCCAGCCATAATGAGGCCAGAAATACCCACTAATTGTAAGGGTACACATACAACAACAACAAAAGAAAAGGAATTATTCTTATCACCATGTCAGTATTATTTTAAACCGGATGTTTCAAAATGGCAAGACTAGAAAGGAATCATGAGAGTCCAGCATCTCATAGCCTGGGTTCTAATTAAAATCCCTTCCAACCTCGAGACAGTCAGGACTGGAAATCACCATCCCTGCAGTTTCTGGATGACTGATGAAAGACTTCAGACAAACCACAAGCAGCCACTGGCTCAGCTGATGGGACTTTTTTTTTAGAGCAGCTCAACTGCAGCCCTAATGCTCCAGCAGAAAGGACGGTCTTGTGAATTTAAAAACAACCAAAATGTCATTCCAGAGAGCCTGGCAAGGTACAGAACACGGTCCCAGTTCCGTGAGGAGCTGGCCTGCCAATTAACTGGAAAGTTTCATCTGCAGCTTTGCAGTTTGTAACAAGGCAAGACAAGGGAAATGGGGTTTAATTTGACATGTCCAGAGTGCTGACCCTCTGACTTGGTCACATCTGACAGCACCACAGATGGATTCTGACTGTCCCTGCCTGCACGCCTGAAATGAGTGGGATAATGAAGGATCTCTCAAGATGATGGAAATTGTGTTCACCAAACCAAGGAAAGCCTTCATGAGGGTTGGGATCCTCACCATAAGGAGAAGGGCTGGCAAAAAGCCTCATCAAACCCCTCATTTTCACCCTTAGTTTAATTAAGATTCCCTAATTCATTACTGCCAAAACTCCTGAAAGGAGTGGGTGACTTGTTAGCATTGACCAGGGACTGGAAGGGATTCTGTCTGTCCTCATTTCAATTATCACAGTCAAAAAAGTTCTTATGGGTCTCATTCCTCAGTCATTCCAGGTGCATTTTCCAGGCATACAATCCCAAAAGTCACCTGGACTCTCTTCTAAAAAAACTTTTAATGCTGGTGAGCAGTGTGAGCACACTTTGTGACTTTGGTGAAGCTGCCACTGTGAAGGTAATTTAAATAACTGAGAAGACAGCAGGGCCATGAAGTGCCTGGCACTGGGATGTAGAGAAGGGGGTGGGGATCAGGTGTGATTTCAAGTACACCTGTAAGGAAGCTGCACAAACAAGTTCACTGCCTGGTTTCTGAAGAGGAGGGTCTGCTTGGGAATATTTGCTGGTTCTGTGTGGGTTGAAGAGCTTGACAGCAAAAGAGGAACAGTGAATTGCTGTAACTCAGCTGGAAATTCTGTATTTCTGCTTCTTTTTTTTACCTTTTTTTCTGATAATCAGCCTGCAGCTCAGTCTCAGAGTTCACCAAATATTCATTTTTAAAGGTAATGCAGTCCATGTTAAAGACCTGAACCTGTTAGTTGGTGCTGTGCCTGTATGGAAACCCTAAATCTGTGTTTTCCCCCTTGAGCTAAATTACAGGAGGATGCCAGAACTAACTGCAGCCTTAGAGAAAGCTGCAGCAGTCACGACCTGTCTCGTGGCTTTACAGATATTTATCCCTGCATTTCATTGACATTTCTCATATTAAATGACTAAAAAGCAGGTGCCCCATGGTTACACACTGAGCAGGAGGAGGGCAGAGCTGCCTGAGTGGCCTCTGGCATGGCTGGAAAAGCACAACCACCATGAACCAGGGCTGGTGAGGGGCACGAGTGACACTTATTTATGGACTCCTGTGTGTGCTCCTGTCACAGCTCAGCACACAGGACAGGATTTTGCATTCTATGTGCAGCACTGCAGTGGGATTGGAGCCTCAACAAAGAGGCTGAGACAGAGGGGGGACCAGAATAACCTCATGTGGCTGTTCATGTCTGAATGTCTGATTTACTGAATGCAATTCACTCATCAGCTCTGAATTACTTTCACAATAATGTTCTGTGTGATACTACAAGACTCACAACTGCTGGTCCATGGTGAGGGTTCAGCACCCTTGGGATGGAGGGAGGGAGGATGTTGAGGGAGGGAGGGAGGATGTTGAGGGTGTTCTCTTAAATGTTGAATCCTGGCCTGCAAAAAATGCAAAGTTACCACTTTTACTGAGATAATACCCTTATAAAAAGGAAAGAAGGGAGGTTTTGAACACTTTTAACACTTAGTTTGGCCTTGGGTATAAAACAGAGCAATGGGATGTAACAAAGCCTGTCCAGAATGGAACTTGGCAAGTCCCAACAGAGAAATGTGTCTGTCCCAGGGAATATTAGTGAAGATCAGGAAGAAAGCAAGTGTCAAATACTGATTAAACAGGAGCAGTGGCAACTACTAAGCAGCAATTAACAGAAATAAAGAGATGGTGCAATTAAAACCGCAGCTGTAAAATGCAGAACTGTGTGTGAGGGTTTTGGAAGGAGGTGGCTGCTTCCTTTTTTTTAATCTGGATCAACTGTAGCGTAGATAATAATCACTAGTATGAAAAACAAGGAGTGGATTTCCTGCATTCCTAGATGGAAGGTCTCGAGGGAAAATCCTGGGGAACTGTGGGGAACCAGGTGCAGAAGGAGATGGTGTGAAGATTTCCTAAAACAGATCATGAGAGAGGGATGAGCTGCCTCTAAAAGTGTCAGTTCTCAGGGAGATGCAGCCAGAGATCTTGACCACCTGTGGGTACTGAAGATTTCATGGCACTTGTGATTGTCACAAAATAAAAGGCAGCATCCTGGCTCTGTTCCATCGGGAAAATTGATTTTGCCTCCCCAAATTTCCACTCCATGGGTCTAATTGAGCACTTTTTTAAAAATAGTGAATCCAATCAACCCTCGGGACAAAACATTTATTTTGCCTCGCTCTTGACAAACAAGTGTTTTGTTTGCATTTGCCTGTGTAATTAAAGTGCCAGCTGCCAATAATGAAACTATAGAAATTAATAATTATTTCCCCCCTGTAAATGCACTGTACAATATTGCTGGCGTGGAAAAGTAGCCCTCATTCCAAGATGGAGAGGGCTCCATCCCACTGATTAGAGACAAATAATACATGTATAAAGTGCATTTGTGTGTGTGGGGAGAGGGACAATGGCTGAGGGGAGGGATTTTTGTACATGTGCTCCTCCAGAATGCACGCACTGGATGCTGAATGTAAATCCAAGCTGGATAAAAGCTGCCTTAAGGCTACTAATGGTGTTTCTGGGAATTACCATAATCCTTTTAAAAACTGTAAGTAGGAAGAGGCAGGGCCAGGCAGCCTGGGAATAGAAGCAGCATCACCCTTAGCCTTGAATTTATCCTGCACAGGACTTTGATCAAAACACCTTTTATTTTTGCTCAGCTGGTTTGGGGGGTGCTGGTGTGTCCCCTCTGACAGGAGAGGTTAGAACTGGGTTGGTGTATTCTTTGTGCTGTAATATTTTATGTTTAAATGTCTTTATAAATTCACCTCAAACTGTTCTTTGTTGTTGCCTCTTTTTCCACCCTTTCCCCCTAAATTCCCGTGTTTCTCTTGTGCCTCTCAAGCCCTGATGATGTTCTTCCTCCAGCCTTTCAATGAGTCACTGCCAATCTGAGCCTAAGTAAGAGGCTTTCTGTTCCTGTGTATTTTACAGCATAGTGGCAAATCAATCATCTAGAAAATAGTTTGCTGGCTCTGTCAGGGCACCCTGGGAAATAACTTACTTTTTTTTCTGTGAGTAAGCAAGGCCTGAAGGCATCAGATGGAGAATGTGCACTGTTTACTGCAAATAATTCGAGAAAGACACTTTTACCAGATTGTGCATCTTCTCCTGGTTGATAGGAGAGACTCTGGCACATTGAATTATTTATTTAGATGAGTAGAAATGCCAAAAAGGGCACCTAGCCATATGTTTTAGAAGCTTCTGGCATCACTAGGAAGGCATCACAAATAATACCCTAAAAGCACAGCAGCATGGTATAAAACACCTCAAGAAAGAAACACAACTCAGTCTTAATTACTCTAAATACTCTGGTAATTATTCATCTCTGTGCTTCATCCTGCTTCTAAAATGCCTGTGGGGAGGGAAGGAGCTTTGCAGCTTCTCCTGGTGTGGAAATGTGTGAGCAGGATGCTCTTCATTATAAAACTGGACTTGAATTCGGGCTTCAGTTTAAATTCCAAGCTTTCAACCCAAACTGTGGGCACATGGATCACGTGCAAACTTCATTATTTGGCTGCTTGTGCCAGGAAGAGTGTGTAGAAATGGGGACTCAAACCCCTACCAAGCACTCCAAGGGAAGCCAAGAGGTTTGCATGGCTCTGAAGAAGCCAACTTCTATTGCAACTTCCTAAAATACCTTGTTTTAGTACTTATTTACCTACAGCTTGCAGAGCAGGGTCTTGTCCATGGCTTGAACTCTCTCCTGGGTCATGGAATCTTGGCAGTAACGATGAAAGAATAGAATTTGTGCATTAAAATTCAACAATAACGTGTTGAAATCTTTACAAGGAGGCTTTTTTTCGGTTCTTGAGCATGTCCATCTCTTCCTTAACACCATCATCACCTTGTAGTGAAATCAATACATCTGGCTTTGGAAGGATTAATCTCTCAGAAAACAGAGTATTTGCAGCTATAATTTAAAAAGGAGGCTCTTGGTTTCAATATTTTGGTCCCTCATTCCCATATTTCTTTCCTTTTTTTAAAAGAACATTGAATTTTAAATTAGAAAACCCACCCTAATGGGAAGATGTTCTATTCTGCTGGGGCTCAGCCTGCTCAGTTCTGCTGTGAAGGACAAACAATGAAATCCTTGGCTGCTCTCCCTTCATCTGCCCAACAAACAGGAGGTTTTTTCCCATTGCCACATTTAATTACAGGTTTTCTCCATGCAAAGCCCCCAGATCTTGGGCAGTTCCATGAAATGCTCTGGGATTACACAAAGAATAAAACCTGCAGGAGTGAGGATATCTCTTCCTGGCAGTTTAGCAGGTTCCAGTCAATGCTGACATTTCCCTGCACGTGGAAATATTGCAAGGCAGCAAGATCAAAATAGGATTATGGGCTTATATCCCAAGACAGGCAGTTTCTTCCCCGTGCCTGTGGTGGTGGGTTTTTTTGCAATTCACATTCATTTTGTCCACACCAACCCTCAGCTCGTGTTTGGGAAGCTCCTGGATCTTCTCAGCCCCTGCAGGAAGGCAAAAAAAATCAAGTCTTTAGCCTTAAACTTCATCATGCCTGTTGTAAAACTGGAAGGAGGAAATGTTTTATTTTAAAACTGGCTTCTTTTTTTTGGAGTTCTCCTGAATCATCTGAAACCACGGCATTTTTTACACCAAACTCGTTTAATAGTAGGGTTAAGGCATTTTTAAATAATAAATTCATGTAATAGGAGGGAGAATTGGAATAGGGATAGTTGGAATAGTCCTCTATTAAATTCAGAGTGATATATGGCTGCGCTGGATTTTTTGTTTGCTTTGAAATGGCAAAATCTGTAGCTTTTATGGAATAAAACTGGAGGGATCATGAGCCACAGTGATGTAAAATGCTATAATGACTCCATCCATAAACCCCTGTCTGAGGCCTTGTCATTCCCAAGGAAGCCAAGGAATTGCCTGGAATTGTTTACTCACATCTCCCCCTTGGTATTTTTAAGACAACGATGAATTTCCTTTCAGTGCCATCAAATAAATGGGTAAGCTCTTACCCTACAAATTGATTCTCTTCTTCTGAAGGAAGATGTGGAACAAAAGCTTCCAAAGAGGCAAAAGCCCAGCTTTCCATGTGCACGGAGAAGAAAAAACCACCCAAACTAAGGCAAACCACCAAAAAACTCCGAGAGCCTCCCCACACACTTCAGGAGCAAGGAGCCAAAGTTCTGTTGTTAAAATTGCCACCTCCTCACACCTGGGACAAGGTTCCACTGAATTCTTTCACTGCTTGATGTCCCATCACCTCTTTCTGTCCTGGCTCCCAAACTGCTGCAGGAATTCTGGCTGGATGAGATCCTTGAGGGGAAACCGAGATGATTCCGTGAGGACGGGATTTGGGGAAGGTTTGGGAAATGTGAATCACTTCCCCGAGCTGGGGGCAGGCCAGGAATTTAAATGAACAAGGCCTGGCAGGGCCCCAAGTACACAGGATTTCACTGATAAATTATCTGCCTTTAAAGACTGGGGGAACAAAACTGGCATCAGCTGCTCTCTGCCTGGGTACAGGACTGGCATTTTACACAGCCTACACTGGGTTGGGGTGTGTATATCACAGACCTACTTATATCCTCTCTGGGGGTTCATTTTCGTGTTGTTATCTGATGGTGGGTTGGTTTAATTTGTATTTTTAAGTGCTTGCTTACAAGGAGTAAGTTGAAAATTATACAACTCACTCAGGAGCCTCAGAAGCCACAGTGCACCAAAGTGTTTAACAACCACTGCAGAATGGGTCTGGAAATAAATAAAACCCCCCAAACCAAGTCTTGTTGTGATTACCTTCAATCTCTTGATAAAGGAAGGGGCCATATTGTGAAAATGCACTTAAAACCTGAGCTTACAGTGGTATAACATCACTGATAATCTTCATTTAGAATGAACTAGAATTGGCACAGCAAGAGTAGTGCTTAAGGAGAAAAAAAAAAAAAAAAAGAGAAAAAAGCATGCTGACATAAGTGAGGGTGAAATCAAAGAATAATCAGAATAATCAGCACGACTGTTCTTTAGCTCTAGGGTTTCACCTTCCTGAATGCTAAAATTCATCCCGCTCATATTCCTCCTCCCCTCCCCGTTTGAATTCTTGCAGGAGTTTCATCTCCTTTTATGTTTGGGTTGGTTTTGATCACTGAGTCATTTCTCTTACCTGTTAGTCCTACCTGTGCAGTTCATGTTCCCTGCAAAATTCGACGTTCACCTACTAATTGCTGTGGATTGGTTCGTTAAATCTTTCAGCACTTAATAGCAAAGATCTTGTTTTAATCCCAACCAAACACTAGAAAATTATGTCTTTTCCAACCTGTGATATTTGCACCGGCAGGTACTGATGGGACAAGGGGGGAATGGCTTCCCATTGACAGAGAGCAGGGTTAGATGGGATATTAGGAAGGAATCCTTCCCTGGGAGGGTGGGGAGGCCCTGGCACAGGTTGCCCAGAGAAGCTGTGGCTACCCCTGGATCCCTGGAGTGTCCAAGGCCAGGCTGGACGGGCCTTGGAGCAACCTGGGCTGGTGGAAGGTGTCCCAGCTTGTGGAAAGGGATTGGAACTGGATGATCTTTAAGGTCCCTTCCAACTCAAACCATTCTGTGACTCTGTGCAGTAACAGGAGGCCCCTTTAGCTGTAGCCCTTTGAGTTTCTCTCCAGTCTGCCCCTGGGTTTTCTCCTGTGTTCTGGCATGTGTCCCCCTAAATCTCTTGGCCACAACAGATACCATCACTAACTCCACCTCGTGTCATCAGGACACTGAGGAGACTCAAGAGAAGGGAGCCTTCCCGTTGCCATGGCAGGAAAGATGAACATCCAGAAACCTCCAGGTGTTCCTTCCCTCTGAACTGTCACCTCCAGGCAACGTGACACCCCCAGCCCTGACTTCCCTTGCGTTCTGAAGACAAAACTTTCCATCTGAAACTTCTCTTCAGCTGCCTGCCCCGTCCCCTGGGACTGCTGACAAGCACTGAAATGCAGACAGTTGGTTTATTTGCAGCAAAGCTGGGAGCAGAGATGTTTTTCCTGATACAATCTCGGGATCTAATTGCTGAAGCAGTTTCTTGAGACAGAGGGAGCAGCTTGTTGATTACAGAGAGCAGCAGGGAAACCCATTGCTCCTCCATTCTGCCTCTGCTTGAAAGCCACAGAAATGACTGCATTTAGATCAGAGACAGAAAATAGGACAAGCAAACCATTAAAAATAACTTTGACAAAGCTGTGGCTCTTCACATGAACTTCTGATTATGTCTGGAATATATAAAGAAGCTGAGCTCAAAGGCCTCAGTGCTGGTTTAACGGGATCTATCCCAAAGGGAAGCCTTGTGAGGGGATGAAAGGGCAAGTCCTGTGACTCTGCTGTCAGCCATGGGTAGCAGTGCCCAGGAACACACTGGTGGGTTGTGGTGGACTCTGTCATGCTGAGCAATCTATTGTTTTGCCTCCAACTCTGCAACAATAAACCTCACAAACCTCCCTCTGCCCAAGAAAGCTGGTTAAAGCCTCCGTGGTGTTTATTGATGTTCAGGGATGAAGCAACTGAGTGTGTGACTGGTGGAAGAAGTATCAGGATGCAGTCACCATCTGCCTCTTGAGGGGTTTGCAGTGTCTCTTGTAGAATCAGCTGAAAGCCACCTGTGAGTGATGAAGGTGTAGAGAGAAGAACTGTTAACTTTCCTCTGTGCTTCCAGTTGCATAAAAAACTTGAAACAGGAAAAATTGTAGCCCTTTCTTTAAAAGACAAGTCAGATACCAAAGCAAGCTATGATGAAAATAGACCTTGGAAACGTGCACAGTTTGTCACTTTGCTGTAGCACAGTTTCTTACTCCTAATGATCCAGCCACCAAGCAGCTTTGGGATAGATGAATGACTTGGCCTGTCTTCACATTCAGAGTGATCTGCATCTTCCTGACAGTTCCCATCTGGAGGGTGTGATTTGTCACTGTCCTTAGGCTCTTCTGCTGTAGTTCTATGACAGTGACCATCACTCTGTGCTCTCTTAAAGCCAAGGGGAAGATTAACCCCCTCTTGATGATGGTTTTTTGTCATTTCCACCTTCTTCCAAGTGGTTCACCTCGTGATAAATGTATTCCACTGAATTTGTTGCTGTGTCACAGAACAGTGGGAACCTGGTTAACGCTCAGGGAAGGACTTTCCTTAAACTGGTTGGTGTGGCCACTGTCTTCCATGGTTAAACACTGAATGGAACAAAAGCTTTTCCCTCTGGACCTAAAAGGGGCCCTTCCACGGTGCAGAAGGGATGAACTACTCAATTTGTTTGCTGTAAAGGAGCTGATGGTTCCCTGGGAGATCCATGTGGATCAATGGGATTGAAAGGTGGCTGAGAGATGCCTGAGCCCGGCCTGGAATAATTCCTATCTTGTTTTTTATCCCAGGGCCTCTGTGATCTGGACTGAGATGAGAGCACTGTGTTCAAACTCCTTCTCCTTTGAGATCTCTTCCTGTTCTCGAATGCAGCTTCACTTGATTTTCTGGCACAACCCTTGCTGGACGCCAAGGTCTGCATGCGAAATTAAGGGAAAAAAAACTACCAACAACCTGTCAAAATCCTGTTTGACTTTTGTATTGAGTGTTTAGCACAGGTTTGGAGTGGCTTAAGAGTATTAGCCTGGTATCGATGTAATGGCACAGCCAGTTATTGGCAATTCTAATTCCAGGAGGTTTCTTGTTAACAATATGAATTTATTCATGAGCGTCTCTGGCGCGGAGACAGCAAATCAATCCAGCTCGTCTGGTAGGATGTGTGTAAGGACATGTGAGGAACACTAATAGATATTACTAACTGCTGCAGAGGCACCTAGAAAGCCAATTAATATTTCCCTCCTTCCTGGAATGAGTTCTGACCCACCTGGCCCCTGCTTTGGTGAATTTGTAGCTCCAGGAGGACCCACCTCTGTGCAACCAAGAGCCACTGCTTTGCCAGCTCGTCTGAGGGGGTTTCATTATGTAGAGCAAGAAAAGGCATTTTCAGTTTTAAGGATTTTTATCTCACTTGCTTATTACCCAGTAATGTGAACTCGGAGGGAGCACTTTGATCTGCCCCAGTTTGGATGTGGAGCTGAGCTGATTTTTTAATACAGACTCTGGGGGAGGTCTGAGGCTTGTTCTAATCCTCCAGGGCACCCTGCAACAAGCTCACTGCGTGTTAACATTTATACACAAACCATATGTTCTGGAAACACACACACAAAAAAAAAGGAGAAGTTTTAGAGATTCTTGTTATTGTGTTACAAAAAATGTCTCATAAAACATTAGGAAATGTGATAAATCTCGGGAGATGACTGCACAAATTATTGGCTTTCTGCTGAAAGACAGTAGGTTTAGACGGGATTTTGGGAAGAAATTCTTCCCTGTGAGGGTGGGGAGGCATTAAAATGGATTTCCCATTGAAGCTGTGGCTGCCCTTGGATCCCTGGAAGTGTCCAAGGCCAGGTTGGATGGGGCTTGGAGCAACCTGGGCTGGTGGAAGGTGTCCCTGCCCACGGCAGGGGGTGGAACTGGATGGGCTTTAAGGTCCCTTCCAACTCAAACCATTCTGGGATTCCATGAAATTCTGTCTTGTTTAATGCAGAATACAAGTTGCCTGGATGGAACCAGCCTGCTCGTGTTCCAGGACAGATCCCTGACTGCTCAACAAGTGAGAGGCAGCCCCTTCTTGTGCCTTCTTCTGGAACTGCCTCATGCACTACAACCTTTAATCGACAGGGAATAACACATGGTACAGGTAGAGAAACCAATCCCTCTCACAGCCTGATTTATTTTTGGGGAGATCACTCAGCTCAAACCCCCCAGGTAGAGGCTGTTGCCATTCCTGCAGTGTGGAATTGCAGCCAGTGGGATTCTCCCAGCCCTGCTCCATCCCTTGGCTGCTCAGTGTGTGTTTGCCTTTCATCCCAAGGAGATATTTGGGCTCCAGTTCTGCTCATTCACACAGCAGACCTTTAAATTGCCTGAGGCTGCTTTATCATGTTTCTTCTTGCTCCATGGGTGCACCTGAATGTATTTATTTCCAATTTCTAATTGTAATGCAGTTTTTAAAATGCCTGCTCTCTCCATGATTACTGTCCCATGTTTTACTGGGGCTATGTCCTCTCTGCTGGGTCAAGTAAACTGCTTTTACTGTGAGAAACCAGGCAGAAACTTAGGAGCAGCTTAAGAATTCACTAAGACACGGTGCAGAAAGCAACATTTCCTGTTACATTTGGGTTTTCTTGTACTTCTTTTGGTCTAATATACACTAAAATATGATCTAGATGATAAATATTTTACTTCTAACTCCAAGGCATCATAAAAAAATAATAGCGTAAGAGTAAACTGGGGCTGCAGCAATCTCATTGGCCTAGAGAAGTTTGAGGTTTGCTTTCTCTTCTTCAAAACATGATGTTCACTCTCTAGATGGCAATTTGAGAGTTCCTGAAGTCAATGAAAGTGGTAATTCCAAGGTGGTGACAGCAAAGGAAGAAAAATAGCTGTGTTATTTCTCACAGTTGCCTCATTGCCCGCGGCCCCAGCAGGAACAGAGCTGTCCCAGCCTCAAACATGTTTGGAATGGAAAATAAAACCAGCACTTGGGACCCTCATGTGGAAGATAAGAGGGCTGGATTCGGCTTTGTCTGCTAAAACTCATCCTCCCTAAATCAATTCTGTGCCTGAGCTGCTCATTCTCATGCAAAGGAACCCTCGGGTGCCCTAAAGACAAAGTCATTGGGAAGGTGGAGGAGAGTGAGGAACAGCTTGTGAGGGGCAGAGAGGAATGGGAAATAGGGAGAGGAAGAAAAGATGAAGGCAGAATATATATTAGGAATGTGATGAATAAATCCTCAGTCCATCCCTGAAATTGTCCAAGGCCAGGTTGGACAGGGCTTGGAGCAACCTGAGCTGGTGGAAGGTGTCCCTGCCCCTGGCAGGGGGTGGCACTGGGCGATCTTTAAGGTCTCTTCCAACCCAAACCATCCTGTGATTCCATGATGATGCAGCAGGAAAAGATCAGGGAGGTCACAGGGAATGGACCTTTAAGATAATCTTTCCTTCGAACTACCTATTGCTGATAAATTAAAGGAAAAGTGACGTTTTTCCCTTCGGACAAACGCGGTTCCATCCAGCCCAGTCCACAGTAATATTGAGTTTTGCTTTATTTTTATGCTGCTCTCTATTTGTTCCCTTGTCTGGAAGGACAGGGAAAGACAACTGATCCTCTCTGCAAAGGACTGTGGGACTGAGGAGAGGAGTCCTGGGCTCGGGAGACTCCAGGTTGATGTCAGGGAAGCTTTGAATGGAAACAAGATTTTGTCCTTACACGGTTACAAGATCAGGGCACTGGTTAATTTTGACTGTACTTTTTCCCCAAATACCTGAGGCCTATTTTCTGTTCTAAATTAAGTCAAAGACATGAAATAACGCTGATGTAAGTGGGATTACCTCAGACCTACACCAATGCACCCTTAAAGGGGTTTTAACCTTAATTTAAAAATAATTATTTCTGCTGAATGGCGTTGAGTTTGAGTTGGTGCAATGCAAACATGCAGTAAATGAGAGTTAGAAAAGGACCTTTTCTGTTTCCTCTCTAAAACTTTAAAAGTACAACACCTGAGTCTTGACTGTTCAGTGACATTCCTGATGTGTGGAGAGCCCCAGTTTAATTACACACATCAAACCCAACATCAGAGTAGTTTTGTGTTTGTGCAGCTATTCCCACAGTGATATAAACCTGCAAAGATGGTCATTCCTGCAAAACCCTCTTTGCATGAGCCTGGTTTTTATCTCCAGGGATGTAACTGTGCTCCCACAGTCTCCCTCGAGGAGAGAGGAACTATCCATCTGCTCTGTTAGTGAACCAGCTCTGCTCTGTAAATATTTGAAGCTTAAAAATGCATTAAAAATGAAATATCCCTTTAAAAAGCAGCTTCCTGGCACTCAGGCTGCCTGACTTCACCGAAACAATCAACTGATTAGCT
Organism: Corapipo altera; assembly: GCF_003945725.1. Classification (NCBI taxonomy): domain Eukaryota; kingdom Metazoa; phylum Chordata; class Aves; order Passeriformes; family Pipridae; genus Corapipo; species Corapipo altera. The sequence goes on from NW_020884966.1 coordinate 1,161,246, forward strand.
AATCCTGGCAAACTTCACATTGTTTGCTGAGAATTTGCTCGAGCACATTGTTAGGTCAGAACTTGTTTAACGGCTGTTATGTAAATTAGGGGGGATTTATTTGTTGCTTTGATAAAATAAACGATGATAAAGGACTCGCCCCCTTTTTTTTAAGATATATTTTAAACACAAATAATTTGTTTTAAATTGCCCTTCTTATCTCAACCAACTTCGAAGTTGCCTGAAATATGGACTCGGTGCTGTTGTCACTCAAAAGCCTGGAGAACTTTGCTGGGTTTTATCTCTGCCCTTTGATCCTATGGCTCACAATTAACTGAGAGGCATTTCTGCATATCCCAGGATTCCTTATTCCAAAAGCAATTTGGGGTGTCCTGGATCACACCACTAAACCATTTCACACGATTTACTAAGACAAAGTTCACGGTTAAAGGGGTAATTCCAGTTTAAATCTTCCATTCTGTGGCAGGTCAAAAATTACCTAAAAATGCAAGTGGGATCTCTATTTGGAAACTTTATTTGTTATTAAACTAATTTGTTTGATTTAATCTTCCTTTCTTCATGTACAAAGCATCCATCCAGTTTGCTATTTCTAATAATGGGACACATTACTTGCTTTCATGTAGCCAGTGCTCACCTGAGGTGACTTTATTTGGGTCAAGAACACTTTTCCTGACTTTTTTTTTAAAGCTTGTGTTGTATTTTAACTTCTTCTTCACTGATAAATTGTCTATAATAGGAAATAACAGACCAGGAAAGCCTGGTCTGTTCCCAGAAGATGTGAGGACAGATCCATGCTCACTTCCAGAACTCTCATTTGTGAAGGTCTAGAACAGAAAGAGATGAAGAAACATCTCCAACTCTGAGGGGAAAAAAAGAATAAAAAGGGAAAAAAACTGGAAAAACAAATAAAGAACGAATCTTGTAAATAGCAGAAAGAAAACACATGCACATCCCTAAACAGAAATCCCCTTTTTCTCTTCTCTTCTCTTCTCTTCTCTTCTCTTCTCTTCTCTTCTCTT
>NW_020884966.1:1162274-1213493 GCF_003945725.1 Corapipo altera
CTTCTCTTCTCTTCTCTTCTCTTCTCTTCTCTTCTCTTCTCTTCTCTCTCCCCCAAGCTGTTTAACGTGTATGAAAGCAGATTTTTCCACATAACATACTATGGTTTCCCATTTTTTGTTTGCACTTTATCCAGGTTCTTTTTTTTGGAATATGGGACTTTTCCCTGTACAAACCAAGGCCTTCTTGGAACCAGAATCTTTATTTCACAGATGACTTGCCTGAGTGATATCACTGTGAATAAAAGTGAAAGCTGGGCTTCTCTAATGCAAGAAAGCACCCACAGGATATGAGCAGCCCCACAAGTGACTGTTCCCAGCCCAGTTTATTAGATCTGTTAACTGGCAACTCTAATTTGGACTGGTGACCTTTTGCATGTTAATGCCATCGGGGGAACTACAATGTGAGCCATTCACACCCAGTCGTGGTGGGGCAGTGATGAAACACTTCATATATTCCCTTTGCCACTGAACAATTCTGCCTTCTGTGTTCCAGAGGCCAGGCCTGACCTTTATCATCAATTCAGTATTTTTTCATTTGGATGTAGCCATTTGTCAATAAACCCCCCGAAATTAATTCTGCTCTTCCCAAACTCCTTGTAAAGAGATAAAGGGGTTTTTTTATGCACCTTTTATGCTGCTGGGTGCTCAAACACAAATATTGAGTGCTGAAGGCTGCAAGTTTTCAAATTAGCACATCACATCAGTGCTCACAGAGTTTAGGGGAAGAATATAACAAGCTCCTGGAGATAAAACAGCTTCAGTCTTGGAGTAGCTACACTGGAAGCTTGAAGGTGAGACTGATGTGCCAAGGGAAGTGGAACAGCCACTGCTTGAGTCTTTAAAATTCGAATTTAAAGTTGTGTTAATCCAAAAGGAAAAAAAAGTTGGATATGACGTAAAAAATTTCAGGCACATCCGACTTTTTCCAGCAGTCACAGACAAACACGTTTACATGATGTGGTTTAACAGCTTGGGATGCACAGAGCTCAGAGAGGAGACAAGACAAGGGGTCGTTGGTGGAGTCCTGTAAATACTTCCCAGGTTATGTTTGACTACATTTACCTGCTTCAAGAGCACAGCACTTCTTTAAGTTGGTCTAAAAAGCAGTGTTTGAAAGTAAAATCCCTTTTCAGAAGCTTATATAAGGGCAGCACCCTTATATTTTGCAATATAAGCACCTTAATCTTACTTATATTAATGAAACGTCACAAGGAACAAGTAAAGCCTCTTTTCTCTTGCAGATTCAGAGAGTTGATACATGACTGAAAGTTTAGATCTACATTCATTCCCTGAACAAGGGTTTAAAAAGAAATACATTTCCTATGATATATATCTGTGTGGGGCCAGAGGAACATAAATACCACTCAAATACAGAAACTACAGTGATAGTCTTAATTTTAACAGCACTAAAATGTTCCTTTCCCATATTTCAGGGATCTTTAGTAAGAGTGAGTTGGAATAAGATGTGCAAGAGGAGGGTTTGGGGTTTATTTATATGTACACAGAGAGATGGAGTCAAAGAGCTGCAGCAAGTACCAACACATCCATTACTCAGAGTCTGGCAAATTCTGAGCACGTGGAATCTTCCTTTCCATGGCCCAAAACAAAGATTGCAGAACCTTCTGCAGAAAGAAAGAAAGAAGGAAAACTTCCCTGGAAGAAGATAAATGCCAAACAATCCAGTTAAAAGGCTGTTTTAAAACATCTTCTCTAGGGCCGCTGTCAAATGGTGATAAATATGAAAACATCTCAGAGTGAAAATCAATATTATTGTTAATTCTTCCCGGAGTTCTGTCTCTTCAGCTCTCTCTCGTTTGATTCTGCCAAGCACTTTGCTGATCATAATTATTTTCTGTAGTAACTTGCATATTTTAATGAGGATTAACTTGTTAAGCTCTACCACAATTGTACAGCCAAGATGTTGCTTTATTTGTTACTGGTGTAGCACCATTTCAATCAGGAGTAGAAAATATTTTGTCATTTGGATTAGTGAAATGTTCCTGGTCTGTTTTTTTGTTTTGTTTTTTTTTATAAAAAAGAAGTTGTTATGACACATCTTGCAGATCTCACATTAAAAAATACTGCAGAGAAAAGGATTAGCAAAGGGTTATTGTTATGAGATTAGAATATTTTTTTAAATTTCACAGAATTTACATCTTTATCAGTGATAGTTGGTGGATAAGACCAGTTTACCTAAAATATTCAGACAAATTTCTATTATTTTTCACTTCATTCTTGGAATATAACTGGGCTTTATTCTGAGGGGAAAAATAACCTTTCTGAAGCAAAGGGTACTTCCACCTCTGAGCTCCCAACCTCACTGCTTTCTAACCTTATTTCTGATTATTTGTGCTGCGTGGTCTTGGTTTGCTTGGGGGTATTTTGTTTGTTGTTATGTGCAGGTTTTGTGGTCTTAAGTATTCTAATTTAGTCCTATCTTATGTAAATATTCTGAAGGATGGAGCGTTTACCACAACGTTAACAACTTGTTCAGTGATTAACTGCTTAGCATAAAAACTTTGCACATTCCCTTCACATTTTATTTTTGTAACTTAAGCTTTCAACCACAGCTCTTGCTCTCTGACAAATAAAAGAGCTGAGAACACATAACTCATCTGAATGTAGGTTCTGCACAAACTGGAGTGCTAACTGTGGGATTCATCCTGGTTTAAAATGTGGTGGTGCCCAAGTAGGTCTTTAGTGTGCCCTGCCATGTTTGAACATCCCAGGAAAGTTTAAATAGAACCATGGAATGGTTTGGGTTGGAAGAGACCTCAAAGATCCAGTTCCACTCCCTGCCATGGGCAGGGACACCTTCCACCAGCCCAGGTTGCTCCAACCTGGCCTTGGACACTTCCAGGGATGTGGATTCCACACTTGGATATTCCCTGTTGCTGGAGGTCTCCTTCCAAGAGTTTCATGGTACCTCCAAGCTCTCCATGATGCAGCTTTGGGTCTGAACAGGCAGTGAGGGGCAGGGAATTTATCCTGAGGTGTGGTACAAACGAGGAGCAGAGCGGGGATGAATAATTCCAAACAGCCACATGTGCTCTGTTTCTGGCCTGGGGTACAAACTTCAGGCAATAAAGACAAAGAATTGTGTTCTGTATCCTCAGATTAGAAATAAGAACCACATTATTCAGCTCTAAAATGATTTAGACTCTTTTCTCGGGGGCATTGTAATTGCCTTTCTTTTACCCAGATACTTTAAATGTTTGTTTAAGCTGAGACCATAAAGTGTGCATAATCTTCTAATCTCACCGTCCCTTTTAACATACTTAGTTCCAGTGTTTTAATTCCATTTGCCTCTCAATTCGGGATGAGAATCATAAACACTGTGTGTCAGAATGGAGAAGGGAGGCACCAGGATCAATCTTTGCGTTGGGGGGAGATTTATTTGAGTTTCGACTCCCCGCTGGCAACAAATAGAGCAGGACAAGGACTAGAGGGAGCTGTTGTTCACAAATCAGTCACAAAGAAGCTCCATTATCGTTTATCTGGAAAAAAAAAAAAAAAAAAGAAAATTAAACTACTCTTTTCACGGTCCCAAATACGCATTAATAGCACGGAGGGGGTGGGGGATAAGGGATAGTTAATTAAGTGGAGGGGGGATAGAGGATAGCTAATTAAGACAGAAACATGGACTACCTGGTCTAGTGGAAGCACATCTCTTACCTGTACCAGGGAGAAGGAAAGGGAAGGAAATGTGAGGACAAGGGGAAGACTGAATTCATCTGTCCTGAGGTTTGAAGGTATAAATGGATATATTTTCATTCAGTTACCAACGCATAAAACATTCTCATTTCACTTTTGGAACGGCAGAACAAACGTCTAGACAAATGCTACACTTTGGAAATTAAAAATACTGAAGCTTTGGTGGGAAAGGAATGATGAACCAGGAGATTGCTCCATTTGTTGAGGGCTACTGAATGAGCTCAGCAATGAGAAGAAAGCTTATTTAATAAACAGACATGTTTCTTCTGGAAATAAGTATGAAACAATGCAAACAGCCTGAATCCCCACCAAATAGTTTCAAAGTCAGATAAATAGAAATATCTGGAGGGTAATCTTTGTTCCACGAAAAGCTGCATGATGTAAAAGACTTATCAGGTGGTTTAATGCATGAAATATGTACAAGGCAAATATATGTGTTGGCACAGAAGTCCCCTGGCACGTTGACATAAAACATCCACATATTTTGAGTTATCTGGTAAGACTCTTGTGAAACTCTCCTGTCACTGGATCCCTCTGGATCCCTGTCTGTCCCTCTGTTCTGATCACAAACCAACTGTGAATTGCTCAGCTCCTCACCCTTTCCTGGGAAACCTGGAGCAAACACAGCTCTGGATGTTGACACAGCCTGGCAGGGAAAAAAGACTGGATCTGGCAGATACTCAACCAAAAAGGAGTTTGATTGCCTGTTCCTCTAGAACCAGGCTCAGTTCACCACAATGCTCCCTTGGAAATCTTGTTCCACATAACTCCATCGAAAATATCACGAGTAAATAATTATTTACTGCTCGTTCAAGACTTTATCCTCAGGAATGCAAACCAGGCTTTATAGAATATGGGATGTCTTTATAGAATAGTTTGGGTTGGAAGAGACCTCCAAAAGATCATCTAGTCCAACCCTCATGGACTTGATGAACTTTATATTTTATTAAAATTTGTAAAATCAGAACATTTGAATATTCATGCATTAAATATATCAATAATCTATTGATTGTATGTACACCCAACAAAATTTCTCTATATCCCTTCCTTGTCTGCCATATGCATGGGGCTAAAAATTATTTCCAGTCAAGATATTGGAATAGATTATTTGCCTTTAGCAAAGGATTTGCATTGTGGATGAAGTTTTCCTCAATAGCCTGAGCTGGACAGATGGCTTTGGTCTGTCCAGCACCTGAGACAATACCAGTAACACCACTTTACCTGGGACCCACCCAAATGAATTCAAACACAACAAAGGCACTGAGCAGTGGCAAGAAAATCCTTCCAGGTGTGTGGTTGTCTCAGGTTCATTTTTTTAAATGGATTGACTGCCACTCAAAGAAACAATATATTAAAAAAAACCACCCTAAGAAAGGTGGCCTTATAAAGTACAACTTAAAGGAGTCATTAGAGGACAGAGGGTGCATTTGTGGGAGCATTTGGTTCAGATTTGGGCCTGGTACTGTGGTCCCCACTCAGTGTGGAGCAGTGTGGGAGAGCAGACATTCAAATTCCCTGCAGATGCAATTCCACTGGAAGACAGGCTCCAGCTGCTCACCAGCATTCATTGACATGATCAGCTGAGCCAGAGGCAGAAAAAAAACCTCCCTTAAAATGCAGAAAACGTGGGTGTCATGTCCTCAACTCCAGCTCTTACTCTGTACCTCTACTCCTGTCAGGCTGCACTGCTGTGGAGCTGGAACCCAGAGTGACCCAGAGACCAGCCTGGAATGGTACAAGGAACTTCCAGGGAAGTAGGGCCAGCCATGAACCCTTTTCTGACCTTACCAACATTCCCATGCTCTGTTTTGACTTGTTCTTCTCCACTATGAATCCATATCACAAGAGTTTTTGGGCAGGGAGGGAATCAAACCGCCTTACTATGGAATTCTATCACTGGAAGTATGATTGGAAAAAACCCCATGGGTCATAAATGATAAATGTGTGTTACTTTGTTCACCTAGTCCACTGATGATGGCAGCATAACAACCAAAATAGCAGCAGGGTTGGGAGTTGAGCAGTTTAATGCAAATTACCATCAGAAACATGCATCAAACCCCAAATACAGCCATGACAAGGGTCGTGTCACTGAAAAGGGAGGGTCACACACACCAGGCCAGAACATCCACCCGTGTTTGGTGTGTGCCATTGCTTTGCTTTGGAGAACAGGACAGCCTGAATCCAGCCAAGCCAAAGGAATATCATCTGCATTTCCCAGCAGTGTGCACATTTGGGAATGACTCTGACCTAAATGGAGTGACCTGTTTTGAGAACAGACTCAACCACACGAAGGGTGTTTACTCCACAGGCTTAATTTCACGCAGGTTTCCACATCAGAAACAGCAACTCACACCCTTTATCCCTCTCTGGGAGTGATGGCCACGCTCTGTCCCGTAAAAACCTTGGGAAAACACGGAAGCAACATCCCAACTCTGCCTTTTTATGAAGTAGTTTAGCACACAGGCTGCTCACTCAGGATGTTGGAGAACTGGGGTTGTCTCCATGTGAACACACCAACCACCAAACTGTTGTCTCTAGAGGGGGGTTCTGGATTTTTCCAGTTTTCCTGCCTACAGTGTTCACTTTACACGGAGTGTAAACAAATCCTGGTGAGGAGGAAGTTCCTGCAGCAGTAGTTGGGGGCTGGCAAAAGATTGCAGGGATCTCATTGTCAGCAGACTGGAACTGAGGTTTTCCTCCCTCTTTTTCTGCCTCAGTGAAATTCCCTCCCTGAAACTCCATTTCCCAGGCACGTGGGTAGGGAATATGTCACATTTGAAGCTCTGGAGAGGGTTTAAGCACAAGTAGGGAGTGTAACTATCCTGAGTGCTCACATGGGCATGGTCAGTGTTGTTGAGCTCTCCTGGGAACCTCACTGGAAGATTCAGCCCTTCTTGGCTTTTATTCTCCAGGTTGCCAGCTGGTAAATCAATAAATAAATGGTGATTTCCCAAAGAACTCCTTGTGTTAATATAATTTGAGTGTTTTTCTAAAGTCTATCACAAAACTTTGGATTAAGACAAGGGTTCAACGAAGCTACCAAACAATCTGTTTTGGAAAACAGATTAACCTTTGCCATGAGCTGTGTCTGTTTGGAGGAATCTCACCCTCTGATGAGAGATGCAGCTCTGAGTTTTCATGTTTAATGCATTTTAACTCTGAGAGTCTCCTCCCCGTGATGGCACTGACAGAAGATTTACATAGATTTTTCTATAACAGAGGATTCTCTGGTTTACTTCAAATCTCTAAGACTTTTTTTTTTTTTCCTGTAATTTCTAGCCTGCAAAACACAGCAAGCAGCTGGTTAAGAAAGCTTGCACAAAGGATAAATAAGAATTGTGGTAGCTCCCTCCATCCTGATTTGTTTTCTGTGAAACTCAAGACAAAAGAAAAAAATTGTGTTTTTCCCTTAAAGAAAGGGCAGTATCAACATAGCTCAATATGTGACAATAATTTCTCTTTGCCACCTGTAAAATTCAAGCAAAGTTCCTGGTGTGCACTATTCTGTGGGGAAGAAAAAGGGGTTTTTTGTTAATGTGGTTTTATAAGGGAACCAATCCCTATAGAACCTCCCAGAATGGTTTGGGTTGGAAGGGCCCTTCGAGATCCCCCAGTTCCAACCCCCAATATATGTGGTTATAGTGTGAGGGATTTAAAGTCAATCCACCCTTGGCCCAGCTTGTATGTTATGGATGAGCAATTGTAGAGGGCAGAACACTCCAAATAATTCACTTCCTGTTGGTGTGATGAGTGAAGCTTTATTAACACCTCACAAACTGGAGAATATTTGAATTATCAGTGTCTTAAACTCTGAACAAGTTCAAGGAAAACATAACCAAGGTACTTTTGCTGATCAGGGGGATCTCATCCCATAATGCATGTGGTATAAAATGCACTTCTGCTCCATGGGATGGTGAACAGATAACAGAAAATAAATGTAGAGAGGACAACAGGAAGATAATACAGGCATCACTATTGATAATAATGCATTGATAGTATTGATACTATAGATACTATTGATATTATTATTGATATTCTATTAAGGAATTAATATTATATATTATATTATATCATATTGTATTATATATTATTGAGTAATATTATTGATATTATTATTGATATTATATGAATGAATTAATACTATACATTATATCATATTGTAGTATATATTATTGATTCATATTATTGATATTATTACTGATATTATATTAACAAAATAATATTATATATTATATTATAACATATTGTATTTTATATTACTGAATTCATATTATTGATATTATTATTGATAAAATATGAATGAATTAATACTATATATTATATCATATTGTATTATATATTATTGACTCATATTATTGATATTATTATTTATATTACATTAACAAATTAATATTATCTATAATATCATATTGTATTATATATTATTAAATTCCTATTATTGATATCATTATTATTGACATTACACATAGTACTGATAATACTCCATCACTGTTGGGATCACTTGGATTTGCTGATGCCAATCCAGTCATTCCAGCAGCACTTTTCTAACATGTAACCCATAATAGTTCCTTGCCTTCTTCAGCAATCAGGGGCTTTTGTGAGCTTTAGATTTCCCTCCCTGTGCTGTGGAAGTGCAGCTTTGCCAGGAACACACGTGCTGGGATCCTGAAAAATATATCTGTTACCCGAGTTCACTTTCCTCAGATGAATTTCATTAATTTCTTACTGGTTTCCTTTTGGGTTTTTAACTTAGGTGCTCTAAAATGGAATCTTTTGCATCACCCTTTTTTATGACCAAAGTTGAGTCACCTGTCTGATGTCTGCTCTGTTTGATGGCCACAGTGTGTCACAACTGCCTGCAGCAAAGACAGAACTTTGGGGTTCCCCACTCTGGTTTTCCCTTGTGTGGTGTTTTTATTTAATTAGAGCCCATCCTCTGTTCTGCTTCTGTTGTCTCAGATGTGCCAAGAGTCATTTCTCCTGCACTGTGCACCTGGGTGATGTGATCTCATGTCTGAGTGTTTATAATCCGAATTTTTTTATGGGGTGCATCACGTGATAAAAAGGTTAATCCACTATGAATGACTAAGCTCACCACTGATGAGAATAATTACCTGACCTGGTGATGCAATAAACTTGGTAAACACAAATAACAAACACTGCAGTGCTTTATTGGAGCTCACTGTGGAAGAGAAGGTTTAGGGGTGACCTAATTTTGGCCTCCCAGGACCTGAAGGGAACCTACAGGAGAGATGGAGAGAGACATTTCTAAGAGCAGGAGAGGCAGGACAAGGGGAATGGCTTCCTGCTGCCAGAGGGCAGGGTTAGATGGGATATTGGGAAGGAATTGTTGGCTGGGAGGGTGGGGAGGCCCTGGCCCAGGTTGCCCAGAGAAGCTGTGGCTGCCCCTGGATCCCTGGAAGTGTCCAAGGCCAGGCTGGATAAATTTGGACCAACCTGGGCTGGTGGAAGGTGTCCCTGTTTGTGGGTGGAACTGGATGTTCTTTCAGGTCCCTTCCTCCTCAAACCATTCTGTGATCCTACAAAAGATTCCCACTGCTAAACCCTAGAGATAAAAACCCATAAAGCCAATGCTTTCCCTGGAGTTTCTCTTCCCTTTGCTTGTAAGGAAAACTCATCCTGGAGAGTAAAAACTGCCTGTATTTGTTTTCTGATTATTTTTGGGCAGAAATGCCCCCAGTGCCAGGGCTCCTGCTGTGCCAGTGCTCGGTGATCAGAGGGACTGTGCAGCTCCTTGGGGGTGGGGGTTCCTATTTTAATGCTGTCAGTGTTAATTTGCTGAAGTGGGACAACCAGAGTTGTTAGATCCACCTGCTTCAGGATTATCCCGAGAAAAAAAAGGAATTTCTGGATAATATCCTGTCAGAGCAGCCTCCATCCCCCACAGATACTTGGCATGGTGGAATAAAGGGGGCAAAGGGAGCAGGGGCAGAGTGTGGTCTATAAAACAGAGTTATTCTGGGATCTGAAGCACTGGGATAGGGGTAAAGTCACCTCCTGCCTGTTCAACCTCCTCCAGGGGCTCCTTGAGCAGCTGAGATAACACAGGCTGGGAATGTGGAGCAGGCAAACCCCCTGTTTGACACGGAGCCCACTGGGAATTTGCATCCTGGGAATCTGCACCCTGTACAAACATGCCCTCTGTGTGTTAATGTGGCTCTGAAACCAGAGCTGAGCCTTGAGTTAAGAGTTAATCAGGGTGCAATTCCTTGGAAAACTATTGTAGGAGTTAAAAACTGCTAAAAAATCAGGAAGGGAAGAAATACTGCTCAGTTAGGAAACAATGTTTTTTGTAGTTTGGGTCTTGTGGACATATATTTGTATGATTTTTTTTTCCATCTAGTTTTTGGATCTTGGCTGGGACTCAGCACTGCCCCCTAAACAAGTGAATAAAACAAACTCTGAGTTTCTCTCACTGGCCCTTTATTCAAACCTATGCTCCAAAGTTTGTCTTTGTAGCATTTATTGGTAGTTTAGCTCGGTCAGAACCAAGATTTTTTTTCTGGAGTTAATGGAAAAACTAAAATTCGTTCCAAAGTCTTCAAAACATGCTAATTTCTGCAACATTTATTTACCTACAAACCCATTTCTGCCCGAAATTGTGCTGTCAGACCCAGGTTGCAAGCCCCATTTGTTTGCAGAGTGCACAACTACAATGAAATGGGTGGCAATAGCTCTGTACACCTTCTCAGAAATACAAGCAACAGATTCATAATCTCGCCCATAAATATTATAGTTTGCACCTGCTTGAATGAGTGGATTTGCCTGCCAAGGAAACTCTTAATTTACATCCTGGAGACACTGTATAATGTGCTGGTCCTCCCAAAAGCTGCTCAGTTTTCCCTCCTGCCCTTTAGGCTTTTAAATTATTGACAGTAAGATAACAGCTGCAAACAGATACACTTCTTTCAGTGTGACAACACCACATTCTGCCCTTCTTTCTGGATGTTTCTTGCTGGATGTTTCTTTCTGGATGTTTCTTTCTGGATGTCTCCTTCACTGCTTTAGTTTTCCCATTTTAGTTCATTTAACAATCTATTCGAACACCACAAGCCAGAGGACGGGGCTGCACAAATGCAGATTTCTAAATTTACTTCTGGTGACTCCATATCAAAGCAGCCCAAATCTGCAGATCAACAGATGATTTAACTGCCATCTCTTTACCAATTTCAGCTTGGCTCTAAAATCCGTAATGTGATCTCTCTGCCTCTTACATAATTACCAGTAATAAAGACTAGCATTCAGACTTGAGCTGAGAATTATTTTGATGATGCATGAAGCAGAAGAGGCTCCAGATGCTCCCCTGAATAGCTGTCGATGTTTAGTGAGCAATTAGGGGTAGTCAGAGCCTTTTACTGTATTTAAACAGCAAGTGGGCTACAGGGGCCTAATCCTTCCAGAGGGTTGTGAGTGTTACTCAGTTGTAAATAATATTTTAAGGCTGGGAGCAGGAATTCTGCTTGTGGTGGTGCAGGGAGCAGATATGACTTTGAGGATCCATTTAACACACGAATATTAAATATTGAAATATTGTTAAGCCCTGCAGAAAATAAATGCAGTCCTGCACAGAGCAAAGATGCTGATGGAGAGGCCGCTGTGGGACTTTGTGTTGCTTTTTTACAAATATAGTGAAATAAAAGTGATACAGTTTAGAAACAGCCATCTTAGAATCATGGAATGGTTTGGGTTGGAAGGGGCCTTAAAGATCATCCAGTTCCACTGGATGGGACACCTTCCACTAGCCCAGGTTGCTTCAAGCCCTGTCCAACCTTGGAGAATTTTAAAGAACTACTCTCAGACTTGATATACTGAAGTGGAAATAACTCCTAACACACACTGCAGTGGTTTTGTCCATCACTTTCTGCCCTGCCTGGGACTCTGAATCCATCTTGTGAGGCATTTCCCTCACATATGGAGCACTGCTGATGAACTTCTGTCTTTCCTGTGCTCCCCACCCCCCAGCAGTTGACTGAAGAACATTTGTGCCATTAGAATGGATTCCATTTAAAGGAAGGCTCTCTTGCCATTGGTGGCAAATTAAAGATCTGAGGTTGCAAAACTGCCCACTCCCTCAAATAAATTTGGTCTGTTCATTATCAAGTAATTAGTGGCATCAAGGTCTAACAGAGCATTAATTCCACAGACAGGAAATTAGGAGTCTGATCCCAGTAATGTGAGGCATTGTCAGAATCCAAAATACACTATGGACAGAATTCATGGGCTTTTCTGAGCAATCTGTAGACCCTGATGAGTCATCAAGTCTTTGCTAAAATAATAAATGGAAACATTTTGGGATTAGTGTGTGAGCAGATGTCCTCAGCCCCACCAGCAGAGCATGGGGAGCAGGCTGGGAGTGCAGAGCCTCTCAGAGCACTGGGGATGGACTGAGCTCCCTTTGGCTAAACTTGCTCAGGTCCCAGAATTCCAGCTTTATGGGATAGTCATCATCTTCATCTTTACTCATCTTCACTCTGTTTCTCCTTAGAATGGCAAACACATCCTGCTGTTCATCATTCCAGACTGGACACAGAGATTGGTTTAACCAAGTTAAACCAACACCATGATCTCTGTAGTTTGGCTTAATTCTAATCATAAAAGGAGAATGTGCTCTGTGCCAGCTGTTACTGAGGGCTAAACCTTGTCCCAACACGCCTGAGAGGGACATCACAAGGGAAGTACAGGAACTGGATGACTCAGAACGTGCAGAACAAAACCAAGCTCCTGCCTGCAGGGGAGAGGGAAGAGAGGAAAATGGACATTTTCCAAGTGGTTGGTTGAACTGTGTGGAAGTAGTTAGGCTTTGTGGGTTTATATCATGGTATTTATCATTTTATATATCATTATATATATTATTTATTTTATATATCGTTTGTATCATCTGTTCAAATCATAGGATTGGTTCATATGCCTGATTTACTGGGAGGGATTTTAAAAGTTGCAACTTTCTAATTGAGAAGTCTGGTGACCTTAGTGCAGCTCTACCTTATCTTCTATTTGGAGCTGCATTTCAGAGGCAGAATCCATCCCTGAGTGTTCAGGAGCTCTCTACACACCTGCAGATTTATTTGCTGCCCACTAAACTATCTCATCACCTTTTGAACACATCCAAATGCTCCATCACTCCTGTTCAACCAAACTGGAAACAAAGGAAGGGTAAATGTGAGAGAAAGGTAGAGCAGCTGAGCCAGGGAGCTGTATGCAGATTTCTGGAGAGAATATTCCAACTGGGCTGTAAAAATAGCTGTGTTCCATGCACCAGAGGAGATAATGGGAGCTGCATTCTCAGGGAAACCAGGGAGATAAATCACAAGTGCTAAGAGCAAAACTCAGGCTATGGAGCACAGTGCAGCCTTTAACAAAGTGCCATGACAACATTTTTCAGAAAGAATCAAAGATATCTAAGGAAATGTCAAAATCTAAGTTTCTTACACACAAAAAATACATGGTCTGAGAATGCATTTCAGAAATTGATACTACAAATGAACAAGGAATCAGGAAAGCTAATAACCAACTCTTAGTTAGCAAGTATCTTGAGTTAATTCTTGTATTGCCTAAAGAATTCAGCATCTGTAAAAGCAATGAAAGGAATGAATCTTGCTGTAGCCTGTGCAAATAAAAGAGATGAAGAGTCAACTTGGATATCCTGGTATCCAAAAATATTGTATTATATTAATTGTAAAATATTATATTATCAGAGATTGTTATAGAAAATAAAGCTATTTATTTTCAGAGGGCAAAAGAAGTTGAACAGGCAGGGGAATGGTTGTTTAAGAAGAGAGAACACCCCACCACAAAGTCTGTATTTAGGATTTGATAATCTGGAATAATAAAAATAGATGCAAATTTCTATTCTAATATCATAATTACAGAGACAATACTGTGCTGCCAGTGCTGTGTATGAATGTATTTCCATCAGTAAGGCAGAAATGAGGTTGGGCTGTTCATTGCCTGGGGATCTAAATAACACTTTGTCTCAATGTTCTTTTCCTTATTTATTAATTGTATTATCTCCTACAAATCAGATGCCTATCAGTGTTGTACATAGTGGTATCAAGAAAACTCCTCACAGAAAAGTACTGGAGGCAAGAACTCAGATCAAGGGGTCATTTTATCTCCCTCAAATGATGATGAAATAATAAAGAGTTTCTACTCTGCCTGCTGCATGTGAGGCTGAATGAAAACACTGCCCTGGAAGAAACTAAAATCCTCTCTATAATACACTGCTGCCTCAAAAGAAGAAGGAAAGTGGAAAAAAAAAAGGTTAAGATGGTCCTTGGATACCCAAAAATTAATATCAAGAGGTTCCTCTTTTGCTTCTGCCATGAACTGGGGAGAGGAGGGAGAAGAGGTTGTATCTGCTTTTCATCCCTTTTCTTAAAGGATGTGAAAACGCTGAAGAGAGTTCAAAGAAGGGCCACAAAAATAATCCAGGTCCTGGAAAACAAGCCTTAATGATGTGAGGTTTAAGGAGATTAACTTATTCAGCCTAATTGAAAAGAAGGCTAAGAGGTGACTTGATCACTGTGTGTATCTACACACACCTTTCAGGAGCACCCGACAGTGGCTTTGACAAGACTGACAGGAGCAAACCAAGATATTCTGCCTGCAGGGAGCCTGAAACAACCACACTCACACAGTTACCTGGTGATGAGGGAGATGGGGGTGACAGGGCCGTGGAGCAGCTCAGAGATGAGCTCACCTGAGATGTTCACAGCCAGTTATCCACTTAAAAGATCCGATTTCACCCAGCTCCTGGTCCTCCGTGAATTGATTGATTGCTCTGGGTGGTTTTCACAGCTCGTTCTGATCTTAGAGGGTGTGAATCTATTTTTCCCCTCCCGGTTCATTCCTTTAATTCATGGATGTCGGGAATTAAATGAAATTGCCACCTGCTGCCCTCACCAGGCTTGTAACACTCCCAGCTTTGTCTCAGAACAACTCCAGGCTCATGTTTCAGGGTATCTCTGTTCAGCCATGGAACAGAGCAGGACTGACCCTGGCCACAACCCCGCAGGACATGATCACTTACATTTATTCTTAGGACTATTTGTTGCTTTTTTTTTACGACCAGAGAGTGGCTCAAAAGAAAGGGGGTGGCCCAGGGTGGGCTGCTGCAGTGTAGGAAATGCCAGACTGACTCATCTTTTTGGATGTGGGGCTAATCTCCCCACTTCATATGATTAAGGTCAAACTGATTACCTGATTATTTTTCTTGAAGCAGATTATTGTAGGGAAGCTTTATTTTTTTTTTCCCTCAGGGGCCTGGGAAGCACTTTGGGAGCATCAGGGGGTTCCCTCTGATGGGTATTGGGTTCATTGCTGGCTCTTCTGTTTTCTGATTCGTGGCTGGTGCAAATTTTCTGAAAGGCTGAAGTGCATAAGCCTGGTGGCTTAAGGATGAGAGAGCTGGGGGGGTTCACCTGGAGAAGAGAAGGCTCCAGGGAGACCTGAGAGACCCTTGCAGGCCCTAAAGGGGCTCCAGGAGAGCTGGAGAGGGACTGGGGACAAGGGATGGAGGGACAGGACACAGGGAATGGCTTCCCAGTGCCAGAGGGCAGGGTTAGATGGGATAGTGGGAAGGCTGTGAGGGCGGTGAGGGGCTGGCACAGGTTGCCCAGAGAAGCTGTGGCTGCCCCTGGGATCCCTGGAAGTGTCCAAGGCCAGGTTGGACGGGGCTTGGAGCAACCTGGGCTGGTGGAAGGTGTCCCTGCCCATGGCAGGGGGATTGGAAACAGATGATCTTTAATGTCCCTTCCAACCCAAACTGTTCCGTGGTGGTTTAATGACTGTTTGTCCATGGATTAAATGGAGGCCTACGAGTGAACTGCGTTGTCTTGCTGTGCACACACAGGGAACAAAGACACTTGTTCTCCTCCCTTAACATAGCTGGGAACACCATCCCCTGCCCTGCTGCCAAGGCAACACCAACACCATCACCTGCCCTGCTGCCAAGGCAACACCAACACCATCACCTGTCCTGCTGCCAAGGGAACACCAACACCATCCCCTGCCCTGCTGCCAAGGCAACACCAACACCAACACCTGTCCTGCAGCCAAGTTCCTGCAGAGGTTCCTCTGTGTCAATCACAGTGTTTAACGTGGCCATTCTGTTACCACAGCCCAGGGATGGGGTCCCCCAGGGTCCCCCGGGTGCCCATGGGGGGCAGGTGGAGCTTGGTGAGGGTTGGGTTGGACCCAGCACCAGGAGCTGGCCCAGAGGAAGGAGTGGCAGCAGCAGGAGGCACTGTGCCCACCTCGACCCTGTGGGTGTTCCCAGGCCTTTTTCTTTCCCTGGGGAGCTGAAGGTGACCAGGGTCGAGCCCCCCAACTGCAGCCCAGGGTGTCCACAAGGTCCAGGGAGGGAAAGGCCAGTGGCTGCTGTGGAGCTGCTCTGGCGCAGGTTTGGGAAGCTGGTGAAGGGTCTAGAGGGTGAGTCCTATGAAGAACTGTGGGGTTGTTTAGCCTGGAGAAAAGGAGGCTCAGGGGGATCTTCTGGCACTCTGCAAACCCCTGACAGGAGGGGGGAGCCGGTGGGGGGTCAGGCTCTGCTCCCAGGGAACAAGAGGAAATGGGCTCCAGCTGTGCCAGGGGAGAGGCACGTGTGATGTTGGACATCAGGAGGAATTTCTTCCTGGAAAGGGCTGTCAGGCACTGGAAGGGGCTGCCCAGGGAGGTTTGGAGTCCCCATCCCTGGAGGTGTCCCAGGAAGGACTGGCCGTGGCACTGAGTGCTCTGGGCTGGGGGACAAGGTGGGGATCAGGCACAGGGTGGGCTCAATGATCCTGGAGGTCTTTTCCAAACTAACTGATTCTCTGGATCTGGGGGCAAGGCCTCAGGCACATCTCAGCACGTTGCTGCCGAGGCTGTTCCTTCATGAACCATCCACCTCATCCTGGGTGTGGTGCCAACACTGTGTGTAGATCCATGAAATATAGATCCCACTGCCCTGGAGGAGTTAAAGACAAGCTCAGGAGATCCTCCAAGGGCTGTGAGAGATTATTCTCCCCGTGCACATTTGCTCTGGTTACCCACCAGGTGAGGTTTCTGGGAATGTGAGGTTTCCATTCCCACTTTGGAGCAAGCAGGTCTGGGATTTTTTTTTGGTTTGTTTTTAAAGAGCACTTCCAGCAGACAACCCACAGAGCTGCTGTGGTTTCACTTCTAAAGGAAGGCGTGTTCCAGACATACCTTTTGTTTGTTTGCATCCTGACTTGCTCATCTGTCAGAGCAAGCTCAGTGCAGCATCAGGCCTGTGAGTGATTAGCAGGCACAGAACTACACACCATCCTAAACTCAGGGGGTCTTATTTAGCTATAGAAAAAGGAGTTTTATTAATATCTTGATATATCCAAACTACAGTGACCCATTACATGTCGTGGCACAGAGGTTGCTCTGTGACCCCTCTGGCACACACTGACACTGCTTGGTTTTGTCCTGCTAACAAGGGCAAAAGAACAATAGGGCAGCACAGATACCAGCAAAGAACTGTTATATTTAAAGCCTTTCTTTTGCCTTTAGGTCAGCTCCCCTGTTCTTAATACTGTCAGGTTTTTCAGAGCTCAGTGGTATCTTGTAATCTGGAATTTTCTTGTTTGTTGAGGTCGGCCCATAAGACTTCTAGCAATGGTTTCTTCTTTGCTCTTCCTGCAATCTCTTGTTGCAGCAGGGAAAAAATAGTCTTAAAACGCTGAAAAATATTAATTAGGCAGAGGGGGAATATTGCCCAGGAGTGTGAGGTGTCAGAGTAACAGAAATGCCCTCCTTGTGGCAGTGCAGCCGAGGCTGTTTCCTTCATGAACCATCCTCCTCATCCTGGGTGTGGTGCCAACACCGTGTGTGGATTCATGAAATATAGATCCCACTGCCCTGGAGGAGTTAAAGACACAAGCTCAGGAGATCCTCCAAGGGCTGTGGTAATGTAACCTAAATAAGAGGTGTATCCTTGGCTGGCATTCCTGCCGATCCCATGTGACACCCACTAATGTGCTTAAGGCCCCAAATACTGCTGTAAATCTGGCCCATAATCTACAGTGCACAAAGAGGAGGGATCTGGGAGCAACATCTGCTCAGCCCGTGCACACCAGCCACACTTCCTACACGTTTCAGTGCCAAAGAAGGGCCCTGCTCTCTTTCCCCACTGAAATTAAGCTGATTTTATTATCAGTTTAGTTCATTACAGATTCAATGCCATCACGGATGTAGAATTGACCATTTAGCCGTTTGCCTTTTTCTCAAATTGAATCTTTAGCTGGTTTTTTTTCCTCTTCTTTGCCCTTGCCTTCCCCTCTGTGCCTGTTTTATTTCAGGAGTGAGTTTTCCCTGCTGCCTGTCTCGCTCGAGGAGCTGTGCCGGGCGAATGACAAAGGCAAAGAATTGCCAGATGAGAACCAACTGGTGTTACCCACATGATTTAAAGTTGCTTTTTCTTTAGATAAGCAGCACCACTGAGGTTGCTGTTTCATTTGCTCTATCCCACCCATGAATCTCTGGATTTCCATGTCAGGCTGTGCTCTGCATTATGTCTTTCTCCTTCTTGTCTGTGTGTGTGTGCGATGCATCAGAGTTTAGCATCATAAAGAGAATGTCCACTGTTCAACACACACAAGTCAGAGATACCATTATAAAATCGCTGTCCTGTGGTGCATGTAATCAGGAACGTGCCCTGAGAGGAAGCTTTGCCTTCCCTGAGATGCTTTTAGAATTCTTGTGTGGCAAAATATGTCCAGCGTGCCCCCAAGCCGGCGGCGTCAAATGGTTTTTCAAAGCCCGGGTTTCTGCTTTGTGCTGCTTTATTTTAGGAATAAACACTGCAAAATCCAGCTCAGGGCTATGAAAATGGGAAGGTCTTAGCCCTGTCGGGCCCTTTGGAATGACATGTATTTAAAATGTCACATCAGGCTAATGGGTATGAGGTTCATGACCTCGATTGCAAGGGTGGCCTGAGCTGAGAGCCAGCAGTGCTGCACACACAGGTACAAGTTTGGCTTGTGGGGTCTTAGCAAAGTGATATAAGGTCTTCCACAACAGCAAAAAGCCTCACCTGACTCACTGAGGAGCCACATTTGAATTCAGATTGTTTCTGAAGTGGAACAGTCTGTTATTTTGTTCAGAATTACAGCGTGGCCACGGCAGGGACTCGAACGGAGCCGAGAACGGTGGCATTTGGGAAAACCAGAATATCATGATATTTATGTTCATGCTCTGTACAGGCCTCCCCGCTGCCTTGGGGGGAATCTTTTAAGAGCTGGATCTTCACATGAAGATCTGGTTTCATTTTTTTTTTCCACCATCTGGGAATGGATATATTCTTAGAGGATCACAACTTGTTTATCGTGTTCTAAAGCTGGATTCTCTCGTGTGAACTGAAGTGCAAATACAAATGAGCTCAGAAAAGCTGGGGATAAACAAAAAGTTGAACAGTAGCACTTCACTGCAGACTGTTTTTAAAATCAGATCCTGCTGGCTAGAACAAAACTACACCTTGGTACTTTAATCATACTACACTTGAAATTCAGAAAAGGAGGAATGAGAGTAAGCTGCTTTCAAAACAATTCATTAGAAGACAAGGCATAGTGTTTAGAATTGGAAGCAATATATTTAATTCATGTATATCTCAAGGTAATTAAAATGAATCAATGTTTGATCCACTGAATTTTATCCCAAGAGTTTCTGTTCATTTTGATGAATAAACTAATGAAATGCCATGTAATTAGAAGATGGAAGTGGCCCCATGGAGGATAAAGGAATAAATAGGTTGAGGAAGGGATTCTCCACATGAACAGAGGGTGGGTCCATCAGTTACTGCTGAATAATACAATGGTCTTAATGCAACACGGGCTCAGGAAACCTGTGACTGGTTGTTGCCAGGAGCAAGAAAGGCAGAGGAGTGAGAAAATGTCTCTGTGTGCTGTAGGAGCTCTGTCATTGCAAACAGGGCAGTGGAAGGTGTGTCTGCAGCAGCTCAGCCCAGGAACTCAGGTTGTCACAAAGAGCCTTTATTTGTCCCCTGACACCATAAAGGTCACTGGACACAAAGCTTGATAAGAGCTCTGGTGTTACAGGATTGGGGCAATGAGGCCTCTGGGGTTTTGCTAATTAAAGCCAGAAAACTTCCAGGCTTCCATTTCCACGAGTGACACTTGGCAGGTGTGGATGGAGCAGCTGGAGGAGCTCCAGCACTGCTGGGCTCTGAGACATGGGCCAGTAATTGCTGCCAGCCCCAAACTATTGTGTACCAGGCAAAACACACAATTTGGTGCTGTTGGTTATATGCTATATTTTACTTAGAAACCACAACAGTCCTCTCTGTCCTCTGAGGAATGTGGAGTTGTGTTTGTGCCCTTTTGATGGGGTTTTCTGCTCTGGCCTTTGTTCTTGGCCGTGCTGTGCAGGTTCATGGCTGGGTAAGGATGGGACCAGTGTGGGTCACGAGCAGAGGGGAATCCAGTTCAGACCTTCAGCCTGTCTTGGAGAAAGAATAAACAGCCATGGTCAGTCCTTGTAACCAGCTAATTATGGCTGGGAGCTGAAATGCAGAACCATTTCTGCCTCTTCCCCCCTCCCTTGCCCTCGCAGGGGTCGGATGTGAAGCAGAACTTCTGCAAAGGCTGTTTTCATCTCTGCAGTTCCCCGTGTTGAGAATCATCAATGCAAAGAGATGTTGCTGTGTGAGGCAGGACTTTATTGCCTGGTGGGTACAGTGAGACCACATCATAAATGCTGATGGTGCAAACCCAAAGTGGTGTTTCTCCCCCACCCCTCCCCAAATCCTCCTGTTACAAGTTACATTTTCAGGATATATATTTAAATGGCCTTGTTCCCCTGGTCTGAGAGCTGGCAGATGCTGCAGAGCTAATGGTGTCATTTCTGTTACTACATCAGTTGTTAACTGGGCCAGAAAACAGCCTTTAAGATTAAAGTTTAATCAAGTATTTTGAGAACGAGCAAGTGTAGACTTTATTCTTCTTGAGAATTACAGACTACTTTCTGAAATCCCTGGCAGAGAGAGAACATTCTGTCAGAAAATGTCTCCAGTGAGAAATAGCAGGCAAAGAATATTTTCTGTGGGATGGCATGAGCAACCTTGTACTTTAAAGCTTGTATATTAATTGCTTGTTAATGGGCAGCTTTTGGCAGAATTTCCTTTTGCTATGGCCTCAAGAATTTTAATGGAGCATCAGTTAGTGAGTGGAGAAAATATACTTTAAAAACAATAAACATGACATTCAGTGGTTGTGTCAGTTTGTGACATGGGCTGAGTCAATCATGTTCTAGTTTTGCTCAATTATAAACTCTGCACTCACTTCATTAAGAGCACAAAGATGTGCTACATCCTTCTGACCCCAATGCAATATATTTTCCTGGATTTTTTCCCCCCTGCCTGAGGTAAGTGTTTTCAGGAAGGTTATAAGGAGAGGCAAACATAAATGTTAAAACCCCAGTGGATATTGAGTTCATTTTCTGTGTCTTGCTTACAGGCCTCTGAAAGCGATTCCCAAAATGTTTCCAAGCCCACTAAACATTTTATATGTAATGTTTTCACAAGCAGGGAGGCTGTTACAGGCTTGAGCCTTACAGGTACACAGTGCATGTATGTAAATACACACAAAATGTGCTTTTTTTGAGAAAAATCCTCACAAGAGTCTATTTATCCTGTACTCATAAAAAAAAAGGCCAGTGTTGCTGAGGTGATTGAACCTCTTGTTTTCCATTCCTGTGCTTTCCCTTCTTTTAGTGGCCATTGGATGAAACTTCCCCAAAGTAGGATATTTATCCCAGAAAAGAATGGAAAGAGCTCTGTTGAACAACATGCCTTAAACCAACCCCAAACCAAACATAAAAAAGGTGGGAAAACTATCAAGGGCAGGAAAA
Organism: Corapipo altera; assembly: GCF_003945725.1. Taxonomy (NCBI): domain Eukaryota; kingdom Metazoa; phylum Chordata; class Aves; order Passeriformes; family Pipridae; genus Corapipo; species Corapipo altera. Next base: position 1,183,881 of record NW_020884966.1, read on the forward strand.
TCCCTCAGCTTCCACTGGGCACAGCCTTCAAGAAAAGGAGACCTTGGTATGGACAGGCCTTTTTGTCCCCAGCTGTTCTGTGCTGTGTCACCTCCTCTCCTGTCCTGGCCACCTCATTTGGGAAGAGAAAGGGGAATTCTGAATCTCTTGAGTGAGTTTTAAATTCCATTTGACAAATTGATGCATGTTTTGGCAATCTGATAACTCAGAGGTGAGAGCACAGAGCAAGTTCTCCCTTCCCCTGGAGTGGCACACTCCCAGCTTGCTGAGCAACATTCCCTCAAAAATATCGGGAGTAACCCCTCTGCAGAAGGAAGGAGGATTGGTTACTCATTTTCCTCACCCCTTCTAGCTTTGCACCTCATTCCTTCTGCTCCCAAGAAGCAGAGGCAGCACTAACAATTCCGTGGGGTGCATGTTGTACTATAGGGATTGGGAGAGTTTCCTGGGGGGGGGGGAAAAGGACTCTGAGGGGTTTTTTTTCCTTTCCAAATTAGATATTAAATGTGTTGGGAGAAACTTCACAGGAACTTGGAGGCATCATCTTTCAGAGAGGGGAAATGGTACTGGTAAATTCACGGGTGGTGTCTGGATTTTTTGGGAAAAGCAGAGAGTCCCTGTTGTTGTTGGAATTTGACAAAGCTATTGCTCCTCATGGATCACAGATTCACAGAGTGGTTTGGGTTGGAAGGGACCTTAAAGATCATCCAATTCCACTCCCTGCCATGGGCAGGGACAATTTCCTCTATCCCAGGTTGCTCCAAGCCCCGTCCAGCCTGGCCTTGGACACTTCCAGGGATCCAGGGGAGCCACAGCTTCTCTGGGCAACCTGGGCCAATGCCTCTCTTGGAATGCTGCAGGTCCTGATCCTGGGCTGGTTTTACTGTCTGCTACTCAGGGTCTGTCCTGTGATGCCTTTTGGGTCAATGCCAACAATTGCCAATATTTTCCCTCCCCCACTGGATCACATATTTTCATAGCATGTGATGAGTGGAAAAATACCGTGGAGCCTTTAGTGCTGCTGGATACCTGATACAGTGGTGCCAGCAAGGAACTGGAGAGTTAAACTACTCAACAGATCCTGCTTTTCACCTTTAAATACACACCTTGTTGTATAAACACAAGTGCTGTACGCACAGAAACCTCAATTCTGTGTCTTTGACCTTCTGAACACAGTGCTGGAGTGTGTTTTCCTCACCCAGAGCCAAGAGCTCTTTGTGCTCAGCACAGAAACTACTGGGAGATCAGGGTTTAACAAAGGATTTTATGCAGAGTGGAGATAAGAGAAGGTTAATGTCTTCAGGCAGCAAAGATAATGCTGCAATCAAGGTCTTAACGATTGTAGGGGTATCGCTCCTCATGGAGAGGATTTTGGGTCCAGTCATCAATTGTGTATCCCACCCTGGGGGAGGGGCACCAGTGAAGGTACTCAATTAAAATGCTGTTGCAGGGGAGGCCTCTGCCAATCAGTCTGTCTGTGGTGCACACAAGGTTTTATCCAGAACGTGGATAAATACTTGGGAAAAAAAACCTTGGCATCAATCTTTGCAGAATAAATGTACTTGTTGCTTTGTACCTGTTGAGGATCTGCCTCTCCATCTCATCATAATGCCTGGGAGATGTTCCTGTAGTGAAGATTATGACAGTTGAGGCTGAATTTTAGCTTGAGCTTAATCCCAGCAGCTCCTTCAGAGAGGAGACAAAGCCACGTGGAAAATACAAACATTTGAAACTAATCCTGGATGACGATGCATAAATTAAAATGCCAGTGCTACTGGGTTTATTTTGAAGTGCCACGTGATGGCACAGCTTTAAACTCCAGATTCACTGTTGGGTCTCACTAATTCGAAATTAAAAGCAAAACATCGACCAACCACGCCAGGGTTCTCTTCTCTTTGTTTATAATATATTGTGCTGCTGAATTCAGGTTCAGATTCTTGATCCACACCATTCCATGTTCCATTCCACAGTCCATTTCATCGAGGTGCTGTTGAGTGTTGTCTCCCAATGTGCCTCCACAGCTCCTTTGGCTTCCCGAGCCCTGCACAGTTCATGATCCTTCTCTCTCTCCCTCCCTTCTCCCTGTTGCTTTGTGCTTTTCCCTTTGTTCTGAGCCATTCCATGTGCTTGGAGTAGCTGCCCAAGCAGAGTTCACAAAGACCCATTTTTTCTGAGAGTTCTTCCTGAGACTGACCCTATTCCCAGGCACTTCCCAACTCCAGGTGCCGCCCCGTGTGTTCGGTGTTGATTTGTGAGCTCCTCTGGTGTGTTTTTGGAGCTGCCTCTTGTTTGTACAGTGCATTTTACCTCCTGCACACTGCTGTGCTCAGCTCCAGCTCTCTATAAATAATGAAAACGTGCAGGGCTTGCTGGCACAAGTCAGTGGAGAGCTGTGTTTCCCGAGGCTCTGCTTCAGAGCTCCGCCGTGTTTCCGGGAGCTCGGCTTTGCCTTTGAGGCTGTTTGTGGGAGTATTTTACATAAAGCTTCATGAGAGCTTCGGTTCTGCAGCTCATCTGTCACAGCACAAACAGCCCTGGGTTGCACCAGAGCATGCAGAATGCAGAAAGGGCTCAGGCAGCTTCCTGTCTCCTCCCATCTCTTCCTCAAATGCAGGAATAAATAACGGAGAGCCCTGCCTGGATCACGGCAGGGAGGAGTGCTGTCCCAAAAGCTGGGTGAGGAAGGTCCACAGACCAGCAGGCAAGCTGTGTGCCTGAGTTCCCCCCAAAAATACCTGTGTGGAGCGACTGGAGTTGTAACTACAGGATATAAAGCTAATTTGGGTAGAAAAAGCCTGACTTAAGGAACCCATTTGGATCCAAGCCGTGTCTGAAGGCAGGGTCAGCATCAGCCCTCCTGGAAGTTTGCCAAGTAGAGTTATTTTTGCATTGTAAAGTGCCTTCAGATAATTTTTCTGAAGGGTGCTATATAAATAAAACAACTGCCTGATTGGTTTAAAGTGAATCTCTTGAATTTTGGCTCTCTCCTTCCACAAATTACATGTGTCTAAATTTCCCTGCTTCAAAAATTAAACCAGATCTATCATGGGTGGAATGAGATTAATTTTATTACACACAATAGTTCATTAGTGAAGTAGGAGCAATTTCATGTATTTATGCATAGCCTGCCCAGAATATTTCACTGCAGCTCTTTCAGATGTAAATAAAAATATAATGCTCATTGAATTGCTTATTAGGCAGCACAGAGTGATAGAGGGTGGTTGTGGTGGTGTGCTGTAGGTTATATTTTGGAATTCCTAGGGAACATCAGGCTGAAATTGGCACTGGGGACCAAAGCCATGGAATCAGGGAATGGTTGGGGTTGGAAGATGAGGGAGGGCTGATGTTTAGTTCAGCACCAGGGGCTGACCAGAGTCACTGCCCAGGCAGAGGGTTGGATCGTTGCATCCTGGTGATGAAGGGCTTGTACCTGTCCTGTGGAGACAGAACCTGGAGCTCAGTCCTGGAGCCCCAGGAATTCAACCAGGGGCTGAGCCTGTGGAGCCACTGCCCTGCCTGAACCCCCTGAGGCTTCCCCAGCTCAAACCAGGAGCCTCTGTCTTTGCCTTGTCCTGAGGAGGCAGCGTTTGGACCCAAAAACTGCCGCAGACTGTGCTGGATGCCGAGGGAATTGGACGAGTGTTGGATAAATTCCTGTGGAGTGGCTGCTCACCGAAGATTCCCCCGTTAAATCTCACGATGTTTGTGTGCCTGCATCTGTTGGTGTCGAGTGGGGACCATCTGTGAACACGTCTGGGGAGTGGGTTTGACGCCACCGGTATCTTCGCATCCCGGTTTATTCCCACGTACTTCGGAGCAGCTGGGGGAGACCAGCAGACCTGGCAGTGTCAGCCCTGAGTCAGGCAGCAGGATCGATGTTGGGAGGCAGTTCCTTCTCCCGAGTGGCTGATCACAGGAGCTGCACAGAGATTTCTGCTTCTGGAACTGAATTCTTTTCGATTCTGCGGTAACGTCGCGTTGCAGCAAATTAGAGGAGCTGTTCCTACTCCTGCTGCCTGTGCTGTTATTTTCACATCTCTGTTTACTCGGTAATAAATATGTGTCCTACTGGAAGACACACAAATGGTGATGATGAAGTTGTATATTTTCAGCTAATTGCAGCAGAAACCTGTGCAGGGGCAGGACAGGTCTCATTCTTTTCTGCTCAGACTGTCGAGGCTCTGCAAGGTGACCTTCTGCTCCAGAGCACTGTGCTGAGGCCACCAAACTGCCACACTCTGGGCCATGCAAGAAATGAATCTGCCCGTCCAGGTGTCATTGCTGGTCCTGCTCAGCCCTTTGGACTCACCTGAGCACTTTTATAGGGCCTTATCCATCTGATTTTTTTTTCCCTTAGAAGAGATATGCATATTTCTACCTAAGTGGCCATTACCTTCCTAAAAGACACAGCCAGGGAATGGTTAAGTCTTTTAATATCCCTAGGTGGGAATTAGGGAACAAGAATGGATGCTTTGTAAGGAATTACTGGTTATTATTACAGACCTCTGAAAAACAGACATGAAATTAGCAGTTGTGTGTCATTTCATTACTGCTTTGGCAGTCTGCTTTCTTTTCCTTTAAGGCTAAGATGGTTGCTAGGGCTTTGTAGTGAATAACCTTTTTGTGTTCAGCTCGAGGCGGAGTATAATTATTTTATAATTTTGGTTCATGGGGCCGTTTTAGACGTTTTTCAGGAAAAAAAAAAAAGAGCTCAGCTTTTGTTAACCCCCTTGGTTCTCAGCTGTCGGTCCCTGGCATGTGGCAGCTCAGACAGAGGAGTTCCAGCTCCGTGTCTCTGCTCATCCTTTGCACTTGGTACTTGCCTGAGGATCTGGGGCCGCCAGCGAGACGGACACGGACTTGACATTGTTACACAGTGGCACTGATTGGCTTTGAAAAGTGAAGTTCCCTGTCGAGGTGTGTGTCTGGGTTAGTGGCAGGATCGCTGTGGGAAGATGAGGTGGTGGATGGCAGCTGCTGGAAGTGAAGGAATTGCACTTTGGGTTAAGGCTGACACGCTGCAAACCCACCTAATTTGTGCTTCAGGGCGAAAACTTACTTCTAAGGGTCAATAAACTTGCTCTTCCAGGTGGTTGAAGTAAAGTCTTCTGTCTATCAGACTGTTTTTTTAGGACCTGGCAGCTTTTTAAGTTAGTTTATATGATCAGAAGGCTGCAGCCCCTCTGCACTGGAGCCAGGCTGGAAGAGCTGGGGGGGTTCACCTGGAGAAGAGAAGGCTCCAGGGAGGCCCGAGAGCCAGGACCTAAAAGGGCTCCAGAAGAGCTGGAGAGAGGAACTGGAGACAAGGGATGGAGGGACAGGACACAGGGAATGGCTTCCCACTGCCAGAGGGCAGGGAGAGATGGGATATTGGGAAGGAATTGTTGGCTATGAGGGTGGGGAGGCCCTGGCACAGGTTGCCCAGAGAAGCTGTGGCTGCCCCATCCCTGGAAGTGTCCAAGGCCAGGTTGGACAGGGCTTGGAGCAACCTGGGCTAGTGGAAGGTGTCCCTGCCCATGGCAGGGGGTGGCACTGGATGGGCTTTGAGGTCCCTTCCAACCCAAACCACTCTGGGATTCTGTCCAGCTGCGTTCCAGCTGTGCACAGCAGGGCTCTGACATGGCACTGACACGGCAGCAGGGTGGGATCTCTGGGATCACAAGTGGGTGTCTCATACCCGAGTATCTCCATCTGAGCTGTTTATCCCGTGTCCTGGAGAGCAAGTTCATGGTCAGTCACCCAAAGGTGTGATTTGCCCCCCCAGTTGCAGCTCATCCCTGCTTGCCCAGCGCTGTCAGGCTGCACCTCTGGCCCTGTGGGCTCTGTCTGGGGGCTGAGGTGGCAGCAGCTCTGCTGTGGGTGTCCAACAGTGTGAACACGTGCAGGCAGAAGAACCCACCTCCACCTGGCACAGCTGGGCCTGCAGCACCTCTGCTGAACCCCGGGTTTTCCAAAGGCCCAGCCCTGCTGGCACACGGTCCCTGCTGCAGCTCAACCCCCAGAGAGAGACCCCCCTCTGCTCCTCAACACCCTGTGGGGTGCAGAGACACGGTTGCCCCGCCTGCCCCTCGGGGTTTGATGAACTGCTGCAATCCAGGGCTGCAGACATCACAGTTTTATTTCTTTCCCCCCCTTGCTAATTGCTTTCCTTACACGTGCAAATCCTCCGGCGCTGCGGATGCCGATGAACCCCCCGGGAGGAGCCAGCCTGGCTGGGAGTTGTTGGGGATGGCAGACGCCACGTATTTATGGGCTGGAAAGTGGTTAAAATGAGAGGAAACATATTCTTGCTTAAGGTGTGTCTCTAACTTGGGATCCATCACTTGTGCACGTTGCTGTAGCAACGCTGCAATGGCTTGGGAGTTGCTTTTATGGCTGATTTCCGAGCGGATCGTGGCTGGAGCTGTTACCAAGCAACCTGCTCCTATGCTCCTGTAACTAGGAAATGCAGCCAGGGCTTTTTAATATTGCCCAGGATTTTGATCATATGTTCATCCTGTCAACTTTGGTCTTTTTGATGTGAAATAATTGCTGTGGAGTACTACAGAAAGATCCCTGTTTTGTGGGGATTTTTGCCTCCCCCCCCCTCTGCTTTCCCTCACGTGAATGTTCAGTGTGGGAACATTCATAGGAAGGCGAGGACAACAGTCCATTTATTTACCAAAAATAAATAAAAAATGTTGTATTCAACACGTGATGCTGAGGAGTAATTAAAGGCACACCATCTGCCCGGGTGGAAAGAGCTGCATCCTTCCCTTCCCAGGTCTGCAGCTGATCCAGTGTCCTGTTCCAGGACAAGCCTCCCAAAACACAGGTGTTGAGATGCTCTTGGGAAGTTTCTCCCAATTCCTGCTCTGATACTGGTTCCTTCTGTTTTATCTTCCCTGTACTTAGAGGGCTGTGGATAATGACCTGCTTGTGGGGAGGATGGGAATTGGTCAGGAAATTAAAGTGTAGGAAATCAGAAAGACTGTGATGATCCATTTCGTGGATCTTCTTAACTCAAGGGCAAACCCCTAAATTTGGCTGTGGAATTTATATATCCCAAAGCCTGAGATTAATTTGTGCATGTGCTTCTCGAGGCACATGCAAACATTACCTTTGGCTGCACAGTTTTTATTGGGTTTGGGGGATTTTTTAACAGCGTGTGAGAATTCGTTTAACAGCAAGAAGTTCCCTGGATGATTTGAGCAACCTGGTCTAGTGGAAGGTGTCCCTGCCTATGGCAGGGAGTTGGAACAAAATGATTTTTAACTTGCAAACACATTCCAAAGACATTCCAGGTTATAGGGGATTCTATTCCATTCATGGCAAAATGTTGGTTTAGTGATTTTTGAGCGAGAGAAACACAACATCAAAAGCCAGCACACACACAGGGAGTAAGTGACTGGAAATGAGAGTGTTTCATCCAAGGGAAAAATAAAAAAAGTAAAGAAGCAGGACAAATATTTATCTGCCATTTGTTAAAGGATTCCTTGCAACTCATGGTGATTCTATAATTTAATTTGGCATCACTCTGCTGCCCTGAAAGGGGCAGTACCAGCTTGTTTCACCTACTGGAGACGTGGCCCTTCCAATCTTGTATCAATTATCTTTTAAATAACAATCACACCTGCCCACAGTGATATTTAACATTACTCAATCCTTGCAAAAGTGACAAACTTCACATCAACCCTGAAGGGACTGTGATTAGTCACAGGTGTCAGCACCAACGAACGGCAACACTTCAAAATGCCCCATGTGCCCTTATTTCAAATTTCCTGTTCTGTTGTGCTGCGCCCTTTCTGTCCCCCCCAGAATGCTCATTGTCAGGGGGAAGTCATTTCATATCCCACCTACTCTGCAAACAGATTGTGAGAGCTGATCTTTGTTATTTTGAGAGAATAGATTTTTGTTACTCTCCCAATAACTGACCGGTGTTGTTTTAATCAGGTGTTGCAGCCTCACTGAGGCAGAGCAGCTTCAAACCCTCTGTCCTCGTGCAGCTTCAATCCTGCTGTCAGCTCTAACTGGTTCTTTTAATCTTCTGGAGTAAATGTTGGTGAGGGACTGACAGCTCTCAAGGTAACAATTTCCCATTTATCCACAGTCTGTGTGTCCATGAGTGGATTCTGGCTGCCTGTGAATGACCAGCGCTGTCAATCCAATTTAAAATCTGCTCTGCTTTATGTTTCTGGAGGGATTCTGCCTGAATAGTTTATCTGTAGATTATAAAGGCTAGAGTGGCAATGAATTTGTGCTCAGAAAAGCTGTGCTCCAGCCCTGGAAGTGTCCAAGGCCAGCTTGGATGGGGCTTGGAACAATCTGGGACAGTGGAAGGTGTCCCTGCCCATGGCAGGGGGTGGAACTGGATGGGCTTTAAGGTCCCTTCCAATCTAAACCGTTCTGGGATCCTATGAATTAAAGTCTACATTCAATTTATTACTTGTATTTCAAATACTTGATGACAGTGAGGCTAGAGATTCAACACCAATGTGATGAGGTATGAATATGCTCTAGTATATTATTTATTATATTATTATATGTGTGTATATATATATAAAAATTGCTGTAGTATTGGAAATAGATCATCCATACATTTGTGAGAAAATTATAGCTGCACATGTACATTTCAGGCCTAAATATCACACATGGTTTACAGTGGAAATGTTCAAAAAATGTGTGGATGTGACACTTGAGGATGTGGTTTAGTGGTGAACATGGTGGTGGTGCTGGGTAATGGTTGGACTGGATGATCTTAAAGGTTTTTTCCAACCTGAATGATTCTGTGATTCTATCTAGGAAAGGAGTATCAGCCAAGAGAAAGATTAAGATCAGCACCTGAAGAGCTGTGCTGGCACATGTCCCTGCCAGGCTGCCCCTTCCCTGTGTGCTGGAGTGTGTGAGGGCACTAAACTCACCTCTCACAGCTCTTGTGTTCTAAACTCTTGAGATGCCTTCAGCTCCTTCCCCAAATGAAGCTTTTAATACTCAGTTCCCTTCCTTGAGCCCGTTTCTGCTCAGGCACAGGGTGGGAATGTTGGGGTGTCCTGGGCAGGGCCAGAAGCTGCACCTGATGCTTCTTGGGGGTCCCTTCCAGCTCAGGATATTCTGTGATTCTATGAAGATACAAAGCTGTGGAAGGGTGTCCTGCCTGTATAAAGCAGGTTGTCCTTTATTTATTGTAGAATTTTCCTTCTTTATCCAATGAGTTAATGCTCATTATACATCCTATATTGCTCACATAGTGCTCAGTGTGGGATAAGGCCTCGTGTTTGCCTGTGCACACCTGCAGTGCTGCTTCCTTGTCATTCCTGTCCCTCCATTCCCACTGCAGAGCCAGAACCTGATTTCAAAAAATACACCAAACATCTGGTGAATCAGGAATCCACGAGTTTACTTTGGAATATTTGTTCAGGAGTGTCACAGCTGTGCCAGGTGGCGATTGCTGTGGGAAACCTGCCCCTAATTTATTCTGTATATGATGGCACCTGGTGAAAAGGATCCACCTGTAGGTCACTGGTCCCCAGTCAGGGTTATTGGGAGAATCTTTCCTGCTCACATACCCCTTTGACTAAATTATATTTACAATCTGTGCCCCCTCTATGTGCTGGTCCCTCCCTATGATCATCCAAAGACATTCCAGGTTATATGGGATTCTCTTCATGGCAAAATGTTGGTTTGGTGATTTTTGAGTGAGAGAAACACAACATCAAAAGGCAGGACACACACAGGGAATAAGTGACTGGAAATGAGAGTGTTTCATTCAAGGGAAAAATAAAAAAAAAATAGAAAAGAAGCAGGACAAATATTTATCTGCCATTTGTTAAAGGATTCCTTTTCTTCTCAGACATGAAGCAGCCGGTGTAAGACAAACATGCTAGCAGCTACTCCCCATGTTAGCTCCTTGTTGTGCTCAGGATGTCAGGGAAAATAACAAAAAAAAAAGCTCTATGACTCATTGTTTTCCAAGGATGCTGCTTCCCCTGCAGATATTTACAGGTTGTTTTTTAGGAAAACTTGGAGTTTACAGACTGCCCACTGCCTTTCCATTTTTATGGCAGGGTCATATTATTACTGCATAATTCATCATGTAATCACAGATCTGCACTGGATGCTTGATAAAGGGGAAAAAAGCATCAGCTACTCTTAAATGATTATGTCTTTTAGCACAGAGCTTTAAGATAATCCCAGAATCACTGAGGTTGGAAAAGACCTCCAGGATCATCAAGCCCACCCTGTGCCTGATCCCCACCTTGTCCCCCAGCCCAGAGCACTGAGGGCCACGGCCAGGCCTTCCTGGGACACCTCCAGGGATGGGGACTCCAAACCTCCCTGGGTTTGGGGATGCCTGACCCAATTCCTGCCTGGGTTCCCAATGCCTGACCACCCTTTCCAGGAAGAAATTCCTCCTGATGTCCAACCCGACCCTCCCCTGGAGCAACACACCCCACATCTGTGCTGCTGAGACTGGTGTTCTCCAACCCCATAGTCCAGCTGGGAGTGGAAGGTGTTGACATTCCCTCTTTTAAACAGTCTCTTTTCCCTTTCTAGAAACGTGGCTGTTGCTCTTGAAGAGCCCTGGAGCTTCTTCAGAGCAGGAACCTGACATTTTGTACCAAAATAGCCTAAAAACACCCCCCAGGTCACGCTGTCACTTTAAAAATGAACACATCAAACATTTAACACCTGGTAAGTGTGGCTTTCAAAACCGAAAGTTATTTTTCGTTTGGAAAGCGTTCCAAAGCTTGACAGCGTTTCCCACATATTTGTACTGTCTTCCAACTGGAAATATTTGGAAAATAGTAGGGAAGTGTGTCAGGAGGGAAAGCTGGCTCTGCAAAAGCCTGAAGACATGTTTGGAAGCGATCTTTTTCCAAGTACAGTTGAAATTAAATGAAAGTAAACTAATTGGAATCTTCTCTAAAAAAATTTGAAATTAAATGACATCTTATTTTCCTAATAATAATAATATTTTGTCAAGATTTTCTGACACCTTCAGATTCTCCTACTGGGGATGGAGCAGGGGGGAGAGTTTGTCCTTTATTCCTCTAAACAACAAACCAAAAGACTGCAGAAAATGACATTAAACCTGTGAAAACGGTGTCAGAATTTCACGGTTTAAGCTTCGGAAATGAGGGGTTTGAGCCTCCTGTTTGACTTCACTCATCATTTAGGCCTGAGCTGTCTTTGCCAGGGGTCTTGTTTTCATTTCCATCACCTGTCGGGCTGTTGTTGACACAGGGCCCAGAGTGCACCAGCCACGTTCCTGCTGCAGGAATTTTCCTGTGCAGGAACAACTCCCTGTGTGAAGCAGAGGGAATGCTGCACTGGACTCGTGTCTCCAGCTGTTCCCTGGTCATTATTCCTGTGCCCTGCGTGCCTGCAGTGGTGTGTTTACCCCGGGCTGTCACAGCCCAGCGTGGAGCAGGGACGTTCCCAGTGCTGCCGTGGCAGATGTGGCTCAGGGGCTGGTGGGAAAACCTTTGGCATTTTTCCAGCACTGAACAGACCCGTGGTGAACATGCAGCAAAACAGCATCTGGAAAGCCAGTGGGAAGCGAGGGAAAAGGGGAGAACCTTTACTGCATGTGAATGGAACTGTTGGCTTAAAGGCAAATTGTCCCTGAGACTGGCAGCTCCTGCCCTCAGCACTGTCCCAACAGTGCTCGGCACTCAGAGCCACAATCCAGGGTTTTTATTCCTGTTGCTGCTGCTGAGGTCAGTGTATGGCTCGTGGTATCATGGAATCAGGATGGTTTGTGTTGGAAGGGACCTTAAAGATCATCCAGTCCCACCCCCTGCCATGGGCAGGGATACCTTCCACCAGCCCAGGCTGCTCCAAGCCCCGTACAACCTGGCCTTGGACACTTCCAGGGATCCAGGGGCAGCCACAGCTTCTCTGGGCAACCTGTGCCAGGGCCTCCCCACCTTCACAGGGAAAGATTCCTTCCCGATAACTAATCTAAACCTACTCTCTGTCAGTTTGAACCCTTTCCCTGTCACTCATTGTAAACACTCTCCATGTTTCTTCTTCGGCTCTTTGAAGGCCACAGTTAGGTGACCCCAAAGCTTCTCTTCCCCAGGCTGAAGAATCCCAACTCTCTCAGCCTTTCCTGCTCCATCCCTCTGACCATCTTGGTGCCTCCTCTGGACTCTCTCCAGCAGCTCCATGTCCTCCCTGTGCTGTTTCCAGGGCTGGAGCAGCTCTGCAGCTGTTCATGGCAAGTGAGCTCTCAAGGCGTCCCCAGAAGGTTTGGAATTTGTGTTCTAAGTAGAGAGGAAAATAAAAGGGAATGCTGCTAAAATTATTCCCTGTGTTAGAACCACAAGTGGGATGAGCTGGGGGAGCTCTCCCAGGGGTTAATGTGCCCCCTCTCACCTGTCGGGGTCCCTGCTGTGGATTAAACAAACTGCAGGAAATGTCAATGGCAACTGAATAAACAACCTGAGTTTGAACAGTGTCGGCTGAATAAACGACTGGGCTGGTGGCAGCCACTGGAGAAGGGCTCTGTCAACACCAGGAACACTCCAGTCTGTAAATACGGAGATTTGGGAGTGCACTATCAGCATCTGTCAGGTTATGGATTTGTCCTGTGTTGAAAGGGAATATCAAAGAGGCAGTGTGGGTGCAGGACAGTTCAAACACGGCCCACACGGCCACCTGGGGCTGCCTTTGGCAGGTAAGACCTGTCCCTCCCCCAGGGAAAATCCCCTCTGGGCTTTTATGGCCAGTTGTAAACGTGTGTTTGAGAACTTACTTTGGAGAAATATCCATCATTTTTGAAGCTTGTCAGGAAAGAAACGAACATTTCTTTTCCTAAGCCATTGTTAAGGCTGTCTGTAGGATGGAACCATTCAGGTCCCCCTACCTGATCTCCAGGAGAGGCTCTGAAAGCTAATTAACTAATTAACTAGAGCAAATCCCCCATTAGGTATTCAGAGAAGGCAACACTTGCAGAAACCAACAACAAGGGCAAACAATTAAGCAGATGGACATTTCTTCAGGTGAGTCTGGGATTTCCAGTGGGAAGTGGCTTTGAAGGCAAGGGAGTTTTGCCATTTATTTGAACAGAGCCAGGATTCCACCTGGAGCTTTTGAGGCCAACAGGGACCATGGAAGCACCCAGGGTGACCTCTTGAAGCACCTGTGTGGTGCAGGGTAGAACTAAAATCCCTGGAGAAAAGAGTTTTGGGATGCAAACCCAGGAAGTTTGGGTGAAGGTGGCCTTTGACTGTGACCATCCAACCCTTTAACTGCTGTGTTTTTTCTTGTTCCTCATGAAGGTGAGGAAAAAAAAGGTTACACCGTGCCCTCAGTCTAACATGGCTGAGAAAAAGGTAGTTTGAACAAAATCATTGTTTTCTGAACCATGCTACAAATGGTTTTTAAAGCTTACGGTCTTATTTTTAGGACTGACAATACACAGCTCTTTATTGGCCCACAAAAGAAGTAAAAATAGATGGATGGGGGTTGTGCAGATGTATGTGAATAATTCTTGGCAAAACCCGTTCTTATATTCCTCAAACTGCTACATCTTAAGGCATTTCGCTCTTTCTCTTATTTCCAGTTGCACGTTTTGCTGCACTTAATATTTTTTTTTTATATGAGATCATTCTCAAATATTACAGTTTAGAAATGGTTTTCCTGGTGCTATTTTTTTCTTTATTTTTTTTCCTAAAGCTTCTTGAGTGTCTTAATTATTATTTCCATAGCTGCACATCAAATGGATGCTGAGAATTAATGATTTCTGTGTCTTCAGTGCTCTGCTGCTGTTGTGCTGCAAAGCACATCTGAGGAATGTTTTCCTCTTTAACTGGCTCCTCTTCTGTTCACACATACAGGTCTCAAGAGCTGAAACTTGCAGCAGGTTTTGGAGGCAGCCAAGAAGGAACTTTAATGGCTCTCCTGGAAGTCGTTCAAAAACCACTCCCCTTGACTGAATCGGATGCTCTGGAAGGCCCCAAAAGCCATTTCCAGGCAGGAATAAGGTAAGGGATGATAATTGGAATGCTCAAGGCCTGCATCAGGAATGGTTTTTGGAAGGTGACATTAAAAAACTTTGAAGTGTAACTTTTTGCTGTACCAAAAAAAAAAAAAATAAAAAATTAAATCCTAAATTTCCTGGGTCGGTTCTTTTCTGTGTTGGTTTGGGCCCAGCTCTTTTACCCTGCTCTGTGGCTCCCCAGAAGCTCTGGGAGCCAGCCACCGGGTCAGATGTTCCCCAAGGTGTGAGAATGATCTGCCTATGCTTAGAAAGAGTAAGAATTGAAAAAAATATTTCAAACTCCAGCAAAAACTGGCCCTGTGTGTGCCCCTTGGAGAAGCTCCTCTGTCCCACTAATCCAACCTGGGCTCCCTGTGCCTCCTGCCAGGGTCTCCCTGGTGTTCTCCAGCAAAGGACAATTGTCCTGCTGCCTCAGCAAACCACTGAGTTTCTCAGATCTGAGGTGTTTTTTACATTTGCATACTTTTCCTGTTCTAATAAATCCAGCCTTGATCAAATCATCCCACCAAGCTACCAGGAGCCTCTATTTATTACCCATGTGCAGCAGACACAACATTCCACCAGAACACACTGAAATCACAGCCTATTCCCTGCAGGAATATTCTAGTTCCTGCTCAAATCTGAATTCTTAAGCACTATTTCAGGCTTCTTCCATTCAGGACCACCTTACCTTTAAGCTCTTGAATTATTTCATTTGGTGATTTTTTTTTTTTCAATTTAATTGTTCTCACCTTTGATTTAACCTTTCATCTACTGCACCCAAACCTTTTTCAGGACACAACCCCTGAAGTTGTTGCTCCAAAAGCTGGACTACAAGGTTAATTTTGCCTCTCAGGTCACACTCCTTTATGGGTTTATTAACAACGTGGCCTCGGGAACACTTAACGAGTCAATCATTAACTGGATATTGGGGTGTGTGGAAGTGGCTGCTGGGGGTAGGACAGCCCAAGAGGTGGGAGAGAGGAGCTTCAGGCACTGCTTAAAGCAGGGCATTAGTGTTATAGTGGGGTTCTAATTCCAGCTCTCTGGATGTAAGGACTCATCTTGACCAGCTCAGGGTGACCTTTGTTGGTGGCCGGGCTGTGCTCTGCAGCACAGGAGTCCTCAGGATTTCCCTGACACCAGGAGTTTAGAAATTTCCTGTTTGACTTTGCCTTGCTCTTGCCTTTCCCTTGGTTCCAAACTCCACCTTTGAGCCGGGCACGTTATCCTGGAGTTCTTTGTTTTGGTGCAATCAGCATTCCCGGGGTATCCTGATCGTGGGTGCTGGCAGGGACAACCAGGCCAGCTCCCCTTTCCTCTCCCAGAGACCTGGATGCTGGATGTCACTGGGCAGGAATGGGAATGATCCCCATCCCTTGTAAAAGTGAGCATTACAACCCAAACCATTCCAGGATTCTGTAACCTGGGGAGTGAGGAAAGTGAATCCATAGGGAAACCAGGCTGGGTTAGTTGTTTTACTGCCTTTCTCCTGACTCTGACTGGGACAAACCTCTTGGGGTGTTTCTGGTCTGTTTGAGCTCCAGATGAAAAAAATTATGATTATTCTCTCTTCACACATTACCTGGTCAAGACAAGTGTCTTTGTTCTGCAAGTGGCAAAGAAAAGATGTATTCTTTTCATTTTGCATACAAGGAGGTCACTTGGTAGAAAAAGAATTGTTCCCTTGGATTGTTTCCATCTCTGTGTCCTTAAAACTCACTTTTACTGTGTCTCATGCTTTGCCCAACTTTGCTGCCTCTGTGCTATTGTTCCCTCATGCCCTTTGCAGTAACTCTCAGTATTCAGGCTCTACTTGAAAGCTTCCTGGAAAATCTGAGAGCCCAGAATGCCCCTGGATAAGTGTTTCTACACCTCTGGGAGAAGTGTCCTGGTGCCATATGGGCTTGGAAATCAAGGCAAACTCTTTATATACTTTGTGCATGCAGTCAGTTTTTATAAACCTGTAGAGTGTGTGTGTTAGTTCATCCTTACAGAGCTCTGGACCCTCCTGGTCTCCTATCTGCATTCTCAAGACTCATTCTTAGCCCTGGGGAAAAAAACTCTGCTCACAGTGTTGACATCAGGAGAAGAGGTAAATACAGAACACTTCTGAAAATGTTGGCTCCTCTGCTCTCTGCTGTTGCCATCCTTGGGGCTGCACTGCCTCCACTAGCTAGCTAGTTCTTTCTTAAAAGTCTTTCTTGTGAAAAGATTCATGTCTGTCTCCTTAAACTTGCTCCTAAAATCTTAAACAGAAAGAATTATCCAACAGCACAAAATTATAAAAGCAATGAACCCAAGCAAGAAGTTGATGGTGTTCCCTGCGAGGGGCTGTTGCTGCTGAGCAGGATCTTTGCTCCAGAAGGAGAGCTGGAAAAAGTATTATGACCTTCTGCCATGGTGACTGAGGATAGAAACATTCTGAATTCCAAACTGGAGCGGATACAAAGAACAGCTCCACTTGCAGAGCCTCCTCCAGGGGAGCATTTTTGATGTGCTCTTGGTCAGGAGAGGAGCAAACCCGAGTTCAGTCTCTCCCCTCCAGCTGCTGCTCTGGGCACAAGAACTGATGCCCCAGTGCATTAAAGGCAGTGGAGGAAGGTATTGCATTTTGATATTTCCACGAGTTTAGAGTGGTTATTGCAGCAGAGAGATTATTAGAAAGCTCCAAGGGGAATAAAGAGCTTCAGCTGCACCAGGTCCTGCTGCTACAACAGCAGGTGTCCCCAGGGCTGTGGCTGTGCTGAGAGCTGGAGGGTGCTGTTGTCATTGCTTGGGAGCTTTTAGGGGGGTTTTACCACCTCTTTTTTTTTTTTAATTTGCCATCTTCTTTTTCCCCTGGCTCTGCCAGAGGACTTACTTTTAATGCCTTCTCAACATCCCATGTAGCAACCCTCGCTGTAGGTGCAGTGACCATCCTTGGTCACAGCACTGTGCTGCAGCCATGTGGGTTTTTGGTTCAGTTTGGTTTTTACATGCTGAAAATGGCCCAGGGAGTACTGGTGGATCCCTCAGTTTGGATGACAGGAATGAAATAGTCCCTTCAGGCTTCTGTTAATGATCAAGTTTCCTGAAGACCTGATTTCATTAGATGGAGCCTCCTCACATTCTGTGCCCATTCTCATTAGCACAGTGATTTTTGAACTCTTTCTGATGACTTCAGAAATGTTCCCATGGTGATGCTGGTCCCCTGGGAATGTGAGCAGAAGGCTGCAGGGACCTGATGCTGGTGGTGGGGTCTCCAAATCCCCTCACCCAACAGCTGAGGATGCCACAGCTCCTTTTCCAGGTGTGGCCAGGGAGCAGGACAGGGCTGGGGGCCCTGTTCCCCTCATTAGGTCCCTGGGGCTCTGCCTGCTCATCTCCCTCTGTGCTCCTCTGGATGTGTGAGATGAGTGTTCTACAAAGCTCATTTTTATAATGTGGCCTGAGTTCCTTTGCCTTCGACACAACAAGAGGAAACAGCCTCAAGCTGTGCCAGGGGAGGTTTAGATTAGTTATTAGAGAAAATATTTTCATGGAAGGGGTTGTAAAACATCTGAATGGACGGCCCAGGGCAGTGGTGGAGCCACCATCCCTGCAAGTGTTCAAAAACAAGTGGATGTGGCACTTGAGCACATGTTATGGTGGTGATGCTGAACTGATGGTTGGACTTGATGAGCTTAAAGGTCTTTTCCAACCTTAGAAATTCCACGAATCCATGATTTTATCACATTACCAAATACTGTCTGTGCAGGGATGCAGAGCTCTCTGTGTCAAAGAAAAGCACTTGCTTAGTCCCCCCCAGGATGTCCATGGTCAGGGTGAGGACAGTAAATGGTTGAAGACTCAAAGCCCTGTCTGGAATTGCACTGCCCAAAGAGTTACAACCCCAGGCCTTTCTCAGCTGCTTGAGTCATTCTGTAACCTTCAGCAGCTCTTGCTGCCTCTCTTCTTGGACTTACCTGATCACTGAATGAAAAGATTTAGTGGAAGAAGTGTCAGGAGCTGCGTGATCATTGCACACACTCTGAAATGTTTCACTCTAAGGGGCTGTGGAAGCTCGAGCTCCACCAGCAGCATCAGGAACCCAAAGCTGACCAAATGTTTTCTCTGCTTTTCTTGCTGTGCTTTGCTTGAGTAATCAGGACAATTCTCTGTTAGGCATGAAATGAAAGTAAATGATTAGAATAAAGATGTGCTGAGCTACTTGACAAGGCTTGAGTACAGGGTACAGAATCTGTGGGTGTTTGGCACAGCCCCAGCACTGCAGATATTTTAGCTCCTGCTTATTTTTGATTCCGTTCAAATATGACTTACCTTAAAAAAAAAAATTAACTGCAAAGCATCTGCTGTTACACAACAGATATTCATGATGGAAAAAAGGCATGAGAAAGCTCTAGGCTCCAAGGGTGGCCTGAATTCTCCAGGCTTCAGCTCCTTCTGGAGTGCCAGGCAGTCACTGGTTGTGTACTGGGTGGTTTGGTCTGGCACATCACTTTGGGGAAGGAAGAAACCTCCAGAAAGGCTCCTGAGAGGCACGAGCCACACTGTCACTGCTTCCACTCCCTCACAGCCCTCTGTGGACTTCAGAAGCAGCTGGGATGGGATGCTGAGGAAAGCAGCAGCATTCCCAGAGAGACACATGGAAATCCTTCCTAGGGACAAAGCAGCGGAGCACCCCTAGTGCATCTCTTCCACCTCAGTAGCCAATCCCCAAATTCTCAGGATCTCTGCAAGGTGACACAGGGATCAGACCTCGATCAGAGCTCAGGGGGAGTTTGGACAATGATCTCAGGCACAGGGTGGGATTGTTGGGGTGTCCTGTGCAGGGCCAGGGGTTGGACTGGATGATCCTTGTGGATCCCTTCCAATTCAGGATGTTCAGTGATTCTATGATTCAGAAAACAACATCCCATATTTTTTGGCATCCCGAGGGATACATGTACTTCAGGCAACCATTTCTCTCACTCTGCTTCTGGCTAAAATAGTAGTGGAAGGGCCTTAGTGCTGTGACAGAGAGCCCTTCCCATCCTGTCTATCCCAGGATGTGTTTCAGTGCAGATAAGTGGGAGATGTTCCTGGATCCTTTGCCAGAAGCACGCAGGGAGTCTGGTGGCAGCAGAAACAATCTGTAGCTCTGCAGGGTTCCTGGTTAAGCTGTAAGTCCATTTCCAAACTTTGTTTCCCAGCTGCAGGGCCAGGCTGCAGGCATCACATCTGCACCAAGAGGAAGGAATGACTCGGGAGCGTGGGCTGCTGTGAAGTATCTGTGCAGGAATAGAGGTGAGAGGGGCAATGCCTGGGATAGTGAGTGCTCACAGCCAGATGGGATGAGTGGAAGTGAGGAAACCCTTCAAAAGGAGCTTTAGCATCAAAGCATCATTTTCCACGCTGTAAATTCAGCTCCAGGATGTCTGTAGTGTCACTTGTCCTGAAGATTCAGATTCCCAGGGCAGTGGGCACAGCCCCAAGGCTGCCAGGGCTCAGGGAGCGTTTGGACAACGCTCTCAGGAACAGGGTGGGATTGTTGGGGTGGCCTGTGCAGGGCCAGGAGTTGGACTTTGCTGAATCCTTCCAACTCAGGAGCTTCTGGAATTCCTGTGCCACATCCCAGGGTGCTGATGTCTGCAGCAGAGGGATCTGTCACTGAACCCTGGGCAGTGCTGGGGTGGGAATCACCCCCAGCACGATGGCACTGCCAGCAGCACCAGGAGCATGGGATGTTTCAGTGCAGCCCCAGAGCTGTGGGGAGGGTGTACAAACAGAACAGTGTTCACAGGCCCAGCAAACTGCAGCTTGGTTGTTTTCCTGCCTTTAGGATACACAATTCCAGAAAAAAATTGGCTTTAAGTGTTCCCAGTGCTGCAGTGGGGTGAGAACCCGAGCTCTGCAGACTCAGAGCTATCTCCTGCTGACAGGGAGCTGTCAGATGACAAGTGCAGTGGTGGTGACAGTAGATGCTGAAGAGAACAGTGACAATGATGAGCCTTTTCATGAAAGGAAGGACCCACACCCCTTTCATAATAAGAAAAACTCTTCAGTGTAGCCCACACATGTTTCAGAGGCAGCTGCTCCGCCGATTCACGAGCCAAAATGTTCTATCAGTCCACACCTACTGAGCAATGCCAGTGGTGAGAATGAGGAGAAGGTTACATTTTGGTTCATGGGCCTTCTGAAAAGTGGGATGAACAACAATCTTTATTCCCTTGGGAGGAAAAAAAATAGTGCAAATTCTGCCAGCAGGTTTGTAATGTGAGAGTGCCTTCCACGGTGTATTTTCACAGCTGTCTTATCAGTTTCCTAAAATGAATCAGGGTGGAGCAAACAGTTTAGGAATGTCATGAAAAAAGGGTTTGGAGCTTTGCTGTGGTTCATGATAGTGATGCCCTCTTGGGATAGCACATCAGAGCTGGAAGATCCTCCCGGAGACAGGGATAATGCTTTTAAAATATTCCCACATCCAATTCAGCAGCTGTTGTGTCTGAACTCTGGATGGAGATATCCCCTTCCTGCTTTATGGTGGTTTGACTTGGAGCTGATTTTGGACAGGTGGTACTTCCCCTTTTCCTGCTGAGATTCTGCAGAACGTGGTGGTTTCTGTCACTGTCACTCGTGCCTGTGGGAGCTGAGGGACCTCAGAACTCCGTGGACCTGGATCTTCACTGAGATCACCAGCTCCATCTAAACCAAGCACTAAAGGTCGTGTCCTTTCCCTTCCTGAGCACGGGGGGAGAACCCTGACCCAGTCCAGCAGGTTCAGTGTCATAAACTAAAACCCAGAGGGAGGGCAGGAAGCATTTCAGTGCTGTCACCTCACGTTGCTTTGCCTTTTCCCCCTCATCAGTGCTGCTGTTCAGGTAACAAAACAACTGCTCAGCCCAGTGCTCTTATGGAGCACTTTGGATTCTGGAGCAGGCAAGAAATAACCCCAAATCTATAGTGATTTGCTGTTCAGGTGGCTCAGGGACGTGCTCTGCTGGAGCAGGATCTGACGTGTTCCTGAGCACGGCGTGGGGTTAATTCAATACACGGGGCTGCTTTAGCAGCTTCACTAAATACCATTTATTCCATCACCACGGAGAGGTACAGTGGATTTGACAGAAACAAATGGAGTGAACCAAAGCTTTTTCCCTTCATAAAAATGACTATGATTAAACTGTGCCCTTTAAAATACAGCCCATTAAATCAACTTCTCAAACTTCTGGCAGGTTTACTCTAAGTAGCCTCACTTATTTTGTTGCCTTTTACCTTATTTATTATTGCTTTAGAACCGGTGTTTTTCTGAGGATTTCCTGAGTCTGGTTGTGGAGGTGAGTGAACTTATCTTCATAGAATATCCTGAGCTGGGAGGGATCCACAAGGATCATCCAGTCCAACTCCTGGCCCTGCAGAGGACACTCCAACAATCCCATCCTGTTCCTGAGAGGATCATCCAAACCCTCCTGGAGCTCTGGCAGCCTTGGGGCCGTGCCCACTGCCCTGGGGAGCCTGGGCAGTGCCAACCACCCTCTGAGGGAAGAACCTTTCCCTGAGATCCAACCTGACCCTGCCCTGACACAGCTCCAGCCCTTCCCTCATGTCTCTTCTTCCTTACAGGTACCTCAGTTGTCTGCTGCAAAGAGTTTCAGTGCCCAACCAACGCGTGTGCAAAAGAACATCCATGATTTCCCTCAGCTTTATAATGTTCTGAGTTGAATGTTTTAATGAGATATTCACGATTATCTGGGAGAAATGTTTAGAGTGAGTAATTTTCCATCTACCTGAAAAGCTTAAGACAGCAGTAACTTGCAGCAGTCCTTGTGTCTTTGCTTCACCCTCAGTGCAAAATGCTGCTGCTCTGGTTCAGGAGTTGCATCTCTTTCCATGAATTTCATGAGGAATCTCTCAGTTGTTGCCCCAGTGCCCCAAATCAGGTCCAGCTGGCACAGGTTGCCCAGAGAAGCTGTGGCTGCCTCATCCCTAGAAGTGTCCAAGGCCAGATTGGACAGGGCTTGGAGCAACCTGGGATAGCAGCAGGAGGTGGAATGAGGTGATCTTTAAGGTCCCTTCCGACCCAAATGCTCCTTGTCCTTGCAGGTCTCCATGGATGGTGGCATCTGTCATCACACACGTGCTATTCCAATGCTTAACTATTCCTGCAACTGGAAAATTAGTCCTGATTTCCAGTTGGAATCATCCCTGTTCATTTTAAGCCCTTGTCCTGCTCGCTGCAGTCACAGAGAACAGGACAGTTTCTCCTCCCTCCTCTCGACCTTACACCCACCTGAAGGTGGTTGTCTTTGGGCTAAACATGTTCCTTCTCTGGAGAAACAAGGGGAGAGGTGGGATTGACAATAAATAACAGAAACATCTTTATTTCTGGTGCTTCAGTCTGGAAAGGATTTATTAGTAGCAGTAATTGGGGTAATAAGAGCAGTGAGGGGAGTTTTTTGGGTGCAAATTTGTCTGAACTCTGCAGAAGCAGCAAAAGTTAAAAAAAGCCCAACAACTAACAACCAGCAAAGCTTTTCTAATTTTTACAGCTATAACAGTTGTCCTGCCAGTGAGGCTTGTCCTGCCTATGCCTCAAGACCATCCCAGCAAAGCACAGTCCATATATAGTATCCCTCCAGAACACTGGAACATAAATTACAAAGGATAATGTGCTGGAATTTTAATTACTGGACGCAGACAAACTGGAAATGCAGTTTCCAGCTGCTCCCAGTGTATCTTTATCTTGATCCAGGACTATAAACATCACATGTAATCCCAAATCCTTACAGTAGCCACTGCACAGAGGCTATAAATAGCTGTGCCAGAGCTGCAGAACATGGTGTGAAGCTTTTCCTACCCCAGTGACTGCTGGTGTGGTGGCTGTTTGCAGCTTCCCAGTGATTCCTGAACTCAAACAGACTGAGCTCAGTTGGTCCTGGCACAACTGAAAGGGGAAATACTGCGAGCTGGTCTAGTGAGTATATGAATTCTGGTCTTTTTTTTCTACAAAGAGCATGTTAATTCTGTGACAGGAGCAGAGCAGATGGTCCAATTACAAAGATGTTCACAGCTGAGGGCTGTTCACCCTCTGATGGGGTTACCTGTGCCAGAGGGGCAGTGGTTCAGTCAGAGTGTTACCTGGGTCACATGCAACTATGAAAGCTCCTACATTGCCTCTCAAGAGGAAAATCATAGAATGGTTTGGGTTGGAAGGGACATAAAGATCATCCAGTCCCATCCTCTCTCACGGGCAGGGACACCTTCCACCAGCCCAGGTTGCTCCAAGCCCCCTCCAACCTGGCCTTGGACACTTCCAGGGATCCAGGGGCAGCCATAGCTTCTCTGGGCAACCTGTGCCAGGGCCTCCCCACCCTCACAGGGAAGGATTTCTTTCCAATATCTAATCCAAATCCACCCCCTTTCAGTTTAAAGCCATTTCCCCTTGTCCTATCCCTCCATGCCCTTGTAGGACAAGAGGGAAAGGCTTTAAACTTCAAAGAGGGCAGCATGTGGTGAGACTGGTGTTGTTGCTAAATTATGATCTGCATGAATGTCCTCCCATTCAAAACTGCAATTGGAGTTTGACATACAATGATGTTCTTGTAAGAACTGGTGTTTTCTTTTAAACAGACACAACAGTGCAGTGATTTGTGTGTGTTGGGTTGGTGGATTAAGGACTCTCTGCTGCCTGTTTTGGAAAAGGAAAGATGAGAAAGCATCAGGCAGTGTTTGAAAAGTCTTAGAGCAGAAGGAAACACTGGCTAGAGAAGGACTGTGACCATCCTTCTGAAAAGCACTTGCTGCTACCAAAGCGACCTCCAACACCCCGTGTAACACGATTTCACCAGGTCATTTGTTTTTGCTGAAAATTTCTTGAGGACATTGGGCAAAGTCCTTCCACAGAGGCCTCTGATCCCACAGAATGAAATCCCCCAGGAGGTCAGGCATGTCCTGCTCTGACACACCTTGGCTCATGGTTCATCTCTTGGCTTTTTAACTCTGTCTGGGGCTGTGGCTTTTTCCTCTGCTCCCACCTGCTGTGGGGGGAAGTGGGAATGGCTGGGAGCTGTTTCCTGTGCAGGGAGGACTCTTTGGTGTGGGTTTGAGTGTGCTGTGGCCTCTTTTGTTTCTGCAGAGACCTCAACAGGCAAGTTCTCAGGGTCACAGGGAGTTTTGGGTTTGGTTCTATGGATTTCTGAGGACACACAGCTCTGCAAGCACGAAAAGTTTTGTCTCTGTTGTCTCCTACTACTGAAAGAACCAGAACCTGGGTATAAATTCTGAGTTTCCCAAAAAGCAGTTCCTTTCATGGTGCCTGGTCCCTCCAAAACAGGTGTATTCAGGAAAATAAAGCTATTTATACTCATCCCATCACTCTTTTTCCTTCTCTGGAGCTGTTAGCAAGCCCCAATTTCAGCTGTTGCCGAGATGAAGGGTAATGCTGGCATTAAAATGCAATGCTGGTGGTGGGAGAAGGGTCATAAAGCACACATTTATCTAGCTTTAGACAAACTACAGTCAGTCATCCCCAGCTCAAGGTGCTCTTGCCAAAAATTGCAAAAATTAAAATGAAACAGCCAGAGAAACAGAAATCTCCCGTTTCTTCTGAAAAAAAATATAAAAAAATTAAATCCAATCTATTTGTAAAATCCCCAGGCTACACAAATAACTTGCCTTTCATTTGTTACTGAGGGGATGGCAGGCCCTGTGTTCCCTCAGACCGCTGAAGTGTGAAGAAAATTAGTATCTCACATTTACGGGATTACACTCGGAATATTTTCTCCACAGGCAAATATTTCTTAGCTAACAAATATTCTAAGCAGTATTTATTTTTTATACGGTCACACTTAATGGAGCTGATCTGGGAGATGATCTGGTGGTACAGATGATTTAAAGAGACCGAGTGGTTTTATAGCTTCCTGGAGGGATTCTGGCTGTTTAAGAGACAACATCTTGTTTATTACAGCCAAATTTTGCCTTTGCTGTTGTGCAAACCCCGTGGCAGTTTGCAGTACAAACACAAAGAGCTGATTGAGGTTTTATGGGAAGTTTTTGGCTCCCAGGTTCACCAAAGAGCTGTTTGAAGGAGGGGTTGTAACAGGAAGATCTAACAAGGTGTGGGATGTGACCGAAAAGGAACTTGGATTGGATTTCTGGTCCGAAGTTGGAATGGTGATCCCGAAACTCCCTCCTCACACCTTCAGACCTTAGTGAATCTTCAAAGGCTTTAAATGCTGGAGGTGATTGGTGCTGATATTCCTGAAATACCTGTAGCTGTGCCTGTGCCCAGGCATGGACTGGCTCCAGTTCAGAGCACTGGGCAAGGTTGCTGCTGTATTCCAAAG
The DNA here is from genome assembly GCF_003945725.1 of Corapipo altera. NCBI lineage: Eukaryota > Metazoa > Chordata > Aves > Passeriformes > Pipridae > Corapipo > Corapipo altera. The sequence continues at coordinate 1,209,150 of NW_020884966.1, forward strand.
GAAGTGCAAACAGCTGGATCCAGGGGCTCAGCATTCCGTGTGTCCCAGAGCAAACTCCCCATGTTCCAGTGGGATCTGGCTCCCTGCTAAGCCCAGGGGTGTCTGTCAGCAGTGGAAAACATGGATAATTTCAGTCCTCTCCCTCAGGATTTCAAACCCAAGGGGTGACTTGACCACCTTACACCGGTACATGGAGCCGGAGTGGGAAGCATCCATACCTGGGAGTCCCATGTGCCTCAGGAAGTCCTAAAGCCCCAAACACTATCAGGAGACACTGGATAACCTTTTTACACCCCTGCCCGTGCACTTTTTGGCCACAGCCAGACAGGGCAGGGTGGGAAATGTGCCCTGGATGGTCCCGCTGGAGCTCTCACCTGTGACTAACACAAGGTTTAGGTTGGACACCAATACCTTGGTTGACACCCTGGCTTCATTCTTCTCATGTGGAAGCTGGTCTTTTGCCATTATCACATTCCCTTTGACTTCTTTTAGGTTGGACATCAGGAGGAATTTCTTCACAAAAAGGGTTGTCAGGCATTGGGATGGGCCAGGTGGAGTCCCCATCCCTGGAGGTGTCCAGGGAACAACTGGACGTGGCACTCAGTGCTCTGGGCTGGGGGACAAGGTGGGAATTGGGCAGAGGTTGGGTTTGAAAGCTCTGGGAGGCGTTTTTCCAACCTCAGTGATTCTGGGATTCTCAGCTCTGTGCTGGAAGCACCAGATCCTCCCTCCCTTTCACTAACCTGTGCCTTGAAATCTGTTTTCTTAGGAATGATATGGATACAGATATAAGCAGTTGACATCAGTTCTGAGAATATTTTTCTTGTAGGTGGAACTATTATTCCTCCTTGGAGCTGTAACTGTGCACAGTCAGTGATTTGCTATGCTAATGAGTTGCTGAAGGAAAAATGGGAATTATTCTGGCTGTGAGATCCCCTCAGTCCATGTGGTTTAAAAAGACTAAAGGGCAGCAGAAGACAAGCAATTCCAGAAAGCATTTGTGCTGAAAGTAATGAGAGAGGCAGGAGGCTACAGATTTAGAGGGAAATATTCCTGGAAGATTTCCCCCCCTGTAATTTGTTGTTCCAGTGCTGGTTGCACTGTTTGCTGAGGTGCTGCTCTCCTGGGAAGGCAAACCCCAGTGACTGCACTGACAGATGATGGGGGGGATATATCTGCACTCACTCTGATCCAAGATCAATTCCAGAAGCTTGGCATCTTGTTCATCAACTCTCCTACAAACACACAACCCCCCCCAACCCAGTGCTGCTGTTTTTGTTAACGCTTCCCAGGTAGGTTTCTTTCTGTTGCAGTTTATTTCTTGTACAAGTCGTTTTCTTGACTCACAACTGAAGATTACCCTGTTGCTTAATTTATTTGGTGATTAATTTGGCACTGTGGGCAGATGTGATGTAAAGCTCTTTACCATTCCAGGGTGAGATGGAGGCAAGCAATCTGCACCCAGGAGGTTTAACGAGGCATCCATCCCATGGGAGTGGAGACACTTTAATTTAATTAAAGGGAACATTTTGTACCGGACTAAAAAGATTATTTTCTTGACTAAGACATAAATATTAGTTTTCTTAAAGGGAAATACCCAGATAAATAAAAAAATTTCTGTTTACCACTTATACTTTGCTGAGCGAAAATAACGTTGATTTCTAGTTTGAAGAGAGAACCAAATTTCTGTCAGCATTCATGTGGCCAATTAAGCAATGCCAAGATGCTGGTTGGATTGCTGGTTTCAATGTGTACCTTATGCTATTGAGGTAATTTAAGTAAATGTTTATATTAGCTTTAACACGTAATACAGCATTTCCTGGTGTTCCTTTTGTCCTGGTCTTCAGCTGTGTCTGATCTCTCACGGGGGAGGAGGAGTAAAACCTTTGGGTTTCCAGGTATTATTCCCAGAAGTGTCCTTTTTAAAGCAGAAGCAGTGGAAGGCAGTGGGGGTGTTGTCACAGCAGAGGTACCTGGAGCAGCACAAGGGCACCGGGGCCATCCCATTCCATCACCTCGGGATGTGCCCAAAAATCCCTTTGGCACCCCTGGCCTAGAGGTCCCTGCAGGGGCAGGTTCAGCCCTCAGAGGCAGCTCTGGTGTCTCAGCCCTGCCACAGGCGCTGACAGAGCCCGGGGCCACCTGAGGGCCCACAGAGCTGCCCCTGGGAAGTGTCTCCTGTTTCCTCCTTTGCAGGGCGCCCTTCCCACAGCTCACAGAATGGTTTGGGTTGGAAAGAGACCTTGAAGATCCTCTTGTTCCAACCCCTCTGCCATGGGCAGGGACACCTTCTACTAGCCCAGGTTGCTCCAAGCCCTGTCCAGCCTGGCCTTGAACGCTTCCAGGGATGGGGCAGCCACAAATTCCCTGGGCAAACTGTGCCAGTGCCCCACCTTCACAGGGAAGATTTTTTTCCCAATATCCCATCTAACCCTGCCCTCTGTCAGTGTGAAGCCATTCCTCCTTGTCATGCCACTCTGGATCCCTGTAAATAGACTGTCTCCATTTTTCTTGTCGGCTCCTTTCAGACACTGAAAGGCCACAATCAGGTCACCCTGAAGCTCCTCCAGGCTGAATAATCCCAACTCCCAGCCTTTCCTCCCAGCAGAGCTGCTCCATCCCTCTGACCATCTCGGTGCCTCCTCTGGACTCGCTCCAGCAGCTCCATGTCCTTCCTGTGCTGGGGATGCCAGAGCTGGAGGCAGCTCTGCAGGGGGGGTCTCACCTGAGCAGGGCAGAGGGGCAGAAACACCCCCCTGGCCCTGCTGGGGACGAGCCCAGGCTACCGTCGGCTTCCTGGGCTGCGAGCGCACACGGCCGGGGCCCGTCCAGCCTCTCCCCGGGGCCCGTCCAGCCTCTCCCCGCCCGCCACCGCCGCGCTCCCCGCTCCATCCCCGCTCCATCCCCGCTCCATCCCCGCCGGGACCCGCCCAAGTTTCTCCCGCTCGCCGGGCGCGGGCGCTGCTCCCCCGCTGCCGCCCGGGGCCGATCGCGGGTGTGACCGCGGCGGCCGCGCCAGGTACGGGAGGGAAGGGATGGGAAGCGATGGGAAAGGATGGGAAAGCATGGGAAAGGAAGGGAAGGAATGGGAAAGGATGGGAAGGGAACGCGCGGCCCCGGCAGCGCCCACCCTTCCTCCGCCCCCCAGCCCGCGCAGGTCGCACCCGCGCTTTGCATAACCACGCCCACCTCATGAATACGCGCGAGGCCACGCCCCCCCCCCTCCGGTGCGCCCGCGGTGGGAGGGGGCCGGGAGCCGCGGGAGCGCGCAGGGAGCCGCGGGGGCGCGCGCGCCGCTTCCCTCCCCCCCCCTTCCCCGCCCGCCCCGCCCTCCGCGCGCGCTCCCGCGGAAGAGGCGGCGGCGGCGGCGGCGCGCGCGGGGGGGGGGGGGCGGGGGGGGGGGGGGGGGGGGGGGGCGGGGGAGTGGCCGGCGGGCGCTCCCCGGGGAGGCCGCGGCGAGCAAGGACGGAGGGACGGACAGACAGACAGACGGACGGACGGACGGACGGACGGACGGACGGAGGGGGCGCTGCGGCGGGCGGGCGGTGAAGGAGCCGCCGCGGCGGCGCCGCCGGGGAGGGGCGAGCCCGGCCGCCCCCCTCCCCTCCCCTCCCCTCCCCTCCCTCCCCTTCTCCTGCCCGTCCCCTCCCCTTCGGGCGCGCGCTCGCCCCGGCGGCGGCGGCTCCCGGCGATGCGGTGAGAGGAGCGAGGCGAGCAGGGAGGGAGGGACGAGCAGCCGCGCTCGGTGAGGGGCCGCCGGCAGCCCCCCCCCCCCCCCCCCTTCCTTCCCCCCGCGCCAGGTAAGGACCGGCGGGACACCGGGGGGGGCGAGTGGGAGCGTGCGGGTGTCCCCCCGTGGGTACGGGCTGCGGGGGGGACACGCTCGGGGTGGCGCCCGGCGATGTGTCGGGGTCGCGGAGGGGAGGGGGGGGGGGTCGTGGGGAGACCCCACCGCGGGCGGGGAAAGGGCTGGGGCGGGTGAGGGGTCCCTCCCCGCGCCCCCCATCCCCCCGGGGCTGGAGGTGCCTCGCTGACACCGCTCGGGATGCGGCGAGCGCCGGGAAAGGCGCGGTCGGTCGCGAGTCCCGTCGTTCCCGTCCCCCCCCCCCAAAATTCCGTCTTTTCAATGGGCAGCCGCCCGTTTTGTTTGGAAGCGGAGAGCGGCGCGGAGGTGAGCGGGGCCGGCGGGTCGGGGGGTTCATCCCGCCCTGCGGAACTGTCCCCGCCGGCCCTCGCCCCGCGATTCCCGGGAGGTGCCGCAGGTACCGCACACGTGAGCCCAACACACCCCGCGCTCGCCCCAACACACCCCGCGCTCGCCCCAACACACCCCGCGCTCGCCCC
>NW_020884966.1:1213503-1227876 GCF_003945725.1 Corapipo altera
GCCCCAACACACCCCGCGCTCGCCCCAACACACCCCGCGCTCGCCCCCCGCTCTGCGGGCACCCCCCGAACCCCCCCCCCCACCCGAAGGGTGAGTAAGGCGTGTGTGGAGTCTAATGACACACCGCATCCCTCTCTGTTACACGCGTGGGTTGGCTGTTGGGGGCTGAGATGCAAAAGAGCCATGCGAGATGATGATGATGATGATGATGAGGAGGCAGACGGAGCTCGGATGGGGCGTTCTGCGAGGAAGAGGCAGCTCCTCGTCCCCCTGTTTGGGTCGGGAAGTTCAGGAGGCGATGGTGGCGAGCGTGGGGTTTTTTTACACAGGTGAAAATAAGCGCGAGGAAAAAGGGAATATCTGGAGGGTTTAAATAGATGGCGAAGGTTTAATTAGCGCTGCTGGGGGGTGCGGCGGGGCCACGGCGCAGGAGAGAAGGCAAATTTCATGTTGGGATTGGGAGGAGGAGAAGGAATACGGCGAACGTGCCATGGAGAACAACAACATGGCCAGGAGACCCTGCCTGCAGCACAGCTCAGGCTGAGCCGGGAATGGTTCCTGCCAAGGGCTCAAGGGTGGGTGTTGTCTGTTTTTCTTATCTGGTCCTCAAAACGTGATTATCAGACCTGGAAACATCCACTGCTGAGGTGCGAATCGGGAAAGGAAAAAGGAGCTGGTGTAATAGGTGGCTTTCGGTGAGACTCTATTGAAGAGGATTTGCTGGCTGCGGTCACATGAGGCTTTTTATGGGTGGGGAGAGACACCTTAGATCATGGGTAGTTGGTGTGGAGGAATGTTTATCTAGGAAATGCGTGATGGCCCTGCAGTCGAATTGAGAAAATACAATGTATTGCAACTTGCTGTAGCCAAAATCTCATTTTTTTTGGCTTTGCAAAGGAACTATCAGGTGGAACAAAAACGCAGTACTGCTTGGGTGAAGATTTTAAACAGTTTGAGGTCTGTGGCCATTATGACTCTGGGTCTTCTAAGAAAATAAACATCCTATTTAGAGTTGGGTTTCTTTTTTGTAGTAACTCATGCTGAGGGCATCATAAATGCAAAAGACTCTGTGTGCTCCAAATTAGCCCCGATTTCCTTGGAGTGGAGAGGGGTGGCAGGGTCGTGTCCTGTTTGGATCTTGGCTGTGGTCGTAGAATCTTGGAGCAGACAGGCCTGCAGTGTAGACTGGTAATTACAGTGTGAATTACTGGTTACATATTCGGTGTAATTGGCTGAGTAATAGAATTTTAGAAAATAAACTCCTTATCAGTATTGATTGCGTTGTGGCAGTTCCTGTCTTGGTCTCATCTCTCTGTCTTTTCCATTGGTTTTCCCATGATCCTGTGTGAGCTTCTGGGTTGTTTTTAATTGAAATACATATTCTGGCCAAAAATATGTCTTCTAAGGTACTGAGTTACCTCTTAACATTTCAGGTCACATATTCTGCATTTACTTTCAATTAAACCTTTGGAAACCAGTGATATATATGTTGATGTTGAGAAATCCATGAGTGTGCCTGATATGTGCAGGGAATTTTTAAAAGATGAATTTTTTAATACATTACAGACAAGCATCCCTAACTTCCTGCTTGCAAATTCTCCTTTATCAATATTAATGACCATAAATGCAAACTGTGTAAGGCCCAAGTGTGGATCTGTGTAGTCTGTGAGCTCTTCAGGTTTGGGTTTATATATAAGTTTCCAGAAGAACAATTTAATGCAAGGCCTGCTTTGTGATGTATGAAGTTGTTTATAGTATATCTTTGTTAGTTTATAATCTTATATTTTGTTTAATTTCAGGATGCTTGTTAAAATTTGTGATAGTATATTGTGTCTTTTTATTAGGTAGCAAAAGGAAAACAATAAGAAGGCAGCCAGAAAACTCTAAAAACAACCCCTTGGCATATTAAAAAAGAAACCTGTGACTCTCCCAACTTAGTGCATGGTTTTTCTCATTAAAAAAAGAGAAGGATTATGTCTCTTTGTGTTTTATCTCAGTTTACATTTTCTAGAGGTGGTTGAGCTGAGAGGCTGGTAACACCTGTAACCCCACGTGGTGCAGCATTAAAAAAAATATTTTTCTTTCAGATATTTTTTCTACAAAAACAAAATCCTGCTTTCTTGCCTTTTTCACGTATACACATTGACTCTTTTCGACTTTTGAGGACGAATTTCCTTTCGAGCAGATGTGGCAAGATGATCTCCTTTGACGTCCGGGTGAGCAAATGGCTCTGAGGGTCGTTTCTTGCTGAGGCAGAGCTGATGGCAAGGGCTGGTGCTGAATCAGTGACCTCTCCTCCCTGTTCTCCCACCCACCCTCTCTCTGGTCCCCTGTCAAACCCCTGAGCTGGGTGAACGACCACTCTTTATTTTGTGGAGTTCGTTTCTCGCTGGATCAATAATCTGAACCTGACCTGGGGGACATGAGGGTGGCAGGAGGAGGATGCAGGAGTGGGAAATAGTGGCTGCTCTGTCCTTCATGGCAGCCCTGAGCTCTGAGTGGTTGATGCCAGCTGGGAACTCGTGTCTGGAGTGTTGCACAAAGCCTTAGGATGGCACCTCACAGTGGACGTGGTTTATTTATGTTTAGTCCTACACAAATACAGTCTTTCAAAGCCTTTGTTACCTCACTGATTATAACCTTTGTGATCAGCCCCATCAGTAATTTCAGGGTGTCTTGCTCTTTGTTTCCCATTGATAAATATGTGCCAAGCTCTAGGAATTCTTTCAGCATCCGTAGGACGTGCACAAGCTCTGTGGTGACACAGGACATGGTGACATTACCAGTAAGGGCTGTGGGAGGTTTCCACACCAGCAGTGGGAGCAGAACTGAGCCTGCTGCTTGGTTGACTCTTGTGCTTGATGTTTTCATCCAAAACATGGCCCCACAGGAGCTACTGTGAGGAAACTTAACTCCAATCCCAGTCCAAACCAGCCCGGAATGACACGTTCATTTGAACTTGAAGGTGGAGAATGTGCTCACTGGAGGTAAATTAGCATTTGGAGCTCACTGCACCTGCAAATATTTGATCCAGTGAACTGGATCATTCGTCTCTGGTTTATTTTCCTACTGGGTTTTATGAGCTTTGAAAAATCAAATTCTACTTATGTCACTTAGAATGATTCCAGCCCCGTTATTGTATTGGGGCTCAAATGTAGTTGTTTGGTTTACATTCATTTAAAAGGTAATTAATTTAAATACAAACTCTACATTAATTAGAGAAGGTAGTAGGTTGTTTTGTGTACTTAGATCAGGAAGGGAGGAATTGAGAATTTAGAGCCCAGCCTTGGAATTGTCCCATGTAATAGAGTTCCTTGAGGTTCTACTTCAGCAGTGTGGGATAAAAGGATGTAGTTTAATGATGAGGGTACTGGAAACACTGGAGAGGAATTTAGCATGGAATTGGCTGTGGGATTCTGATGGAGAACAGAAGTTACTGGGTTGAGAATAAAAATGCTGTATGTTTAGGGTGCTGTGGCAATGGGAAGGTGGAGTTTCAGCTCCTCAGGAGGAGAAATATTGGAATAATCTGAGTTCCCTGAGCACTCTGGATTTCTTCCTGGGCAGCACTTACTCCATGTCTTTCCAAAATTTGTCAAATAACAGAATTTATGCTGTGGCGTGAGAAGCTCCATCTCGAAAAAAAAAAAAAAACAACCCTCTGGAAGAGAACATTAATTAGTAATGATAAAACATAAAAAGTACCTTGTGCTTATTTGACTCAAGTTTGGGTTTGTGCCACGTTGCGTCATTGTTTGATTTCAAAGGAATCATTACTTATTCATGGCTTTTATAAAATGTGTGTAATGGTTGGGTTTGTGTGCCTTCTGCATAAAGCAAACCTTGCTCTTAAGTTTTGCTTCCTCAGTCATTTTTGTGATATTTTATAAGCTTTTTTCCTGCTCGGAGCAAAGGGCTTATTAACTAAAAACATTGGGTTTTTTTGGAATTTAAAATTTGAGTGGCTTTTTTTTTTTTTCCCCTCTTCCACCGATCCCACTGCTTTGCAAAGGTGAGAGTTATTCAGAGTTATATCAAGTTTAACCCGAGGTAGGAATCCTTAAGAGCTGATTTGACAGAGGCACACGTAGATTCTTGAGGAACACGCCGGATCCCGGTGAGTTCATGTTACTATTCCTGCACAGACAGGTCTCCACACGCCGGATCCGGGGCCCTGGTGCTGCTCAGGAACGATGCTGGGTGAGCTCATGGCAGGGAAGTAATCTGGGAGAGTGGTGTTCTCTCCTGAACTGGCATCACTGATGAAGGCAGTGATGAATCACGCGTGTTGACATTTCAGCTCTCAAACAGTATTTGTTATTTATTTGTCCTTTATGAAAAGAACATATTGGTGACTGAAGGAGCATCTTCCCCAGCAGACTGGGAGCTCTGCAGGGTGAGGGCTGGGCTGGCTGTCAGCTTGGCTGTTTGGCTGGGGAGGGGTTTGTTGTTGGAGATCTTTCATACTCGTCGTTTCGGAGTCTTGGAGCAACTCGTTGCTCGTTAGTTGTTCGCCGGTCCTTAATGAGGAAGAACGGAGTGGTGTGTCCCCAGTGGAGGTCCCGGGGTGGATGAATGACCCTTTCTTGCACCACAAGCAGTGCCATTCACAGTGCCCCGTTGCACACAAGTTCCTGAGGAGTCATCTGATGAGCGTTTGTGGCCCTGTTGTGCCGATCAAAGCGGAGCGGGCTCAAAGCTGGGTTTGTTCCTCGCTGAGCTGGGAGGGTGTGCAAATACCAAATGTGTGGCTGCCCTTCTCCCAGCCTTCCTGGGGCCTGGGAGGATGGAGAAGAGCTTTCTTGCTGCTCTTTCCTACACTTTCTTTTTAATCTGTCAATATATAACAATTTCTTGTAGAGTCGGTTGCATGGGGGACAGCAGAGATCTGGTCGTCACCAGGAATTATTTATCTTTACATCCAGTTTTCCATATGTTCTGTTTTGGTTTTTTGGGGTTTTTTTTGCCATTGGGACAGCTCACTTGGTTTTCAGAGCTCAGTGACACTTTGCTGAGTGTGAAATTCTAGATTTTCAGTCTGTAATACTTAAAACCTGAAGCTTGTATCACATCACTGCTGAAACTCAGCTGAATAGTTGAACTGCATCTTTCACCCTATTCCCTAGGGAATGTTTTTAAGATTAAAATACAGAATAGCTTGAGTTGAGGTAAAATTCCCAAATAACAGTGAGTAGGGTAAATGTGTTGTTTTTTGCCAGGTTCTTCACTTTATAGGTGAATATTTAATTGTCTTATTTTTACTTACATCAGCTTTAATTGCTAATTATGGTTGAATTGTAGTGATCTGAAATTTGAGATTTTTAATGACCTCATTAATGAAAGAAGTATTTTGGGTAGGTGAATCCTTATTTGCAATACAAGTCACACTGGGAATTTCTTATTAATCAGGGAGAATGAGAAAAGAGATGGTTAATTTGTGTTTTAGGGTAGGGGAACTTCTTGTTACTTACGTACTTTTAAATATTTTGGGTGTTTATTTCCTTTTTCCCTTCATGCCTCTATGATTTCCAGGGCAGGTGCAATAATATTTTGGTAGATTGCTGCTATTTTTCTGTATTCAGGTTATTTAAGCAAAATGCTTTTATAAAGCAGTCAGGAGGAAAAACCTCTACTGCAATTTGTATTTTTGAGATGCCTTAATGAGCGAGGCTCAGATATGGGTGGGAATGTTTCCCTCCTGTTTTATGTGTTCTTTTTTCAGCTGTCTGTCTTAAAAATTTGTGTTTCCTACATAGTTTGGAGGAGCAACTTGATGAACACGTATGAAACAGAGAAACCAGCAGTGCATATGAAAAAATACCAAAATTAAAGATGATATAAAATATCCTTCAGAATGAGAGTTTGAATATTTATGGTGGTGGTGGTGGTTCAAAAGCTTTAACTGATGCTCTTGAAAGTGCTTTAATGTCCTTAAGCTGGAAACAATGATGGTCTCTCTTGTGCCTGCCAGTCACCATTTTCACCTTTGAATTGTGGAGGGTGGAGCTGATTGAGCTGAATCCCGTGGTCAGTGTTTTTAACAGTTGGCTTAAATATTAGTGATAATATCAATGTTGTATTGATTGCTCTGATGCCAGTGGCTGCTTCTGTCTCAGTTTATGAAACGTTATTTCCAATGAAGTAAAGAAAAAATACAAGGAAAACTGGGAGAAGGCACTGAATTGAGTCCTGTTCCTGTGTGTAAAAGTATAAATATTGGAGGATTTAGATTCTTTCTGCAGTTGTTAAATGGAAACTGGTGTATTTTGTTTATTAATTTAGGGAAGCCACACAAACCAAAACAAGGCTTAGCTTTTGTTGCTCTTTGAGGAAGTTTTACCTGTCTGTGCCATCACCCAGCTGGTGATTCCCACTGGGAGCTCCTGGTCTCTCAGCTGTGCTGAACCAGGTGTCTGGGTAGAAGGTGGAAAGAATAATCCCATTTTCCTCTGGTTATTCCTGGTGTTCTTGCCCTGCAGTGACTCCCTGGTGGAGCTGAGCAGTTCACTGGAGTTCCCAGGCCTGGTTGGTCCCACCAGGCTGGGGCAGCAGATTCTGGTGATGCCTTTTTCCATCAGTAAAAATGAGCTGCTGCCATTTGCTTTTCTGGGGTTGGTTCTCATAAATTTGGCATTTTTAACGGGGAAATATAAGAAATGTGCAGCCAGAGTGCCCTGAACAATGAAGTGTGTATATTCCTGTGGTTAGTCCTTCTATTTACATCTTTAATAAGAGCTGATTTTCCCTTTTTGCCTTATCTCCCATTCTCTCCCGTGGGATTATTCTCTGTCTAGAAACTCTTTTTGATAGTAGGGTGCCCTTAATGTTCCAGATAATGATGTGAAGAGGCTCAGGAACGAGAAGATAAAGGTACAAAGCGCTTTTGTAGAAACGAGTTCCACGTTTTTAATGCTGAGAAATGGCACTTGGGAGTTCACCAGGACTTGGGGGATGCCAGAGTGGGGCTTGGAATTCCTCTAAAAAGTGATGTCCTTTCAGGCCTAAGCCTCCTGTGCCACTCCTGCTTCTCCAGGCTCCTTTAGGGTACCCACATTCCTGGTTCTGTGGCTCTGCTGGGTGCCTGGTGCAGGTCTGGGAGCAGGAAGGGGGTCGGTGGCTGAGCAGATAATTGGGATGGGCTTAACGAGGCTGCTCCTGCAAGTGCTGCCCGGGAAAGGCTTCAGCAAAGGGCAGATCAAGTGGGCAAACAGATAAACAACTTTCCATCCTCCAGAGATTTCATGGAACAGAACATGGAGGGGTTCTGAGAGAGGGAAAACCGAAGTAAAATAGTGTGGGAATAGATTTTAGAAATCTGTGATGCTTGAAGAAGAGAGCCAAAGGTCTCTGTGTGTGTGTGTGTGTGACTTTTATGAGAGTTGTTAAACTGAGCCTGGGGAGGGGTGCAAATGCACGTGGATATTGGGATCTGAATGATCCAAATCAATGCTTGCCTGCAGGTTTTGTTGTCCTGCCCCAGCGTGCAGCCCATGGTGTTCTTCACGTGATTTTATTTTTAAGGGCATTTGCAAAATGATCTGGGTTCAGGCAGGTCTTCTCTAAGTGTTGCTGTGTGTTGCTTAATCTCTTATTTTCTGCAGTTACTTAAGTTGGGGGTCTAATGCTGTTTATCTTTCCTAGCAGCTTTTGCAGTTCTGAGTAATCTTAGCTTAATAGATAATTAATATTTTATGAAGGGACAAATCTCCAGTTTGCTTGTTTAACGGGGATTTTTTTCCCTCTTATTCACATAATTTTCCTATTTAATTTTCAGTGTAGGATTCGATTAGAGGACCCTGACTCAGTCTCCTGCTGCTCCACGCAGTTTTTAGTGTGATAAGCTCAGCTTCACAGTCAGAACATTCGTGTTTGATCGAAATCTTTGAGAGCAGCTTTCCACTTCCAGCAACCTTTGGTTCCTACCAAGCCATCCCTTGGTGTTTTGCCTTCAGGAGCGGGGATTTAGTGTAACAGGCACCATGGAAAAAAGGGAATATTGTTCTTTGGAGGCTTTAAACTGTCATGGAGCTACATGTGCCTCCCCTCTTTCTCTTCAGACTGGTAATATCATCTATATCTTGATTTTTAAAATCCCAAGAAGCTGCATTGCTGACAGCAGGCAGAGCTGCTCCACCTCCTCAGCAGAGGTGGAAGGGACCATCTGGCACTATGTGGGTAGCAGTTATCCCAAAAAGTAATAACAGTGGGAGTTCTTGCCAGTTACAAGTTGTGATCACAGGCCAAATGGTGTCCTTCTAAATCAGTGTTACGTTTCCAAAGGCAAAGGAGATGCAAGGGTTTATTTTTGCCAACTTGAGAAGTATTTTCAGTCACGGGGGGGGGGGCTCTGCCGAGGGTTTTGGTCGCTGGCATTTGAGTGAAAGTGTGAGGGGAGTAAGTCAGGGGAGTATGGGCTGTGATGCTGCTAGACCAGCTCCCGGGCTCTAAAAAAAGGTGGCTTTTTTTGGGATTACGTAAACCTCGACTCTGGTTAGTCCATGGAACTGAGGAATGATTTTAAAAGGCTGTATAATGCAGTGCTCTGTTGATTTGGTTTAGTCTTTGCCCAGTGGGAACTGAAAGATCTCAGTTCTACATCTCTGGCACTGCTAACCAGGCTGGAACAAGCTGCTGCTGTAAAACGATGGGAAAAACGTTGTAACAAGGTGAAAATTTCCCTGTTCCCTTTTGCCAGGGTGGCCCGTGGTATTTTTGTGTGAGAAGTTGGATGTGGAACGTTCAGAAGTGCTGTTCAGTGGATGCAGAGCTGCTTAACAGGTTGCTTAGTAACCTGGATGGAGGAATTGAGTGTGCTGGGGAAACCTGTGGATGGCATCGGCTTCCAAGGGGTGGCAGGGATGGGAAGGAAGGACTGGATTCAAATGGGTCTTGAAAAATGGGAAGCTTAGAATATGAACAAGCTGATATCTCAGAGTTTGTTCTGAACAAAAACGGGCAGCAGGAGAAATGCAGAAAAACAGGAGCGACACAAAGTGCTGTGAAACATCTGAAAGGACAATTGAGAAGCGTTATTTGCGTGCACGCGGAGCAAGGGAGATGAAGAGGGGAACTGTGAATTTGTGACTTTGTTCAGACCCTGCAGACCTTGCTGCAGACTTGCCCAGCCCCTGACAACACTATGTATCAGTGTGGAGAAAATTCCTGCACAGACACAGATAAGTTTTCAAAGAGGGCTTTTGTTGGCCTTTATCAGGTTGTCTGGGTAGATGATGTAGCTGCTCTCGTGTACATTGTCTTTGCACGGGGCCTTTGCCAGGATCTTCCCACCCCCAGCACAGCTGTAGCTGCAGGAATCCTCATAAAATATCTGAGCTTTGCTTCAGACTCTCATTTCTTTGTGGACTTTTTTTTTTTCCACTACTTCTGCCTCTTGTAAATGTCCAGAAGCCACTGGACCAAATCTGGTCAATGCAGACTCTGTCCAAGCCTCCTGAATGCATCCATAGTCCTTTTACTGAGCCAGTTTTCCATGTTGTGCTGCTGGAGTTTGGATCTTTGGGAACAGAGATCACTGTTGAAATAGATGGGTACATGTGCAAATTTTTAAAGTGAGTTAACAAATGTTGTTAAATAAGTGCCTGAATGTGGTGGTTTAATCTGTTTACCAAACTATTTCTGTTTAGAAATACAGTTTAAGTCAGACAGGTATGAAGGAACTGCTGTGGAATAGTCACCTAAATCAGATAATTTTTGTGAGAAATTTAAGCACTTGGGTAAACCAAATCCATGATATAATTTTTAGGTGTCTGATATAATTGTGTGTCCTGCGTGTTCCCTGATGTTTCTTGGTAACAATTAAAATTCTGCGTTAAGAAATCTATAATGATTAACTTCAAACTCCTGCATTGCTTTTGTCCTCACAACCAGGCAGTTTTGCAGTTGGAAAAGCAGATCAGGCCCTACAAGGGGCTGGCTGTCACCTCAACTGGTGTTTTTAGGTGTTGTGGGCTTGGCTGGGATGAAACCACAACACGTGTGTTTTTATGTAGTCAAGGTTTTTTTGACCCCAGCACAACCAGTGCTGCAAATCAACATTCTCCACAAATGGAGGCAAATAAAAAAAACCTCTCCAAGTTTGGATAAAACCATCTTTAAAGGCAGATTAGATCATATGACATAAGCTTATTTAGCTGTTCATCATTAGCAGGAAACTCAGCAACTGTCCAAACCTTCCAAGGGATGAGTCTTTCTCTGCCTTGTTTTCCGTGTGTGTGCCCTGGGCTGGTTTTCCTCAGTTAAAGAGTAATAAAGTGTGCAGAGTAACCTTGTGGTGGTACTGATCACCCCTTTAGCTCTGGGTATGGTGTGTGGGGCTTTACCCTTCTCACATGTCACATGTGCCACCTGTGTTCCCGCATCCGACGCCTGGAATCTGCACTCGTGGAATTCGGGCGGCTCAAACCTCTCCTTGTCACCCGGCTGTGCTGCAAATCCCCGGATTTAGAGCTGGGGGCAGTTTGCTCACAGTCTAGACACTTGTGCTGAACTTGTGTGTGGTGAAGCCAGTGCTGCCTGCTCGCATTCAAGAAGTGTCTTTTCTGTATTGTATTAAGAGCTTATCCATATGCTCCGAGCTGGGAGCTCAGGAAGTCTGCTGGCAGCAGGCCTGCTGTTCCATATTCTGAGCTCAGGCTCTCTGTGGATAGTCAGGAAGAAAAAAAATAAAAAACAACCAACAAAAACCCCCCAGCATAAAGCGTGACAAGTTGTTGACTGCCTGATTTCTAGATAAGTTTCACAAGAAAATTTGAATAAATATCAATGTTGTGTGTAAGAAGCGATGCCACGTGAGTCATTGTGGTGTGAGCTGCAGGATGGGATTGAGGGTGAGATGGAGCAGGTTGGTTTGGGGGAGAACAGTCTCCACTTGAGCCTCTAGCACTGTGGTTTAGGAGCAAAAATAATGGCTGTTGGTTGGAACAGAGCAGAATGCCCCAAAAAACTGTATATATGTTTCATTTTGATGATAAGTGTCCTCTGTCCTTTATAATTTATCATCAGAAAGAGCATGTGATTTTTGCAATTAATTTAGACCAAGTACTATTTTTGATATGTTGTCCTATTTTAGAACTTTATAGGTGCAATGCATAATGTGTTGTATAAAGATTCTCACTTTTTTTTTACCTCCCAGACATCTTTCTCAGAGAAAACATTCATTTTAGTTCCACATCCACAGTCGTGTGTAGAGACTGTTCAGTTCTCTATAGGAAACAAACCCCAAATCTCTTTGAAATTGTAGCTAACAAAGCCATGGCTGTAAAAAAGCACTTGTTTCCTCACTGTCAAGGCTGGTTTTGGTTGTGGGGTTTCCCAAACCTGGGCTGAACTTCAAATGGTTTCAGTTTTTGGAGAGTTTTTATTCTGTGCCACCACCATAACATGGAAAACTGAGCTGAAATTTGTTCACTTGTCTGCATTTTCTTTTTTTCTTACTAATGGAGCTGGTTTGCAGCAGTTTATTTTATAATTTCATATATAAAAGTGCTTATAAGTGCTAAAGCTATAACTTAGCAATAATTAAGCATTGACTAAAGTAATCAAAAATATCCCCCATTTCATGAACAACAACAAAAAGAATAAATTCTGGAGCCTTTTCTAACTCAGTGTGGCTCCATCACTTCAGTGAATAATAGATGTGACTAAACCAAGCTTGGAAGAGTTTAAAAACTTAAGCCCCTAGTAATATATATAATATTATGGATAAAATAATCTTGGACACAACTTGGTGGTGCTGGGGCAGAAATAGCTCTTTGTTTGATGTAGTCTGTGTACACTGAGGCAAATAGCATCGTTTTCAAGTGTTCTGGAGGGCCTGTGTAGGAAGGAAAGTTCAGTGTCAGCCTGGAATTATTTTGGATAATTCAAAGGAGCTACATAATTGTTATGTAGGAGGCTTTTTTTTTTTGAATTTTTAAGATGCTCTGTAACACCTGGTTAAATATAACTAAAAAAGAGCCCAGCAGAAAGCACTGTGTGTCCTTGCTCCCTCTTGGAAAAGCCTGAGTTTCCAGTCCTGCTGTCGAGTTGTTGTGTCTGAACTGCTTGAATAATGGGAGTTGATCTGATTTAATTTTATTTATTTTTTTTTTTGATAAAACACAAATAGGAAATGGTTATTGAAAGTATAAATACTTCATAAAATTGAATTTCGTTATCTTCTTCCAAATAAGAAACCACTTAAAATATTAATCACTTGGCTTACATGTTTGCTGTGCCTAATTTGATGGAAAGCTGCAATATTTACAGCTGGCTGCTTTTTAGATAAAGGAAAGCCGTATTCAGGTTTCATGTTGTGTTATTTGTATCCCTCTGTGAATTCCAGGTTTGGGAAATGGGTTTTATCCACGTGCAGCTCACTAGCAGGGTTTTGCTAAATAACACATAGAAATCCTATGGGCAAAAATATGAAATAATGTGGAAATATTGTGAGAAAGCTCGAGAGGGAACCTGATATTTTTTTGGAGTGTATGTTGTTTCCCTCCCAAGGTTGTGTCTGCTGGTGTAGATATCAGATGAGGAGCTTTGCTTTTTGCATATTACTCATTAGAGGAACATCAGGTTGGTTTTCCTTCCTTTATTTGTGCTCTTCCTCTTCCTCCTCCCTCCCCCTTCTCATCCTGCCGTTGTTTTATCTCTGTTGAGTTGGGGCCAGGAATTGAGCTCTGGTCCCTCAGGTGGTGCAGCAGAGCCTTGGGTGGGACCTGCTGCACAAACACCACTGATCTCCCTCCTTACACGTGCTGGGGTCTCCTAAAATCCAACCTTTCCCATGAATTCTCCCAGCTCTCCGTGCTTGGGGGATTTTCATCCTTCTGCTCGTTCGCAGTGGGAAGGATTTCAGTAAATGATCACACACAGACACTCCTCCCTGCTCTCCTCTTCCATGGCCGTGCAAAAAGCTTCCTGTGACCTTTTAAATCATTAAAACGAGGCAAAAGCAGCCTGGGAAAAATGTTTCTACCCGGTCTCCAGATAATTAAATAGATGTGACAATTAACTAAGTGTATGGGAAGTGATTTTTTCTTCCAGGGGAGCACCAGTCTGGGCTGGTGGGCAGGACTGGGAGGCCCCGAGTGGTGGGTTTGGTATTTGTGGGGCTGAGCAAATCTGTGCTGCTTGTCCTTCATCCTGGGAGCTCTCCCAGAA
This sequence comes from Corapipo altera, assembly GCF_003945725.1. Taxonomy (NCBI): domain Eukaryota; kingdom Metazoa; phylum Chordata; class Aves; order Passeriformes; family Pipridae; genus Corapipo; species Corapipo altera. The sequence goes on from NW_020884966.1 coordinate 1,226,671, forward strand.
AAAATTGGCATCCCCTTTTGTGGTGGTTTGAGACCCCCAAAAATCCAATTGCCAAGTCCAAGCCCCCCCTCCCACAACTCACCCCAGTGTGAGAGGGGTTTTCCAGACACCACACAAGACTCAATATTGGGGGGAAGGGAATTATATTACAATTATTACACAAATAAATGTAATGTAAGTGTAAATATATTTTTATATATTACTTTAGCTGCCTCTCTCTTGTTTCAGTTCTCTTGGTTTTTTTTTTCTCTTCTCCCTTGGTTTTGGGGGTTGGGGTGGGAGCTCTTGTGGTGAGGTTTGGAGACTTGGCAGGGAGCCAGCTTCAAACCACCTCACATCTCCAAAGGAGTCTCTTTTCTGGGAGCTCTGACCTCTTCTCTGTGTCTTTCAGTAAGCTGAAAAATCTTTTTTTTAGGATGGCAATCTGGCAATCTCCCCCTTTTCCCAGCATCCCTGGATCCCCTTCCGTCATGAAATGTTTGTCATGATGACCCTGCATCTATATGAGAGGGGTCAACATATATTTTCTCCTCCCTTGCTGCGAGTTGCAGGTCTGTAAATACCAGGGTTTGTATTTCTCAGAGCTGTCTTGAGCATCCTGAGGGTGAAGGAAGATGAGAAAATAAATTATTGCAGGAGAAGTCAATTAGGGAAGGTGAAATTGAGAGGGAGAACAGCAACAAGATGTTTCTGAATTTGTAAATGTGCTTCCTGAATAGATAATTGCATGTAAATAAGTATGCAGATAGGCTGGTGGGAAGAGTAACTGAAAAGTGGGGAACTTTAATAATAATGTATTTTGAAAAGCTTGTGTGATAAAGGCTCCCAGTCTCCTACTGGGGAGGTTAGAGAGAAGAAAAGCTTATCTGAGGATTAAGACTGACTTGGTTGAGTGATTTAAAAGTCAAACAGGATTTTGACACACTTATACCTGTGCTCCAAATGCCAGTCAGCATGTTCTGAAAACAGAACAGATCCCTGCACTCGAGGTGACTTGTCCAATGATGGATGAATGTGCAGCTGCTTTTCCTCCTTGAGTGCATCCATGTGGCCATTCCACGGCAGCTTGGATTAAAAATGTTTAAGATAATTATATTTTAATGTGCAAAGAAATGCAAAGATGAGAATTTTAAATGTTATTTAGCATTATTTTCCCTGGAATTTGTGTCTGCATTGTGTGTGGGGGGCAGTGGGTGTGTTACTGTG
>NW_020884966.1:1227886-1267819 GCF_003945725.1 Corapipo altera
TGTGTGTGCTGGGTGAAATTTGGAGTTGTGTGTTTGATTCAGAGGAAAATTGCCTGATATTACAGATGCATTTCTTTTATCTGCAAGGCAGGGGCTTGAGACTGAACTGGAATGATAATCAGCATTATTTTTTTCTAGACACCCTGGGAGTAAAGATTCTATAGGTCACCTTTTGCTCTGAGCAGCATCTTCTGCGTGGATTTTCAGTGGATTTTCACATCTGTAATTATTAGCTCAGTATTTGGAAGCTGATAAATCTTCTTGACTTTTTTCCTCCCCAAGTTCTGAATTTCCCATAATGTTTATGTATATCTGTGTTAAGATTTTTGGGGACTCGGTGTCGAGTTGATTGCAAACTTTAATAGAGAATTTTACATTCCCCCTTTTTCTAGCCATTGGATGTACTTTTTAAAAATCTTCTCTGTGTGTATGTATTTATAGCCATAATTTATATTCCACTGGAATATAAATGTAAAATGGAGCAAGGGCACATTTGGAGAGGACTAAGTAGCATTTCTTAGCTGGCACTGTGGAAAGGAGTAAATTACTCTTCAATATTAGACATTAATCTGTCTAATTGCTGCCTGAGTTTTCTACAGATGTTTCAGAGCAAGCTAATAAAATGTGCCCTGACACAAATGTTTTTATACAAACAAATATAATTGAGAGTTAGAGAGAAGGGGTGTTGCTAATAATATTGAAATTCATTCCTTATCTTCCTCTCTTTTAATTACTTCAGGGGTGTAGTTATTTTAATTTGGCTTACATAAATGAAGCTAAGTGTTCAACTTTACTGCCAGGATAGAGTGAGTGCTTAAAGCACGTGGAGTTTGGAGCAAAAACAGCCCGTGAAGGATTTTTTTTCCTGAACCTACTGACAGATCTTATTTATTAATTGTTGCAGTAGAGTCATATAATATTAATTTTGTCACAGTAATAACTTTCTGGGAGGATTTCAAGTTAGGGATCTAATTCTGTACTGTCAAGTGACCTAGAATTAACACTGAATCTGGATTATATTTTTGCATATTGATGCATTATTCAAACCTATGCAGGGAAAGTGTAATTCTGGGTATAGTTCATAGTGGTATCCTGTGAACCAGGTCTGCACAAATTTGATGGGAGCAGAAATTCAGAAGTTTAGTTTTCCGTTGGTGTTGGTGCTGTGGCAGAGCTGCTGTATAGAAGAATCACTTCTTTTATAAGAAGAAATATTTTTATTACATTAATATTTTATTATCTTAATAATAAATAATTTTTTATTAAGAATCACTTAGGCAGAGATAATATTCCAATCCTCTGTAGCAGTTCCTCTGTCTCCATCCCTGTGCTGTTCCAAGGAATCCAGTGGAATCCAACTCCAAGGAATCCAGTGGAATCCAACTCCTGGATCAGTGTACACGGAACTGGACCCTTTCCCAGCTTACCTTAGGCATGACTGGAACATGAAACATCTTATATTACTCTTTTAAAGATGATATTCCCCATTAAAAACGTGTTTGGGGTAGGATTACTGTCCTGGAGTGGTGACAAACTGCAGGTGCAGATGGATGGAGATGGTTTCCTGCAGATTCCAACAGTTCAGTTGTGTGTGAAGGGAAAGTGGCACCTTTAAAAACAGAAAGTGTGAGGAATGTGTTGCATTCCAGCAGTGACGCTCTGAACTGAACAGGCTGGTGGAGTTTGGAGGAAAGATGCTCTCACATGAAAGAAATTGTGGTTTAGAGCTCCCAGTGTGTCCCACTGGAGCCTTTTAGAGCTGTTTGAAATGGTGCTTTTCCCACCCAGGTCATGTCTGTGGGGAGGGGTTTGGAGGGGGGTCATGGAAGAGGCTGGAATGGTGCTGGGATGTTGTTTTATCCAGGTACCAACTGCTCACCCTGCAGTTCTCAGGGAGCATCTCATTTCCATGTTAATCTTCAGCATTTGGGATCTCTCAATAAGGAAATCACCTTTAAGAGACAGCACAGAAAACATACTATATAATTGCAATCTGGATTAGAGAATATATCCTTGGACATATTCAAAATAAGGCAACTGGAGGAAAAGCAACATAAGAGATGAACACATTGGGGCTGTTTCAGAGCAAACATCTCCATCCCTTCCCTTCCCTTCAGCTCAAGCACTGGTGAGATGGCAAACAATTATTGCCTGAGAAGGTAAAGCATGGCTGGAATAACAAGCAGCAGTTTTTGCTCCAAAATTGTTTTCTTTGCCCAGCCCATGCAAATGAACACATTAAAACCCACCCAGTTGTTCTCGGTTTTAAATTCAAGTGCAAACTACTGGTCAAAGTCTCAATCAGATTTTAATTAATCAGTGAGTAATGGGAGAATTAATCTTTGCAAATCCCACAAATGTCTCACTGTGTGATTTTCAACACGACTTGACGTAGGGTAGCGGAAGAAATTGAATTTGGGAAGGAGAGTTGGGAGAGGTTTTCCCAAGATTTGCAGCCATTCAGAAGCAACTTCAGCTTGGGCAGGATTTGTGTCCTGGGACAGCCAGTGGGAGATGGCAGAGTCAGAGGAGGGCCCCAAAAATGTGGGATGGGTAGGGCTGAGCTCTTTCTGGTGTTTCTCTGTCATTTGAACAGGCACAGAAGCCCACACTGGGGGGTTTGACATCATTATATGCACCATTTGCACTGTTTTTATTTGGGTGTGGCCGTGATTTCCTGCCTGTCCTGTTCAATGTTACCTTGTCCTTGCTGTGGGATTCCTGAGGAAGAATTTTTCTATGTAAAGCTCTAAAACTTGTTATAAGCATTCAACCTATATGATAATTTGAGTAGTCCTGGACTGCAAAGGGAACTGGAGTACCTGTGGTGGAGCATCAAAACAGAGATTTGGAGAGGAAGGACAATTAAAACTGGAAAGAGGAATAAGGACTGGAATGAAGCAGGAACTGTGTGGCTGAGGAAGGTTGTTTAAATTGCCCTCCTATCTTATTTGTGTTTTTTTCTTTAGGAAAAAAAAAGTTAATCTGAGTTTCCCATGACCATTGAATGGCAGAGAGAAAAACCCAAATGCTTAAATGTTGTTCCAAAATCCCCATCCCTGGAAGTGTCCAAGGCCAGGTTGGACAGGGCTTGGAGCAACCTGCTCTGGTGGAAGGTGAACCTGCCCATGGCAGGAGGTTGGATTGAGATGAGCTTTAAAGTCCCTTCCAACCCAAGCCAGTCTATAGTTTTATGATTCTAAAAGTAAGTGAAACTTTTTTTTTGTAGGTAAGTGCCATAATTTAAAAATGAAATGCCAGCTACCAATTGTGAATTTTTGATATTGTTTTTACTCAGCCAGTAGTTACACATATAGGGATTGACTGCTCAGTTACAACTTTAAATTCTAGTTTTTAAACTTTTTAAAAATGATTAGTTACCTGATTTGTTGCTCAATATCTATTTATATTGTGAATTTTTCTTTGCTGAGGATTGCTGTGGTGGAATGGTATTGAGGAATATCCCTTGACCTGTGCTTCAGCAATATTTTAGCCTGTGGAAATATTTCATCTTTCCCCTTTAAATATGGAGTGAGCTCCAGAAAGCCTCTTTATTCTGGTACAAGTGGAATGATCCTTGCTTTCCTTGAGTAGCACAGGGGTGAACCCTCACTGTTTGTGCCACTGTATATTAGTGTATTAAAAGTAATTTTTGTCCATAAAGTCACTCATGAGCAGAGTAACCTCTTGACAGGAGGGACCTCAGCTTGACACTGAAGGTGTAATTTTAGGTTCAGCGTTGACTCAGTTGGGACTTTCTTATTTTTCCCTTTTTTTCCTGCTCATTGTTGCTGTGTGAATCTCTCCTGAGAGGGGCTGGGAGAGCAGGGGAGGAAATGAACTTCCTATACCCGGAAAAGCAAAGGCAAACACAGGCTATCAGCTCTGCAGGGTGAGCTCACCGGGGCAGGGAAGGCTTTTCTTTCTGCAGCCTTCATCTGTTATAATCTTAACTGCCCGGGCCCTGTAGAAGAGAGAAATGATTTTCAGTTGGCAGTTTTCCTGTGCTTTTCCTTATTGTTTTAATGGTTTCACCTGAAAGGAATTTTTGATGAGATCTGTATCAGTTGCTGTGAAGGGGCATTGTGGTGGCTCAGTGGTTTGGTTAATGGAAAATGACTTGACTTACAGATAAACTGGAGCAAGAAATTTTCCTAGGAGACACTTTTATGCCTTTTCTGTTGTTTTGTGGAACTTTGAATGCTTAATTGATTTAGAAAAATTTTGTATTTGTGTTTTAAGTGAAACATGGTGGGAGAGAGTTACCTTTTGGTTGGTTTTCTTTGAAAAAAACATCAAATTGCTCACAACCCACCAGTGCCAGTGGGAATCTCATCTCCAGGGAGCTCTGGCAGTGCCCAGGGCACTGTGTTGTCCCTCAAGGGTTGCTTTGTGATGTTCCCATTCCAGGTGGTGTTTGAGGCATGGCAGGCACCACCAAGGCTACACACTGTGTAAGTGAGGAGTATCTTGCTTGCTTTAGGGGTGAAGGAGAGAATACAGTGCTTTTACCAGGGGAGAATGATGTTGTTGGTGAGGATCAGTGAAAGAACTCAGTGTGAGTATCTCAATGTCTCCTGATGGAGGCAGCTTTTAAACTTAATTGATTTTTTTCATTTTTAAATGAAGACCTACATTATCAAAATGATAACAGGGGCTGAAATATCAGTTTTAATTAGCTGAAGTCCTAACACTTCACAGCTTTAACTTGACTTGAAAATGGGAAGTTGGTTGAATTCTGCAGCGCGGCCGTTGGGACAGTGAGTTCTGTGGGCAGGGTTTTGGGTGGAGAACAGGTGTTTTGGCTCCTTATTTCTTCTGAAAGAAACGCATTTGGATTCATCAGTTCCTTCTGGGGAAATGGAAAATTATCCCAGCAAATGGAACCTGTCTGGCTCGTGGGTTCAGGAGGATGGAGTCACGTGGTGGTACCTCCGTATCTGTGTGTTGCTTCACCCCGGGTGAAGTCACCCTTTGTGCTGCTCAGATGGATAAATCCAGGAAGGGTGGGTTTTGTAGAGGGAATTCCTGCTTTCTGAGCCACGTGAAGTTTTGGAGGGGCCAGCAAATCCTGGAGGAGAGGATCCAGTTGACATAATCCACTTGGATTTTCGGCGGTTTCATCCAAAGTTTTTCACCCAAAGACATTTTAGAAAACTGAGTGGGCACAGCATGAGAGAGTCTTGTCATGGTGAGGAATGGGCTAAGATGGAAATGAGGAGAGAAATAAATGCTCAGCTGTCACAGCAGAGGGATGTCACCTGGAGAATTTGGCACCAGACCCTGTAGGATCCTGCTAATTAATGGGCTCACACATGAAGAAGGCTGGAGGTGATACAGACTTAGTGTAGTAAAACCAAGGGATGGCTGAAGAGTTGCAGAAGGGCCTTAAGTCTTTAATTACTGATTAATAACAGTGAATGAAATGCACCATAGATAAATGTAAGTGCTGCATGTGCTGGAAAAACACATGCAAGTTATAGAAAATTATGGTTTTAAACTGACTGTTACTGCTCAGTGGAGAATCTTGGGATTATGACTCGTAGAGCCATGGAAACATCAGCTCAGAGCTTGGCAGCTTTAAAATCTAAACAAAGCAAAGGAATCTCAGTGAGAAATGTTGAGGATTAATAGGCAAGAAGTAGTGAATAACTCAAAGCATCGTGGAGATTTGGGGAATGGCCCCGTCCTGAAGGCTGTGAGGGTTGGTTGGCTCGTTTTCCAGAAGGAATTTTAGAGCTGGAGAATAGTTAGAGCAGGACAAGGTTGATCAGAGATGTGGAATGACTTAGGTGGAAGAGGAGTGACAGAGTAGAGAGGAATTATGGAGATGTGTTTTAAAACCAGTAAACAAAGTGCAAATTCGAAGTGAAATGTAGGCACATACCACGTGTATCTCTCAGAATGATGCAATGCACCCTTTAAATCACTGCTAAAAGTAAGGTTGTGCCACTTTTCTTGGTTTTTTTTTTTTAGTATCTGTCTCCTGTTCTTGCCTTGGCTCCATTCCTGGGAGGTGCCCCTGAGCTGGGGAGCTGCTTCACTGGTGGGTTGAGGAGGGATTTGTTCTTGGGTCTTGTGATCTCGAAAGGTTAACTTGTTAAATGAACACATCACACAGCTGGGCACTGGGGATTGGGAATATTGCTTTAATAGCCAGGGCCCAAAAGCCAACAACAGAGTCCTTCCTCCTTCTTCCCTGTGTGTGTTTATACAACATAAAAGCTCTCTCTGGTAGCTGAGGAAATATGCCTTTTTTTGGACTTGTGTTAAGACTGTTCTGAAGTGCTTTCTGCAGTATTGTTTGCATTATTTTGCTTTAAAAGCAGTAAACTTTGGAAAATGTGATATCCATACTCGATTTAGATTTAAGATAATCCAGTCTAGCTACAACACTGTGAACATTAAACCATTTTTCATGTTTCAGACTCGTTCTTGTTAAAGAAAAAAACCTTCCTGATATGGATGGTGATAGAGCCCCAGCAATTGCTGTATTTGCTGTAACACATCTTGATGTCAGAAATGTTTTCCTGCAGAACTCGCCTGAGGAAATTTTGAGACCATTGTTTCTTCATAGACATTGTTCCAGAGCGTAATAAAGGTGAATCAGAGATTTTGGCTTTGTGAGCTGGAGCCAGGGGTGAGACTGTGCTGCTGTTTAGGGCTAAGACCAAAGTGGGAATTTAACCAAAGGGTTCCTCAAGCCCTGAATTCTTCCTGCTCTGGAATAAGAATTTGGGTGGAAGTGGGGTATGTGTATTAGAGATGTATGTGTAGATGTAGGATGCTGTGGAATTCTGCTCCACAAAGAGAATCTTTGCAGTCTTGGTAACACCTCTGTGCTGATCCTCCTTCCAGGGCATGAGTGATAAGAGTAATGTTGGAGTAATCTCAGAGTTAGTGATGCTGCCACAGGAGGAGGAAGATGTAAGTAAGGGTAAGATTTGGGTCTCCTTGCTCTCACCAGCAGGTCTACCTGATGGCTTCAGAGAGAAAAGGTGTGAGTGGGTGTGGGTTATTCCTTGACTGGTCCTCTCAGTTCAAGTATTCAGATGCTCCAGGCTTCAGAAGAAAAGTAAACCAGGTTTTTTTGCTGTTCTTTGTTTTTTTTGTTTTTGTTTTTTTTTTCCTTGGTTGTGCACCCTCTTCAATGCCAAGAAGTGGGTAGGATTTGGGATTTGCCTCAATGAAGGAGGACATGAATTATTGTTGATTATACATGCCAGTTGCAGTCATTTATGTTCCAAATGGAGAGAAAGGTATGCAGCCTCTCCATCTCTAGGAGGCATTTAGATTTCCTCCATATGACAGACTATAGGTAGTAGTTAAAAAATCAGATTATTTTTATAGTTATGCAACTTTGTGAAGAAATCTCACCCTTCACTGCCAGAGTTTTATTAAAGTTAGATGGGGGAGGGTGTGAAGGCTTTGTCTCAAAACCAAACCAAGGCTGCAGTATCAGTCTGCTGTGTTATCTTCAGTTTTGATACACACTTTGTGATACTCCCTTGTCTCTGTCCATGAGTCATGGACAGAGCACTTCCTGTCCCAAAATGAAGAATAGCAGTGTCCCCAAATTTTCTGAGACTGGAGTGACTCAGAAAAGCACCAGAACTGCAGCATCACCAGCACCCACCTTCACTGGTGGGAAACAGTGCAGGGACCACGCAGAGGAGGAGGCAGGAGGGATGTGGGAGACAGAGCACAGCAAGTTGCAGGGCAGGTTTCTCCAATGCTACTGTCCCAGCTGCTGGAGGGACTGGAGCACACCTGAGCCACAGGCAATGCTCCTGAGGCCAAAGTGTGCTGGTTTATACTTGGGATAAGTTAAGAGGCTGCTTGGTATTCAGCCAACTCCTTAAGCCGTGGTGATGCAGTTTGCAGGAGTCACACTGAGAGTAACTCAGCCTGGGCTTTGGGAAGTGCCCAGCTCACTTTGCTTCTCTCCCTGTGAATATTTCCTGCCTGTTACTGTTTTATCTCCTCGTGGCTTGAGTCCTTTATGGCCCCATAACAGTTTGCTTAAAGATTAGCTCGTTTTTCCAGTTAAAAGAATCTCACTGAGCTTTCAGCTCTCGCTGCACAAAGCAACCACACTTCTTACCAGCACTGTAACTCTTCATATCTCCATTTTTCCTGCCCAGTGCAGGATGAAACCCCCCCTGCCTGTTGTTGGCTGAGGAGGACAGGGTGGAATGGAGCTCGAGTGTCCAACACTGGATTCTTTTGAAGCCTGTTATGTGCTGTAATTTCACTGCTCATACAATGGTTTCATTTATAACTTGTAATTTAAACACATTGTCTGAAGTAGTCAGGCCTATATTAAATATCACTTACATACATCATAAAAGATAAAAGGTGTATAAATAAGCCCTTTCCTTCAAGTACTTATTCCTCTGTGTGTTCCCTTGTTGGAAGGTTTGAAGAAGTGACTTGAAGCGGAATATCCACTTCTGCCAAGTCCCAGTTATCCTGCAAGGAATAGTTTGCCAACTATCAAATAAATGACAGTCAAATAAAACAAAGTCTCGCTTAAATCCCCCTTTCTTTGCTGTGTTTCACTCTGAGATCTGGTCTGTACTGTTAGCACACTGTTAACAACACAAAAAACTCTTGTTCTTTTTATTCTGAGTGTGGATTCACAGATGAAAAATCCCTTGTTTTTTCTTTCTGTCTTTCCTCTCTTTTAACTCAAAGCCCAGGTTGTTTGTGGATGTTAAAACCTTCGTATTATTGATTTTGCTGAGCACAAGAAATGTTTGAGAAAGAACTGTGACTCTACAATATGTTTGATTGACTTTGTGTAGGGACACGTACTTGTCCCTGAGAAAGCTGTCAGTAGGATGTTACTTTTGTTTCATTCAACTGCAGATCACTCTGTCCTCTGGCAATATAAAACCAAATGAATTCAAATAAACCATTCAAGCTACTTGTAATATTTCTGTTAAAAAAACCCAAGACCCCTCTTTTACCCTCTCTCTCTTTTTAAGATTCCTTTCTCCCCCCTCCCATCCCGTTTCATTTTTCCAGTTTCTTCCCCCATCTGCACTTGCTTCTCTCTCCTGATAATTGTATTCATCTTCACATATTTCCACATGGTGTATTTAAAAAGGGAAAAACAGGCTGGGAAGAAGGGTTGTGTTTGAGCACTTGCTGCAGTTTCTGAAGGAGCAGAGAAAAGGTTTTGACGTTCTTTGAAATTGGGTTTGTTCCGTGGGAGCTGGTTAAGGACTTTTGGAGTGGGTATTTTTATATTCTCAGGGGTTATTTTACATCCTCAGAGGCTTCTGAGCTAAAGGAGCAGCACAGTTGCAGCTACTGAGGTGCTTCCTGGGGTTGGGAGCAAGTTCCCCGTGCACCTGTCCTTCCAGGCAAAAGTTAAATGAGACAAACTTGGGAAAATTGAGCCCAGTTCTGGCAGGAATTAAAAAAAATAACAAACCAAAAAGCAGATCAAACCCAAAAATAGAGCAGAGGGATGAGGGAATCTTTAGCAGTCCATTCTGGAGCCATCTCCAGCCAGGCCCTGCCTGTTCCCAGCTGCTTCCCAGCCTCCTTCCTTACCTGTCCAACACAGCAGTGATGGTGGGGTGTGGACCCAGGGATGGAAATGTGAACCCTTGGGATAAAACCACAATGGAAATGACACTCCTGAATCTTAGAAATTTCATCCTTAAATTTGTTAGAAACCCAGGATGGCTTGGGTTGGAAGGAACCTGGAAGATCATCTACTTCCAACCCCTCCCATGGGCAGGAACACCTTCCAGTAGACCAGCTTGGGTTGCAGATGTTTGAGCAGAGTTATTCTGTTCAGTTCTTGCTGAAATCCCTGGCAAAGCTTGCAGCAGCATTGGGAAGATGGGAATAGGCTTGGGATGTTCCAAAGGGCTGCTGTGTTTGATGCCCTTTCAGTGTCTGTGGCATGTGTGGGTCATGAAGTCTCCTCTTCAAGTTATTGACATCTGTGAAAAGTCAAATAATTCCAATAAGTCTCCTAACCTTGAATTGCTCTGGGAGGAGAATATTTTTCTTGGTGCATTTTTCCCAGAACCCATCATTTTCTGGTCACATGGGCATGTTTGGGAGTTCAGCTGGTTAATAAATAATGACTGATCTGAGATAGAGCAGAGGGGGTGAACAGACAGGTTGTGCTCAGTTATTAAACACAGGATGGATTCAGAGTTATTAAACATGGGATGGTAATTAACAGTCTGGAGGCACGAGAGAGGTGAGGGCTGGGGAGCACCAGGCACCTCAACAACAAACCACTGCCAGCTCCTGCCCCCGGATTGCTGGGGAAAGGCAGTAAATAAATAAGTTTATATATTTTTATAAACATTATTAAGATGCTGAAAATTGGGATCATCCATTAAGGGCTTGGAACTGTTTGTTGAGCAGAAAATAATAGTGGGAGCTCCTTATGATTTTCATCTAAAACCAGGAGTCTGAGTTGGTAAGAGCAGAATGGGAATGTCATCTGGATTTAACACACAGGGCAGTTTCTTTTCTTCTTTTTTCTTTCTTTTTTTTTTTCTTTTTTTTTTTTTTTTTAGGCACATGGGGGAAGCAAAAAGCTCTTAATTTAAAGCGTGGCCAATTTTCTGATATTTTTTTTTTTCCATAATTCCATTGATGTCTGGATGCTTTCCCATAGTTATTTAGAGTGATGATCATGAAGAAACTGTTGCCAACTTAGAATATGGTAGAGTGGATTCTTGCTTAATACTGTTGAAAATCAGCCAAGACCTATCTAATTCTGGACCAGAGTGCTGTGTTGGGTGGTTTTATTTGTGGAATTCTTGATTTATCAATGGTGTGTGTTCCTGTGTAATGAACTGTGTAAGTACAGTCATTATGTATGGTAACATATGATTCAAATCTTACTTTTAATTAGAGAATATGAGGTTAAGAAGACAAACTCTTTATCAAGATGGAAACATGAGACTTGTTTTCCAGATTAGTCCTCAGTCAAATTAGGTCAGTCCTATTTACATGACTGTAATTTAAAGAATATTACCACTTTCTTGATCTTTGATTTGTTACATGCCAGGCATCATTAAACCACATGTTTTGCTTAAAAAATGAATTTATGTAAGTTAGAACTGGAATAAAGACTATTTTTGTCAGTATGTATTTTGTTTCCAACATATATGTATGTGCAAAGAATTTAAACTGTGATGTGATTTGATTTTAGAATACCATCCAAGCTTACTCAGTTTATCAGATGAATACCAGCTGGTGCATCTGACAGCCAAAACTAGAAAAATAACCTCATTTAAAGATGGAAATCCCTATTCATGAGACCATTTCAGAGCCTTTGCTTTCCAGCAGGACTGGTTGAGCAGCATGTTCTGATCATTGGGGAAGTTTTGGTTTTCAAAGACAGATGGTCATTGTGTTTAATGTCTGTGTATTAATGTTCTGTTGATAAAAGTTATGAGTAAGTTGTTAATTTCTCTGGGAAAATATAATTAAACTGTTGAGATCAGGGGACGTGTGACCTGTGCTACTCTTGGTTCAGAGGCTTCAGACTCAATTAGCTTTGCAAAATTGCTGTGAATTTTTACCTGTTTGCTTCAGTTATGGGGAGAAAAGGTTCCTTTATTTACAGTAAATAGAAAACTGGGGGTTTTTTTTCAACCTCTTGGGAGCTTCTCAATCCTGATGTTCACTATTTTGAAATATAGGATGAGTGGTTCTCTATTTTCAAATACAGGATGAGTGAATGGTTCACTATTTTCAAATATAGGATGGTTCAGCTTGAGAGATCTCAACAGACTCATCACTGGGAAATCAAATGCTCTGGTTTCATTTCAGGCCATCCCTCTTTCCAGCTCCAGTCAGGTTGCTCTGGCTGGAAGCTTTCCTGGTTTTGTTTGTCGACTCTTAAAAGCTTAAGTTCTTTTTTTTTTCTGTCATGGATTTTAGCTTGACAGGAAAATACTGCAGCTGGAACATGTGCTGCTGTACCTGAAGGTATTAATTGGTTTTGTAGGCTGTTGTCTCCTGGGTTAGAGTGACAGGAAGGTGCTGAATTCTGACACCTGAAAGTGTTGACAATACTGGAATTTTTTTTCATGAACCATTCTTACCTGTTGCAATTATTTCTCCAAAAGGAGCCCTCCTTTTGGAGGAACTGGCTTTGATTTTATGCCTTTTTGGTGCCCTCATGCACTGGGATATTTAAAAATTGAGTTTAACTTGCAAACCATATCCTCATATATTTAAAAGAATATAGGAAAAGCTCCTTTTAAGAAGTAGTTGAAGGCAAATGTGATGTTACAGGGATGGTCAGTGTGTGCCTTTTTGCTGTTTTACACTTTTTTGTTACTTTTAACATGTTCTTCTGCAGGAGAACTCAGTAGTTATTGTCTCCATAGGTATATAAGCAAGAAATTATTTGAGACCTCAGGCCTGCAGGTGACTGCTTTGTGTCTGAGCTGCTTGACTCCCTCCTCTCCTGAGTGGGCTAAACCTTCATTCTTGTATTTCTTGAGTGTTTGCTCACTTGGCTGGGTGTCATTATTCCTAACTTGTGCTTTTTGATAGCATTTCTTTGTTCTCTTGTTAACTGGCAGCCCTGAGAAGTGAGATAGGATCACTTCATGAATTTATGGAATGTCTTACAGCTTTATACACCAAATTATTCATATAAGACCATTGGAGAAGTTGCTGTTACAGTTGTGGGAGCACTGTGAATCCCAAATAAAGCTGTCATTTACTTCTCAGCATCCTCTTGCAGTAGCATGAAAAAACCTCCCTGAAGTGGCTGAGCAATTATTCTGCTTTGCTTTAAACTTAAGGTGGCCTCAGTTCACTGGGATTCTTTTGGTGTTTGTTTGTTTGATGACAAATGAGATGTGTCTGTATTTCCTTCTGTTTGCTGGTTCTCAGATGAGATTCTCTTCTGTCTGTTCCTTCCCAGCCCCTTGAGCAGCTCTGGGCACGAGGGCTTCACTCACAAAGGGTATGAGGAGGGGAAAAGGTCCCAAATGCAGAGAGTTATCCAAAAACTTTTTCAAGTGGATGATTTCTGTTACAGTGGGTGAAGTTGAATAAAGTGGTGGATGCAGTGGGAAGGTAAATGTGGTATAGGAACTGTGCAGTTGAATTAATATTTCTCTGGGCTGAGGGTTGTTCCAAAGGAAAGAAATCAGCTGGATGCAAAGTCAGCAAAGGGATCTGGGGGTGAAGTGTTTTCCTGCTCTTCTGTATCACATTCTGACATTCTCAGTGGGTTTTGTTTCTGGTTGTGCTGTCCCTGACATAAGTTACCTGATTCTGTTGTTAAAAGCAATCCTTAGATTGTTTTTTTTTTTATTATTATTGTGGAAGTCAGGAACGTTCCTGTTCCTCGGTCACGTTTTACATTTGCAGACCTGGATGGCAACTGGAAGTTGTTGGCTGGCAATTCCCAGTTGGATTTTATGGGCAGAAGTCCCAGTTGGCAGCAGTTGCCTTCTTCACTGATGGGCAGAGGCAGAAGGAGTCTGGAGCCCGAGGACATTGTGCAGTTGGCAGGACAGGGACTGTTTGTGCCCCTGTTACCCGACTCCCACCTTGAGTGGGGAGGAAACCAGCAGAGCAAAGTCCCTTCCTGGGTTGGGGGGTGAGAGCTGAGATGCTCAAGGACTGTTCCCTTCTCCCTGCCAAGTCCAAGAGAACTTGGAAAAACAATGCTGATATAATAAAAAGGACTAATTTTAATTTTTTGAAAGATGTATGTTATGACTTGGCAGCCACACTACGGGACAGAGGATTTTTACCCCCCAAACTTGGAATATCTGCAGAAACCCTGACTGAGTGTTGCTCATGATTGAAACACACCAGTTGAGATTTATGTGTTTAATCAAGAGGGAATAATTCTAAAATTGATTCTCCCCTGCCCCCGAAACTGTTTGTGTATTAGTCTAAATGTATTTGTTGTGATACAACATGTCAGGATTTATAACTTTCATACAGTTCAATAGCGGAATTTCCAAATATAATTAGAGGGTTAAAGGCATTTAAAGAATAAAAGCACTTTAATGCCATTCAGCTTTTATTGACAACCCACTAATATCTGCTGCATTCACATAAAGATTTCTAATGGAATCCTGGGAGCAGATGAAAGCTCTGCTGTTGAAAAGCTCGGTGCAGATTCATCAGCTCCTCTCTGGGAATGCAGATGGGGAGCTCGGAGCTCCCCTGGCTCAGACCAGTGCTGCTCTTTGTTTTACAGGGGATCACATTAAGAGCTGGAGTAAGGAGGTAGATGGCAGCAGACTGAAACATTTATAAGCAGTTATTTTGAGTTATTAGGTGAATGTTTTCAGTTTTCCAAAAATTGTAACGTTGCTGCTTTTGAAAGAAAGAATTTCTCTTCACTCACTCACCTACCTGAGGTGGTTGCAGGTACCTGATTTGTGACCAGTTAAAAGAATTGTGGAGAAAGCTAAGTGTTCTAAGATCCTTTTTGGCTTTTGTCTGTTTAGGATCTAAGAAATATTTTATTTTTTTTTTTTTTTAGAATCATAGAATCCTAGAATGGTTTGGATGGGAAGGGACCTTCAAGACCATCCAGTCCCACCCCCTTCCACCAGCCCAGGTTGCTCCAAGCCCCGTCCAACCTGGCCTTGGACACTTCCAGGGATCCAGGGGCAGCCACAGCTTCTCTGGGAAATTTGTTCCAGGGCCTCCCCACCCTCCCAGGGAAGAATTTCTTCCCAATATCTCATCTAACCCTACCCTCCTTCAGCTTAAAGCCATTCCCCCCTGTGCTGTCCCTCCAGGCCCTTGTGAAAAGTTCCCCTCCAGGGACTTCCTTTATGTGACAAAATATATAATAAAAATGGTCTTTAATCTGAATGTGTTTGGGTTTGTCCTCCGTGGGGGCTCAGTTAAAACAAGTTCCACCCCGTGCTCTTGTGCTCTCCGGGGTTGGACACTCAGTCGGGAATTTGGAGCTGGGTCTTTTTAACAGTTCAGTTTCTATCAGAGGCAGATTCTGGAGCAGTTGGGTGATCTGGGGCACACCCAGGGCTTTGCAGAACCTGGGAAGGGAATTTGGAGAAGGAACATTGCTCCTGTCCCAGGGATCCCTGCTCAGGCTGTGGGATGAGCTGTGTTTCCAGCCCTCTCCCAGGGCATGGCCGTGCTGCTCGCTGGCTCCTCGGTTCTTTTTCCACAGAAGGGAAGAGTGGAAGGCAGGGAGGTAACTGGCAGCCCTGAGAAGTGAGATAGGATCACTTCATGAATTTATGGAATGTCTTACAGCTTTATATACAAAATTATTCATATAAAACCATTGGAGAAGTTGCTGTTATGGTTGTGAATCCCAAATAAAGCTGTCATTTACTTCTCAGCATCCTCTTGCAGTAGCATAAAAAACCTCCCTGAAGTGGCTGAGCAATTATTCTGCTTTGCTTTAAACTTAAGGTGGCCTCAATTTACTGGGATTTTTTTGGTGTTTGTTTGTTTGATGACAAATGAGATGTGTCTGTATTTCCTTCTGTTTGCTGGTTCTCAAATGAGATTTCTGAAACAATGGATTGGTGGAGGCTGTAACACAATATCATCAGCACAAATAAAACACAGGCTGGGAATAAAATAGCTGCTCTGGTCTTTTTCAATAAGTTACAAGATACATTTCTCGTGGCTTTTTGTTGATGAACTTGTTCTGAGCATGTGATGACAGAGCAAAGGGCCAAGGACTGAACCCTTGATTTAGTGCTGGATCCCTCTTGGGAGTTGTGTTTATGTAAGGATTGAGTTTAAAAAAAAAACCAGTGGAGAGGTTGCAGGGTTTTAGCAGGAGAACTTGCTGGGATGAAGGGAAATATTTGGAATTAACATACTGCTTGTTAAATAGTGCATTATATGATGTGTGTCCAAGGGAAATTTCTCTGCTTTTCTTCTCCTCCCGGTTGAAAAGTGGTGAGAGGGAAGAGGCAAGTGACTGAAATTAGTATTGATTCACAGATTTAAGAGCAGGAGCATTCACTTTTTAATTGTTAGGCTAAAGAGCAGGGGCTGCCTGGTGCTTCCACTCTGGGAAATCCGTGGGTTTATTCCTGGGATGGGATGGTTGTAGCTCAGTGCATGTGGCTGGTGTGGGGCACAGAGGGTGCTGAGAAGATGCTGCTAAATTCTCTTGTGGTTTTTTTATGTCTTTCAGGACTTGCAGTGAATGGAGGAGGACACTTTTTACTAGAGGTTTAACTCGTCTAAAGATACCAAGGTAGGAGAATTTTTCCTTCTTATAGTCCCACTTTTCTTTGCAGGAGTTGTTGAATTGTTTAATACAATTGCAGTTGTCTTCAGTTGTTTCTTTGCTGATCTGTGATCACCTGGAATTGGAACGTGGAGCAGGAGGAGCATTGTCTTCCTATATCAGTTTTACTGATTTTTATCCTGATTGTTTCTGTATTTAGAGAAAAAGATGTAGGAATTTTCACATATCAGCGTTTGATCATTCTCTGTCTTTCCCTACTGGAGGTGATCAGCAGGAAAACAGATGTAATGAAATTATATGTAGGATTTTATGTTATTGAGTTCATTCTAACTAAAATATTGATACTTTTTTGTAAACAAAGTGTATAGTAGGGACACTGCATTCTGTAGAAATGTACTTTGGTATCTTAATTGTTTCAAGGCTTTTTTAATATAAAATCCAAAATACTCTGTGTTCTGAGAAAATCTCCAGTGCTTGCCAATGGATTGAGCTTGACTTCTTGAGACTTGAATATTCTTGAGACTTGGGCAGGTTTGCAGAAAAGGCTTACAGCAGCTCCTTAATTAGGTCTATATTTAAGATGTATTTTTGATTATTTAAAAATTAAATAATTCACATTTCCTTTAGTGTCTGAGCAGTGAAGTGCTGTAACGTTTCCCGACACTTTATACATTGCCTAGTTTTTTGTTTTCATTTTTCTGTCACACCAGTGTGTCTTCAAAAGTAACTTCAGACTGAAGGGAGCCTCGAACAGAACGTGCAGTTTGGAGCTGGTGTGCTTTTGACTGATGGGTTTTTGGCTGCTCTGTGTCTTTGCCAAAAGCTGAAATGCAAGAATCTCGCTGCGCTTCGGTCTTGTGGTGTTTTGGGGCAGAATCAGCATTGTTGGTCCTGGCAGAGGGAGGGTTGTTGATTCCAGCTGTAGGAAGTGCCTTAAAATTCCTTCCAAGGCAGTTTGATTCGACTCAACTTGTGCAGGATTGTGCCACGTTTTATTTCAGGCTTAAATACCCGTTCACGTGGTTGTTGATGGAGGCAGCTGCTAATAATGTTTAAAACATGATTTTAGCTGTTCTGGGCAGCACAGAAGGCACTAAAAGCCCTGCAGAGGAGCTGCTGGAAGTGAGGTGATGGCATTCCTAACTTCCCTGTGGTTATCGTTGCTCTCCAAGGCTCTATAATTGACATTGTATATGGAGACTGGAAGAGTCCCTCAGGAATTGTCTGTATCATTAATCCAGAATTAGAAACCGGGTTATGCAAAATGACAAAGCCCTGTTCAAAATTAAATTTCCTTAATTTCAAGGTCACCACATTTTCGTGTTGAAGAGAGAACTGGTTCTGACTTTTGACTTTCTCCTCGTGAGTGATTACATTCTTTCTGTAGAGTTTCTGATCTTATTTTAAGTCGGTGGTAAATCCCAACACTTCAATAAAAATTATTGCTGGAGAAAGCCTTTTCCCAGAAGAGTAAATTCAAACTTTGAGTGAGAATTAAGGTTGCAGGGTGCATTAGTTGGTATTCTGTGGTTGGCAGGGTTATCTGCTGATTGTTGTTGAGAGTGGTGAGTTCCTCTGAGCTCAGAGTGAGTCATGAGCTGTCTGTCAGTACCATCTCTCCTGGAGCAGTTGTGCTTTTGTTCTCCATCCTTCTTACTCAAAGTATGACTGTTCTAGACAAAAGGAAAAACAATGCCCTGTTAGCAGAGGATGAGGAACTCAAGCCTGTCCAGACCTGAGGGATGAAGGGTCTTGTCCTCCTGCCTCCCAGCTCCAGGGGCTGCTGCAGTCTCCATGGCCAAGCTCTTTAACCCTCTGGAAGTGCTGTTTTCCAAGCACAGCACCACCGGGAGCTGTTCCTCAGACTAAACTGTGTGGGTTTTCATAATAACACAGTGCTTGTCTCCTTCCTCTCGGGCTCTAACTGTATAAAAATTACCTGTGAACACAAACCCCACAGACTTGAAGTGAACATCATCACCACAGACTCATCAAGGAATATGTTTGGCCACATTCACCTCGGGGCTGTTGTTGGGAACTCCACAAACACGGGACTATTACCATGTTATGCTCTCAGAACTGCTTTTTAACTGGAGCATTACCAGCTGCTCTGTTTGATAAAACAAAAGCAGAGGTTGAAGCTGCTTCCTTGTGAGACGTCGTCACGTTGATGTTCCTGCCCACGTTTTTCCAGTGGGGATGCTGGTTTTGGTGTTTTGTGGATCTGTGTTTATGTCTTTCCATCAAAGGTAGCTGGAGAAGCAGAGAAAGTGGGGGCATCTCAGGAGAACAGGAGAGAGCACGAGTTCCAGGGCTCAGTGCAGGATCTGTAGGAAAGACAAGTCAAGATGCCTCCAAGTATTTGAGGAGGGGCCCAAGGGGATGAACATCAAGCCCCCCATCACCAATATTAGTCTTCAGGCTTTTGGGAGGGAATGAACATCAAACAATTCATTTTTGTTCACATACAGTTGTTCTAAAGCCTATTAGTTTAGAGAACTTCGTTTAATAAACTCTTAATTGCTTAAAGACCTCTAATTGGTAGGGTTTAGTCCTTTCAGTTCCTTTGTTGTTTTCTTATTTCCAAGTAATCCTCGAAGTTCTTGGCATGCTTGCTGGGTCCCAACAATGCTGTTTTCATTCCTGAAGTTCCTGGAAATATTTCATCTCTGAATTTTGCTCCCGTGTGTTTAAAGTGCACACGGACCAAGCTCACAAAAATATGTGTTTCTTTTGACTTCAGTGTTGTTGTAGTCAGTTATTCCCACTCCTGGGGTGAGTCAGGGTGTTCTGGGAGGCAGAGTTTAATGGATTGGATCATCATGGATGATCCAGGAGCTTCTACCAGCCCCTGATGGTTCTCAGTGGTGACTTGTGACAGCCCCAGTCCTCCCGTGAGCGTCCAAGTGTGGCTTTCAATGTTCTCTGGTCCCCATCATTGGGCTCTGTCTCAAAACATCCTCTTGAATTTCGTGACAGTTTAAAATGAGAGTTCAACTTAAACTCTGAATAATTGATTTGAGGAGCATGGGAAGTCTCAGTCTGGCAGCAGTTACAGATTTCTGTGTACAATATGAGTTGTATGTGGAGTAAATGCTTGAAAGACAAACTCTGTTGTGTGTTTTCCTTTCATTTATCAATTTCTTTCATCTTGTGATAATTAGCTTTAGAAATCTGTCACTTGTATAAAAAAAAGTCCTTGTTACCTCTTCCTTCCCGAAGCTTGACTGCTCTTTAAAAGTGGTTCGCTAATTTATGAAAGGTTAGATTTTCTGTTCACAAAAAATGTTAATTTAGGCTTTACATGTTGTTAAATCCTGAAAACTAACACTCAGAAAGGTTCCCTTTTTTGGCATCTTAATGTAAGATACTTATTATGCACACTTATTAATTTCTACTGTGGTGAGTTCAGCTTTGCTCATGAAGAGAGAGAATCTCATGCTCCCAGGAACCTTTGAGATGGAATGTTTTATGAGGAAGGAGTTTTTCTGTTATTTTGCATAACTGAGTGTATTTTCTCTCAAAGGACTTTGGGGTGGGGTTTTTTTGGTTTGTTTTTGGTTTTGTTTTGTTGTCATTTTGGTGATTTTTTTTTTTGTTTGTTTTGGTTTGGGGTTTTTTTGTTGTTGTTGTTTTGGTTTTGGGGTTTTTTTGAAAACCACATAAGGAATCATTCTTTTAAAAAAAATTTCTTTCCATCATTCTTTTTGGGAATTGAGGGAATGTGATGCCTCAGGATCTTACCAAGTGGACAAAGGAGATGAATAAAGGAATGAGCAGTGAGACTGTCATTGAAAAAACGTCTTTTAATAGGGGTTTGCTAATACTTTTACTTTATCTATCAATATAATATTTTGAGAATTTTTGACTCCATAGTGTTCATAAACTTCTGCTGAATATTATGAAGGTCCTGGAAGCAAATTGTGTCTTCATTTGCTGCTGCCTGACCCAGACAGGAGCTGATGGGATCCCATGGGCTGGCACAGAGGTGTTCCTGTGCACAGCCTTGGACTTTTCTCTTCAACCACAAATTAATATCTGAAGAGGCAGCTGCCAGAACTGTTGAACCACCTCCAATTTGGCAACAAAGACTTTTTTTTTTTGTTGTTGTTAAGTTGTCCTTTTCACCCATCGAGTTAAAGCTCTGCTGTGCTGCTGAAATTCGGGAGCATCATTGTAAAGCACAGACTGGTTGGGCCTTCTCCTGGCTAAAATTTCAATTGTGAACACATATATAAAGAAATCTGTTTCTTTTAAAGTGTTTGGAACACCAAAATGTTTACAGTAGCTTTATTTCCTACCAATGCCTGTCCCTCGTGGGTATTTTCACTACAGAGGCGAGAAAGGAACCGAAAACTTAAAGGGGAAATAAAATCCTTAAGAAATGTGCTTTTCACATATGACTTGTTGCATTCCCTTCCTCTTTTTGTAGTTAGAAACTTGTGGAAAAAACCCAGAGTTCTAATCTGAGGATATGCATTTAATAGCTTCTCCTATTAACGTGCACAAAACTTGCCAGCAGTGGCTCAGCGATGTTTGTCCGACTCACTGCACATCAAACACCCTTTTGAACAAGAGCTTAGCTTTGCTAATCAGCTTTCTATAAAGAAATAATTTTATTTTTAGTGAGGTGATCAGAGAAGAGGAAAATACAGGGATCTGGCTTTCTGCTGGTGGTATATGGGCGACAAAAAAAAATTGCTGTGATTTTTAATTCTGTGTCTTTTCTATAAAAAGAAGCCAAACCGACTTCTGTGGGCTGTAATAATGTGTAGCCACCCAAAATGTGAAGTGGCTTTTGCAGCCTGTCTGCAAACTCTTGTCTTAAAATTAAGAAAACAAAGCAATAGGCCTTAGTTTAGTCATTGCAGAGGATTTAATGAGCTGTCCCAGATTTGTTGGGACTTAGTGCTCAGTGTAAGGTTGCAGAGCTCAGTCTGCCTCTACCTCCCTTACCTTTGGGGTTGTGTTTTTTTTTCCCCCTCATTATATTTGTGCTGCTGCCTCCTCATGCTCCAGAAACTGCTGTGGATTGTGTATTCAACTGAAATTTAGATTTCTTAGAGGATAAAACAACACGGGGCAGAGCGTGTGGACATAAAACAGATTCTTGAGCTGTTTGTTCTAAAAAGCCATTGTAGGGGTTGTACCTTTTTATTCACCTGCTGGTGCTGTTTGGAGACTGGTGCTCACACAAGTCTTCATTAGGTTTGGTTAATTCAAGTTACAGAGGAGAAGATAAATGACCAGTAAAGTGTAGGAGCTCTTGGTTGCCCGAATTGATGACAGTTATCCCGTGGCAGTGGAGATGGGAAGGGACCCACATCAGATTCCTGCAGCTTTTGCTTCTGCTGGCACAGGGAATTAACCTGGGCTGGGAGATGCATTTAGGAGCTTGTTGGGGGGTGAAAAAAGGCCTGATCCAGCTCCTCCTAATAATGTAATGCCATTTGCTGTTTAATCCTTCTAATTCCATGAACTAATACGAGCAACAGAATTTTTAATTTCGAGTGCTTATTCTTAAACGTTCTTTCTGGCTCAGTGTCAGTGAACAGAGGAAGAGCTGTGACCACGTTTGCTCAAAGCCATGAAAGGACGTGGCAGTGCATGAAAATGGAAAGCAGCAGCTGGTTCTGGTCACCTGCTGAACCTGCTGCTCTGTGATGTGCAAACCTCACTCAGGATGTGAGTCTGGTGAGTGCTCACACTCAGAGTTCCTCAGCACTGTGTGTGTGGGACGCAGGGAGAAACCACGGCAGAAGCTGCTGCTAAAGTGAAATCACAGAATCAAAGTGGTTTGGGTTGGAAAGGACCTTCAAGATCGTCTTGTCCCACCCCTTGCCAAGGGCAGGGACACCTTCCACTAGCCCAGGCTGCTCAGAGCCACATCCAACAGACCTTTCTTTCCATCTGTACAAGTTTCGAGCTGGCTTCCCACCAAGTCCCTGGAACCCGACAACAAGGACCTGCTTTCCCAGAGAGCAAAGGAAAAAAAACGACCTAAGCAGCCAAAGCTATAGCAAAAAAAATATATATATATTTATATGAGACAGATATATACAATGAGAATGCTATACACCACAATAGAAATCCTAAATAGCTCCCCAAAAGGGGAGACGGGAAGGGAGAAGGGAAAAGGACAAAAAAAGGACTAAGACCAAAGAAAGCCTACACAATCTAAGCAACCAGACAACTGAAGGTAAATTAGCAAAATCTCACCACTTCCCTTTGAACAAGCAGGATGGCTAGACACAGCCCAGCACTCTCCCCTCACGCGTGGCAGATAACA
Organism: Corapipo altera; assembly: GCF_003945725.1. NCBI lineage: Eukaryota > Metazoa > Chordata > Aves > Passeriformes > Pipridae > Corapipo > Corapipo altera. The sequence goes on from NW_020884966.1 coordinate 1,250,389, forward strand.
GCAGTCGCTGTAGGCCTCAGCTCCAGATAAGCCAGACCGAGACAGGGACCCACCGTTCTCGAACCTCACCGGAAAGGAAGAGAGCAAGGTCCCTCCTGCTGGCTTTATTTATACCTCCAGTTACGTAAAGGAATAGCATGGAATACTTCCATGATCACCTTCCTAGTTCCTTCCTGGTTACAAGCTGGTCTCCAGGAAGGCCTAGAGTGAAACCATCACACCGTCTCCCACCTGGGATGCTTCAAAGGCGACCTAAACTTTGTTTAGGAGCCCTGGGAATGAGCCTAAACACCAGCTCCTTGTGTTTTGATGGCCCAGGTGATGCTCATGTAATTCATAAATGCAAATGAAATTCCGGTTCTGCGTTTTCTGTTTGATATTCATCCGTGCATGAATCCATTCTTGCACACAGACAGACCCTAAAACCTGCTTGTGAGATCTGATAAGTGAGTGGGAACTTGGGGAAGTCAGGACAGGCTGGAGTTGCTGTCACCCCTCTGTGCTGCCAGGGGTTTGGGATGTGTGTGCTCCAAGCTGCCGCCCTGGAATGCTGGTGTCTCTCTGTGAATAAATCATATTAAAAGGACTTTCAGTGGCTTTAAATATACATAGAAAGCTCTTTGAACTAGGTATTATTGTATTAATAGACTTGAAAATATCAGATAAGTGAAGAAACTCAAGATGGCATTTCCTGAGCATCCTCCAAGAGAGGAACCTAATATTGTTACAGGGAAAAATGTCATTATTTATTTCTACAAGATTAATGTGTTACCTTGTAACTGTGGAAGATCGTGTGTACAATAGAAGGAAAATTGTGGTTTGTTGTATGTCCTGATCAAAGACTCTTTACAATCCTTTTGGTCTGGTTTGGAGCTGCTTTTGTTGGAGGTGTTTTGATGCTTTACCTGCTTTAATAAGTGGCTGTTCCCCAGCACAGGCTGTCACTGTGCCTGGTGATCCCAGACACTCTTTTATCTTCAGCAACACTCAGACAACCTTTTTTTTTTTTTACCTGAGACATACAGAGCAAGGAAAATGTAGGGATAATGTTTCTGTTTGATTTTTTGCATCAGTTACTCCGGGTTTGAGTGACTTGTCTCCTCATGACAATTTATTCAACTCACAAAGAATTTGACAGTGAGCCACGGCTGGAGCCGGGCTTGGTGTCAGCAGGATTGATTTTCTGAGCAACAGGAAGGGCAGCAACTCCTTCTGATGGGTTTGGCTTTAACAGAGGTGGGAAATGGAGGCAGTTTGCAAAATGCTGAGTCTTTGCCACTTCAGTGTGATGGTAATTCAGTCAAACTATTTAACAAAATAGGCAGGTGCTGGAAATAGCCTGGAGAGCAACGAGGCTGGGGAAGGGACTGGAGCACAAGTGCTGTGAGGAGAGGCTGAGGGAGCTGGGGCTGTTCAGCCTGGAGAAGAGGAGGCTCAGGGGAGACCTCCTCACTCTCTGCAACTCCCTGACAGGAGGGGGGAGCCGGGGGGGGGGGGGGGTGTCCCTTTTCCCAGGCAACCATCAGCAAGACAAGAGGGCTCGGTCTGAAGCTGTGCCAGGGGAGGGTTAGGTTGGAGATTAGAAAGAATTTCTTTGCAGAGAGGGTGCTCAGCCACTGGAATGGGCTGCCCAGGGTGTGGTGGATTCTCCATCCCTGGAGGTGTTTAAGGTGAGCCTGGATGTGGCATCAGTGCCATGGGCTGGGAACCACAGCGGGGTTGGATCAAGGGTTGGACTTGATGATCTCAGAGGTCCCTTCCAACCCATCTGATTCTATGATTCTGTGATTCTATGATTCTATGAACTGAAAACAAGCTGAATGGTGGGCTTTTTGTGGATGTTGATTTTCGTTGTTAGAGACTGTATTGACAAAGTAATTTTTCATCATTTTAAGTTTTTCTCTCAGGTTTAGCAATTTTTTACCGCTTCATAACTGTTTTCCTGTTGTCCAGATCGGAGTTGGTTTTGATTTTTGTCCATCTGTGTTGTTCTGCTTTTCGCAGTGTTTGGGATACACCGAGTGGAACGGGATCACCATGTTTCGAAACAGTCTCAAGATGCTTCTCACAGGAGGGAAGTCGAACCGCAAAAACAGGTCCAGTGGTAAGTAACAGTCACCTCCTCGAGTGTGGGACAGTGACAGCTCTGCCACCACCCCTTCCATGTGTGTTCTGGGCTTTTCTTCTTGTTGATGAGCACATGGGCTCAGCTGATGATCTCAAAACATCATTACACTTCATTTTAATGCTGTGATTTTAATATTTGAAAATACATGTATATTTATTTAAAGTGTATGTAAACCATCATCTGCTTATATTGGGGAGATGAGATGTAGGGAAAAACAAGGAGTAAACAAACGTCAAGGTTCGTGTTTCGGTTGTGGAAAATAAGAAAATAACTTTTTTCCTCCCTCTCCAAATACCTGTAATAACTTGTGGCAGTGAAATCTGCTTTGTTACAGACAAAACTGGTGATGGCAGCAGCAATTTCTTTTTTTTTTGTTTGTTTTTTCTAACTTTTAAACAGGAGGGAGAGAGAGGACTGGGAAGAGGTGGAATCAAAAGAGTAATTGCCCAAATTTGGTCATCGTTTCTGTCACTCTCCTTTTTCCACCAGCCCAAGAAAGGAGTTTACAATTAGCACTGGTTGATGTGGCTTGGCCTGTTTGATCTGTGATGGAGATTGGGGGAGATTGTAATTGTGAAGCAAAACATGACAAAAATATTGATAGGCTCGAAAAACGTTGGGTTTTTTTTTATTTTTTTTTATTTAACTTTTGTAGTTATTTCCAAAAATGGAGTGTTGGCAGGGTAAGAGCTTTTAATTAGATCTTTCATTTCGATTTTTTTTTTTTTAAAACCATCTGGCAGCACATATTAAATATTTTGGGATACAGTGTTTATTTGTGCTTGTGCATCTGTGTAAATAGTGCATATGGATGTTCCTTGGGAAACCACGAGTGAGGATGTGGAGATCCAGTGGTGATAAATTCAATGGAAAAACGGGCTGTTTTCCTTTGGGTGAAGTGAGTTATTCTGTGTTTCTCACGTTGCCAGAACTTGCCCCCTCATTTTTAATGTGTGGTGAGAGTCCTGGGTGTCTTGCTTGATCCTGAAGATATTTTCATGAGAAGTTCAAGCAGTTCATCCTGGTTTTGTGCTTGGTGTGGATCTCAAAGCAGGAAAAAGGCTGTTTTGCCAGGACTTCTGTAGGAATTCTGGCTGGAGGTGGTGATTGTCATCCATGGCTTTGTAAAGGAGATTTTCCTTCCGTAGGAACTCCTCGGTGTTCTGCTGCTGGAGTGGTTCATCTGAGGGAGGGACCTGCATGGAAAGGCAGGTTTGGGGAAGCCCCACGAGCAGATGGCTCCATCCTCTTGGGATTTGTGTCACATTGGCAGTTTAAAGCCTGGGAAAGGACAAGGCCTCTGATACCTTCAGAAAACCAACACAGTCAAAGTTGTGGTTTTCTAGATGAAGCCCTCTCTTCTGTCAGATCCTCTGTTACCAGGCCTTATTTTTCCTTTTGCCTTGTTCCCCCGAGCAATACTGAGGATCTTGCACATGCACAGCTCTGCAAATATGTGTTTGTTGTTTTGTGAATGGAAAATGTCAGTTCTGAGGAGAAGAGATGGGTTTTTTCTTATTCGTATATTGAAAAATAACATGACAGAATTTAATGGATGAGGTTTCTTCTAATGCCTAATGACTGTGCTGTATGTTTAATTTATTACAATTCTGCCTTTGAAATAAGTTGCTTTATTGAGAATTCCGTTTGACAGTCTTCAGGGCAGGAGGGGGAATAGGAAAAGGAGATGATCAGGTTTGTTGTATTAACAGTGACTAAATGAAAACATCCCTCCACTGGAAAACAATTTTTCAGATAAGCCATCAAACTATAACAGGACATTAGATGAATTCATTGCTGCCTCAATTTTTTAAAAATAAATACATTGAATTCTGTGTTTCTTTGCAACACAGTAAGAAAAAAAATCTGTAAATCTTCCACATACATTTCTGTGTTGCATTCAGCATTATAAGCCTAAAATTTGCTTTACTTATTTGCCTTGCAGTTCTGGCAAACTACAAATTTGATACTTCAAAAGCAGATTAAAAAGGAGAGAACTTAGCTAATAGTATAGAAAAGACATTTGTCACCCTGTCACTGACAAGACCTTGAGGAATCTCTCACCTCCTGGAATAAATTCTAGAATGGTTTGAGTTGGAAGGGAGCTTAAAGATCATCCAGTGCCACCCCCTGCCATGGGCAGGGACACCTTCCACCAGCCCAGGTTGCTCCAAATTTATCCAACCTGGCCTTGGACACTTCCAGGGATCCAGGGGCAGCCACAACCTCTCTGGGGAACCTGTGCCAGGCCCTCCCCACCCTCACAGTGCATGCACCTGTCTAAAACCTGGGTGTTCCTTCTCTTTAACTCCTTAATTTTCACGTGGTCAGTGCAGACCTTCAGGTCCCTCCACCGCTGTTGCCTTCACTGGTAGGATTTTGTCTGGGCACTTTCTGTGGGGACACTGAGGGGTTTTAGGACCTTCCTCCGTTCAGGTGCTTTAAAAAGATAAGGTATTTATTGACATTTTAAATTTATTTATCATTACAATGATGTAGAATGGCCATGGGAAGCTGGAAGTGAAGCCTCCCTGATGGTTTTGGTGCCCTGGTTTGTCCCCGTGGCCTCAGAGCTAAACCCATCTCTGAGAACTGGGAATAAACTCCCAAGTCCTGAGTTCTGTGTTGGGAAAAATCAATCTGTTGGAGGTTTCAGGTGTGCCTGAAAAGGAAGATTCACCTGCCATGTGCTGAGTTGAGGTTCTGTGGGTGGGTGACAGCCCACCAGGGTGTCTCTGTGTGTGTTGTGTGTCTTCGTTTCCTGCACTCCCTTCATTTTGCATTCCACTGTGGGAATAAACCTTTGAAGCAGGTTAAAGGTATTGTGTTCTTTTCTTGGGGAATCCAAGGGAGCACAGTGGCCTTTGAAATTCCTGTGCTTTGCTGTGTCTTTCATTTGCAGTAGCAGTTCCCAAACAGGGGCAGTGGAGTCAAGCTAACAATTCCAAGAGGCTCTGATGTGGTTTTGATCGTTCTTCCTGATTAAAAGATCCCCGGTAGTGGTAGCAGTAAAATGCCTTCTTATTATTCCTCCTTCAGAAACTGCTGAGCAGATTCTCTAAGAACTGTGGTTAACATTTATTTGGACTCAGCCAGGGTGGGTTTTCCCCCTTTGGTACTCGATGGTGTTGTGGTTCAGGAACACACAAAATATTTTTATAAGAAGAATACAGTTACATATGTCTGAACATATAGTTGCATGCAGTAATGCCAATTAAAATAAATGGATTTCCACTGCAACATCAGACTATGTAATGCCCTGTGGTTAAATCTGGGGGTCTGGGTGTCCTTTCAGAGCTTCACTCCTGGGGTTTCACAGTGCTCAGCCCATGTGTGTGTGAGCACATATTTAATCTCTTGTCTTAACAAAAATTCTCCTGTGACTCAAGGGCACTCAGGATGGTTTACAGTAATGCCTTGAGGACACATTATGCCTGCAATAGTGTTTTGATTAGGCTGTATTTCCTTCTGACATAAATGGATATTCCCCAAAGCTGCCAGACAGCTGAGCAGAGTTACAGATCACTTTGGTTTTTCCAGTGTAAATTAATTTAGAGAGATGCAGACATACAAGTTCTCTGACTCATGTTCGTATCCAGAGTTATATTTATGAGGGATGTGTTTGTTTTAGAGTGTCAGAAGACTGTGCTTTGCTCCATCCTGTTATTCCTTCTGGCTGAAGATCCAGCAGGATGACAGTGGCCAGGGCAGGCAGGTGCATTAAACACCTTCTCACTGCTGCTTCCCAGAGTGTTTGAGGCTTCTTTCCCCCTAATTGAGCCCTTCTTCCAGGGCAGTTCTGTTCTCTGAATCCACATTCTGGAAGGTTCTCTGGTTTTATTTGTTTGTCAAGGACCTGTCTCATATTTATCTGCAGTTCTTTCTTGCTTGTTCTAATCATTCCTTGCTCTGGGTGTGTGTTCCAGTAGTGCACATCACAGCAGTGCACTCATGGATTCACTCCAGGATCCTGTTAGGGAAATAAGCCCATCTAATGGATCCAATCATTCCACCTATTACAGTTATCCTGGTTCTTTTACAAGCAGATGGACTATTTCCTTCTTACATTATCACATTAAATTAATACCACTGTAAGAGCTCAGATTCCCTTCAGAACCTGGTGAAATTCAGCTGCAAAACTGCAGGTTTTGTTTGGTTTTATATTTCTCTTCACTTTGTGAGGTGTAAGCCCAGGAATTTGTGCCTTTTATTTCTGGCAGAGGCCGAGATAGGTTTTAAAGTACTCATTTTTTTTTTTTCATGTTAAATTTATCTGAGGCATGTAATCCTTAGCCCAAAGGGCCTGCTTTTCTCTTCTGAGTTAGTCAGGAATTATATCCTGCTTGTTCTTAACTCTAAAATGCACAATTTTTATCTGGAGCTTCCCAGCCAGGAGCCTGCCTGTCATTCAGGGTATTTTTGGTGCAGGGTTTTTTAAAACCTGTTCTTCTTTCCTGGTTCACAGAAGACCCAATTACTTCTCACTTCCAGTGTATTTATAGGGCCTTTTGGAACCTGCCACTTTATATTTTAATTCCAGGACTGAAAGAGCCCCTGTCAAATGCTCTTCTCCTTTGATTCCTGCCTTTGGAAGATAAAAGGCATTTCTGTGAAGGTCTCATTACTGCTTGGCCAGAACTGCAGGCACTTTCTCATCTATCTGATCTCTTTTGGAAGTCTGAGGATAATTTTTTGCCCCCAAAGAGTTGGAGGGTCACAATTGCTTTTTCGATTTCATTTCTGAAAGAAATTGCTGAGTGATGAGATCCAGCTGGTGGGTCCTCTGAGATGTCAGGGAACTTAATTTAAGGAGGTGTTAGAAGTGAGGTGTTAAAAGACCTTAAAAGTATTATGGCACTGAATCACTAATGTATCCACGTGTTCAAGGTGTTCCATCCAAATAATAATAATAACTCAGACCCTTTTCTTCCACCAAGTTTGCTGGTTTTTCATAAATCCATTTTTAAACAAGTCTGGAGTGTGTTGACAAATCCTCTGACCACAGGGAAGTTTGTCCTTGAGTTTGCTGAGCACGAACTGGCCCTTCCTGAAAGTTTGTTTTGCATTTCTGTAGTTTAATGTGTCCCTCCTGAAGAAGGCACCGTGTGGGGAAGATGTGTGTGTATAGGCTCATTGTTTGCTTCTTTGTATTCTGATTTATTTGCTCAGAATATGTCTTATTCATAAACCAAACTCTCTTCCCAGACAAATACAAGATGCTTGGACAATAAAGCTTCTACTTCTCTCCTACACTGCTGTCTTAGAGGGAATTTTAGCAACCTGTATTACCCTAATGTGTATTTATTTCCTTCTGATTCACAAATACTTCTTTCTTTCTTTCTTTCTTTTTTTTTTTTTTTTTTTTTTAAATAACAACACCACAGATACAACCTAACTTGCTTTATAGCTCATAAATAATTCTTATTTGACTGGTCTGTTCAGTCTTTTGCGTTCATAATTTTTTTATTAAGTGACTCAGCTGTTTATCAGCCCGGGTTGGTTTGTGCTCCTGTGTGAGGAGCAGGGGCTCCTCCAGCTCTGGGAGCCAAGATCTCCACCCAGGAGCCCCTCACCAGCTGCAAGAACACCTGTGTGGGCTGGGGCCACCTCCCTCCTGCTCTGAGGGACCAGCCAGGGGTGTCCTCACCCTCCTCTCCTGTTTCCACAGCCCTCCAAGTGACTTTATTCACTGTGCCACTGCTCTCCAAGTGACTTTATTCCCTGTGCCACTGCTCTCCAAGTGACTTTATTCCCTGTGCCACCGCTCGGGGAGTTTTGTTCCCACGTCCTCTCTGTGGCTTTCCTCACCCTCTTGAGCTTTAATTTATTACCTTGTTCTTTATCTCCTGTGCTTTCATCAAACACAGATGCACAGAGAGGGATTTGCTGTCCTTTCTCAGTGTTGCCCAATTCCATCCCGTGGTGCTGTGTGATATTCTTAAATAATCTGTATATGCAAGGTTTTTCAAAGCCGTATTTTAAGCTTCCTCCTTTCTATGACCTTCCTCTTCTAACTTCCCTAACTGTGGCACATTTATAAAACTCCTTTTATATTTGCTTTACAGTATGTCTTGCCTCCTTTTTTTAAAACATTTCACCTCAGCAGATCACTTCATTTTGCTGGGTTATTTCTAGACTCTGGAATATTTCAACTTACATTTTCTTTCAGTTAAATCTTCTTGAACACTTGTAATCTCATAGTTCTCCTTCTCAGTATTTCCAGTTTCTTGGCTTTAGTTTTTGTGGAGGAATTGGCTGAGTGCTGTTGGATTGTTATGATGGAGCAGTATCTCCCTGTCTCTGAAATGCTGTATTTTGGGCTGTTCACTACGAGGCTTAAATTTTGGGAACTTCTAAATCACTTTTCCCCACTTAGGTTGTTCTGTTCTCTTAAAAAAATGTGTGAAAGGCAGCTGTGAGTATCAGATGTATTTACTGCTTGAATACAGATACAGCTCTCACTTAGTTCCCCCCTTTGTACTAAAGTTGCCTGTAACTGAGCTTGAAATGTTCTTTTCTTTTTTATCTTCCCCAAAAGAAAATCCATGAACTAATCTTCAGTCTCTGTCCCACTTGCTCAAATAGGTTAGATTGTAAAATTAGGCACGTAAGTTTGGGGGGGTGAGAGAAAAATATTCAATGTATTTCTGCTGTGCTGATTGTTTTACTTGTTACAAATGGGTGAAAACGAGAGGAAGGCAGGCCCTGAGTGTTCTGCAGGATCCAGCTGCTGGGAGATGGTTCTTTCTTTGGCAGTTTTCCCCATATTTCATTTCAATCCCTGCATCCCCAAACATCCTCTTCCCTCACTCATCCACGTGGGTTTTTTCAGGCGTGTTCCTATTTGCTGGTTTTTATCCAAGATTATCTCTAGGTCAGTGATTCTTTTCTCAACTTCTTCTGTATCAGCTTTAATCCTTCTCAGACCTTCCCTTCCTCATTGATTCTCCAGGTCTGATTGCTGAGATTATTGCACCCCAGTCATCTCTAAATGCAGGGGCTGATTCATCCTCCTGCTCCTCTCAGTGCTGCTCCATTATGGAACCATCTCTCCTCTGCTGTCCTCGTGCTGCTCAGAGCTTTTAACCTCCAGAGACTTTCCTTGAGGGAGAAGAAAAAGGCTTTTAGGCTGGTCCTTTCCGTGGGCATCTGCTGTGCAAAGCAGGGAATGGATTCCCGAGGTGGAAGGGCTCTGGGATGGTCATTTGAGGGTTGGGCTCTGTCCTTGGACAGGGTCAGCCCTGTCAAACACCTTTCCTCTCTCCCAGCTTACCTGGAACCCTGGGGGAGGTCTGAGCTGTCAGGAGCTGGGATCTCGCTGTTGGAGATCCCGTGGGATGGTTTCCATGGCGTGTTGTGCCAGCAGAAAGAGGGATCTGACCAGAGCTCGTGGAATTCAGGGGTCTTGGATTCAGTTGGTTTAAGTCAAGAGTCAAAGAATCCCAGAGTAGTTTGGGTTGGAAGAGACCTTCAAGACCATCTCATTCCAACACCCTGCCATGGGCAGGGACACCTTCCACCAGCCCAGGTTGCTCCAAGCCCCATCTAGCCTGGCCTTGGACACTTCCAGGGATCCAGGGGTAGCCACAGCTTCTCTGGGCAACCTGTGCCAGGGCCTCACCACCCTCACAGCCAACAATTCCTTCCCAATATCCCATCTAACCCTGCCCTCTGGCAGTGGGAAGCCATTCCCTGTGTCCTGTCCCTCCATCCCTTGTCCCCAGTTCCTCTCCAGCTCTCCTGGAGCCCCTTTAGGCCCTGCAAGGGGCTCTCAGGTCTCCCTGGATCCTTCTCTTCTCCAGGTGAACCCCCTCAGCTCTCCCAGCCTGGCTCCAGTCCAGTGATCAACTCAGTGGCCTCCTCTGGACCCATTCCAACAGGTCCACATCTTCCTTGTGTTGGAACAGCTGGACTGCAGAGCAGGAGGAAACCTGGTGGGACTGTCTGGCTCAGGGGATGGGGATCAAAAGTTCCGGGTTGTAACTGGTGACCAGTTCAGAGGATCATTCCTCGGGGGAGGTGCTGGTGCCAGGAGCACAGAGCACCTTTGGAAACAGCCTGGAAGAGGGATCTGGGTTTTTGTGAGGTTTGCTCACATTCCCCGACAGGTTTGGGATAAAACATCGCTGCTTTGCTGTGGCTGAGCCAGTAGAGGGAGCAGGAGTTTTCCACCAAATCCCACTTCAAATCCCGCTGAAATTCCCGTGCTGTGTGTAAAGGAGATAAAGTTACAGCTTTCCACATCAAATGGCCTTGTTTTCCCTTATCCATCATAAAACAAAAGTATTCTCATACACAATTCAAGAAGAATATATACCCTGGCTTCAAAAGGAAATACAGTCAATTTGAGTGATTTGTCCAGGGAAACTGTTGGGAAAGTGGAATGTCCTTTCCAGGATGTCCAAGGAAACCTTAAGGATTTGCATATCTATAATAGTTTAAAAATCCAATCAAGTCTTTTAAGGAAAAAAAAAGGTTTATATCAGTGAATTCAACTGTTTTGTCTGTAAAATCAGTAAGAAACCACTGGGATGTCCCAATGACTGACCCTGGAGTTTCTCTGCTGGAACAAGCCTGGCCCCAGATCTCATGTGAGGAACAAAACTTGGATTCCTTTCCTTAAAGTAGGATTTAAACAAAATGAATCTTCTAATCTGTAAAAATGGGGGTCTGTTTTTTAAACAAGCAAATGAAAATTAACATTTCTCACAGTTCTAGAAACTTAGTAAGTATAGAAATGTTTCTAAACAAAGAGTTTTAGAAATTATTCCACACTTGCGTGTTGATTTTGCCTTTTTACCTGAATGTGCTGAATATAGAACATCTGTTTTCTTGTCATCAGATGTGGCACAAAAATAAGCAATAGCTTCACCTGCAGGAAAGAGAAATAAAATGGAGAAAATTCCAAGCTAAATATAGAATCCCAGAGTGATTTGGATGGGAAGGGACCTTAAAGATTTTCAAGTCCCACCCCCTGCCATGGGCAGGGACACTTTCCACTAGCCCAGGTTGTTCCAAATTTATCCAGCCTGGCCTTGGACACTTCCAGGGATCCAGGGGCAGCCACAGCTTCTCTGGACAACCTGTACCAGGGCCTCCCCACCCTCCCAGGGAAGGATTCCTTCCCAATATCCCATCTAACTCTGTCCTCTTGCAGTTTAAAATCATTCCTGCTTGTCCTGTCACTCCAGGACTAAAGTCCTTCTCCCTCTTGAGAAATTCCAGGCTTTGTATTTTTCTTTTTTTTGGGTGTTGAAAGTGTAATTCCTGTTTTCAGTGAGTTCTGCCTGTGAGGATTTGGGATCAGCCATGGAAAGCTGTGGGTGACAGCCTTTACTGATGAGGTGGGGAATGTCCCCATCACGTGTCTGGGCACAATCCCATGCTGATTTTTCAGGCAATAAATGCCATTAATGATGAACTGGGCAAATCTCTCATTATATGGGTGTATAATGTACTGGAACAGGAGCCTGTCACTCGTGGGGGCACGTGGGTCAAATTCATCTCTTTGGAATTCAGCTCTTTGCAAAATGTTATTTCAAGGTGGCTTTTTACAACTTGAAGTTCTAAATTTAGCTTTTTTTTTTTTCTTTTTTTGGAGTCTGTGTTATCAAGAGATTTGAGCAAGGCTCATATTTCAGTGCCTTTTTCTCTGCTTAACCTGTAGGAGTAGATTCAGTGACCACAAGAGAGAAACTCTTGAGCAGCAACATGAAAGTTCTTACTCAGTATAGGTAATGCAAAGAATGTAAAAAAGAGCTTTGAGTGCAGAGCAAAAACACAAAAGTTGTGCTTTTTCTGTTTATTGGGGAGGGGAAGGAAGGTTCTTCCAGATATCCTTTGGTTATTATAACATAGTGTGGAAGGAGGAATTATTAATTGCTGTGTGGAAGAGACAGAATCTTATTCCCCCTTCACTTGTAAAACCTCACAGTGCAAAATAATCCTCTTGTCTCACGATTTCATTTGGTGTTTAAGCTTCCAGATGTGAGGATAAAAGGCAAGGTGAGGCTGGAACTGGATGGCAGGAGGTATTATGAAGTTGTTGCCTGGTTAAATTTCATTTTCAATAGATTTGATTTTTCAGCTCCACAAAGTCAGAAGCAGAGAATACAGAGGGAGATGGATGAGGTGGGATGGCAGGTGGGAGAGATGCTGTTATTGCTCTCAAGGAAGCTTTGGAATAATAGATGAGCACTGGCTCTGTGCTCCTTTGGCAGAACACTTTTGGTTATCAAACCAACTTTTGGATATTGAGCACTTCTGCACTGGCTGGAGCTGTTCCTGTGTTCAGTGTGGTGGGAGCATTCCCAAACAAAATGAAACAAACCCTGCTGGCCTTAGGTGCCTGTTAACCAGCTCCATTTCCATCACACTCCTCAATATTATTAATCCCTGGTAGTCTCAGTGTGCCTTTACTTCAGTCTCCCCCCAGGATGTGACATTTTTCCATATCACTTTTTTCCCCTTCTGGGTTCCTAAAGATAAATATTATTTATATGCAGTGTGACTTGTCCCTGGGAAATGCTGGCACAGATTTTTGCAGTTGTTTATTCCATTGACAGATGTTGAATCCATAGCACTCCATCCTGGGATTATATTTCAGGTGTGAGTCATATTTCTATTTTTGAGGGATTTTTATGCACCAGCCACTGGCCAGGTTTGTGTAGAACCTGCTGATCTGCAGTGAGTTATCAGATATGATCAAACACAATTCAGGAAAGGTTACAATCAACTCCTCCCTCCAGCAGCCTCTTCCCAGCCTCCAGGTTTTTTTCCATAGCTTTGCAAGGGGGGATATTTGAACGTGGCATTGGCAGCTCCCAGCTCAGCACTGGGGGTGTGAAGTGTCCCATGTCCCACTTGGTTCCTAAAACCCACCTTTCATCCCTGGAGTGCCTGTGCCAGGGGGTTGGGATCAGGCTGGAATGCCATCATTACATTCTCTTTTGGGAATTGCTCTTCCTTTTCCCTTTTTTTTCCTTAAGAAGAGCACATACTTTTAAAGGAAAAATTATCTAATACTTTTAAAGGAAAAATTATCTAATACTTTTAAAGGAAAAATTATCTAATACTTTTAAAGGAAAAATTATCTTCTTGTAAGAGGATTGATTTTTAAGCTGCATCTCTTCAGGAGTTTCTCCTCCTCAGCCTGTTCTTGCCTGAACTTCTCCTCTCAGAGTGTCTGTGAGGCCAATTTTTTTTTTTTTTTTTTTAGTATCAGAAATATTTTTAGATAAGTCATGGATAATTTTTGCCAAAGCTTCCATCTTTAAATGACCTATTTGAGGGGAATTGTGGAAATTTTTTGCTGCGAGATCATTCTGAAGTGGAAGGATTTATGTTTCCTTTTATATCATTTTCTTGCTGAGGATGAGAGATGGGTGGAGAAATGACCCATATTCTCTCAGCATACAAAAACCCCCCCAAATCTTAGTCAGCTGGGGATGGGATTTTACAAGAAGGTTCAATGAGGTGTCCAGGTCTCAGCAGAAGGTGGTTTGTGTCATTTAAATGGGTTTGAAAACCTTTTAGGTGAATTCAGAATGGTTATGAGCCCTCAAATCCTCTGAGACTCTTCCTGATTGTTGACAGACAAAACTGATCTGAGGAACTGCACCTTTGGTCTGTTCTTAGAGTAAGAAATGAAGATCATGAGTTATCTCATAACCCCAATATACTGATTTAAAAGGAGGCATTTAATTTATATTTGTATTTCTTTTTGCTGCCATTTCAAGTGACACATTAATCCCTGAATTTAATTGTCTGCTGAATACAAATTAGTCTGCTTTTAAATTATTTTAAACCACTTTCTCTCCCTAATACCACAAGAATTAATAGTGCATTTAAATGATTTATTCATCGTGTTGTTCTTGTCTGATTTATATGATTGAGTCATCCACTTAATCTTCTATTTTAAAATATTCCTTGAAGTTGTTCACATTGAAATACTCATTCTAATCACTGAGGTGCCAACACTGTTTTATTCAGAGGCATAAAAAGCATTCCTGGGAGTGTTTCTGCATTTTTCATCTAGAAATTCATGTTCAAAATTGCTGTTATTTCAATTAGTTAAAAATGCTACGTGAACAAAACTTGTTTGGAAGTTTGCAAACAGTGCTGCTTTATTAAGTACAGACACCTAGAAGGGCTTCAGGAGATCAAAGTGCTGAAATGGAAGAAAAATCAGAATTCTGGGTGTCTAAACATCCCAGCTTGGTCCTGTCTGCTGATCCTGCTGGCTGATAAATGACCCTGAGCTGGGAAATGGTCTCTGAAATCTGCCCTGCAGGGGAAAAACCCCCTCAGAGTTTATAAGAGAATATCCAGCTATTCCTTATCTTCACTGACAATTAAACAAAGCCAGAACTTTGTGCCTGGGCCACGTCCCTGCTCTCCCATGGAGCTGTTTGGTGCTCCTTGTACATCCAACACCTTTTATCTCTTCCCTGGACAGGCTCAGAGAGCAAATCATCCCCTGGAATAAGAGATGGGGGGTTGTGAAAATAGAATTTGTGCTTTTAATCTCTGAAGCAGCTCAGGAGGGAGGGCACGGCTTGTTCTGCCCTTTCCAGAGGCTGGGACATGGGAAGGGCAGGAGCTGCACCTGGAAACCCTTCAGGGAAATCAGGGAGACAAAAAAATCAAATGAAGCAGAGGCCACTTTGGAAGTACATAATGACAGTGGAACAGGCCTTGTTGTAATAATTTGTTTATTAATTCAAGGCAGTTTTCTTCATTTTCTTCCTGTTTTCCCTAAGAGAAGTGTTTCCCATCTGGAATGTTGCAGAAGGGTGTCATGTACTGACTCTGAGCTGTTGGTTCTGTGTTTGCTAAACCCACATTTCAGCAACACAGGGGGGGCTGGTTTAGTCCCAGTGGGACAAGATTTTAAAGGGAAAGGGGAATTTTCAGCGTGTTAAACAAATTCATCCAGTCTGTAGTTGGGATAAATAAATTCTTTGTGTGGGGACCACTTAAAAAACCCAGTATTTAGAAGTCCACAACCTCACTGGCACAGAGAAACTGTGGCTGCCCCTGGATCCCTGGAAGTATCCAAGGCCAGGTTGGATGGGACTTGGAGCAACCTGGAATAATGGAAGGTGTCCCTGCCCATGGCAGGGGGGGCATTGGATGGTCTTGGAGGTCCCTTCCCATCCAAACCATTCTAGGATTCTATGGTTCTTAAAAAAAAATAAATTTCTTAGATCCTAAATAGACAAAAGAAAACCAGGATCTTAAAAAGGGGGTGGAACGAGGTGAGCTTGGAGGTCCCTTCCAACCCAAACCATTCTAGGATTTTCTAACTTTACATTTGGTGAATTCCCAGCATTTTTCACTATGGAATGAGGAGGAATATGGAGGCTTCTGGGGCACTTCTGTTGTGTGATTACCTGCATTTTTAAGTGACTCGATTAAATTAATTTTAAATCTGATCTTCTCCCCAGTGCCTTTTAAGTTCTACCTAATTCCTTTTTAAATTCAGTAGGATAACAAAAAAGGAAAAAAGTGTATTCTGGAAAATTAGTATTTTTTTTTTAATTTATACAAATTTAATGCATTCATGTGTAATATACTTGTTTCTTAGTTGTTTGTCAGTGTGGGAGGGTTTTGCATACAAGTTCTTCACAGAGCACAAGAGGTTAATGTCAACTTTGGGTTGTTCTTGTCTTTCTAAGACCAAGTCTGTTGGTATTTTGTGCCTCTGTTTGGTACCAGTGATGATTTATCACAGGCTGGATCCTGAAATGAGCGTCTGTAACAACAGAATGGCTCCCTCTTATTTCTGAGCTGGGTTATCTGAAGAAATCTCATTTTCTAATCTGCAGCAGCTCTGTGTAAGAATTGTAATTAAGGTGACTGTGGCCCTACAGTAACTTGCTCTATTGATGTGCTTATGAATTTCTCATTAGTTAGGAACAAAAATATTCATAATTATCAAGTAACCAGTACGTTCTTGACAAAAAATCTTATGATCTAACTAGTGTGGCTTCCCTGTTCATACAGTATTTAGCATATTTAGCTCCTTATCCTTGCCAAGGTGAGCCCTGATGGAAACACTACCCAAGGATAGAGGCCAGAGGCTTTTATAACCTGGAACCATTTTTAGTAGAAATTAGGAATTGGAGGCTAAACTGTGTGTTCTGAGCTGAGCAAAGGCAGATGTGCCCGTGCAGAGCTTGGAGAGGAGCTGTGAGCAGGAGGCCCCCTGTGATAACACTGAAATCCATGTTTGCAGAAACCTGGGGACTTGTTGATGGCATCTGTTTTTTCCCTGCTGTGACATGGGAGTCTCCTGTGTGCCTCCCTTTCTGTGTCCAGCTGTACAGAGCTAAAATAGTGGTTTTAAAATTAATGAATAAAATACATCTGATTTCCAAATATTATTAGCAGCACAGTTTTTTACTCCAGATATTTGTCTTGTCATACAATGATCTTCTCACATCAAAATTTAAAAAAAAAAAGAAGGGGTGTTGGGATTGATTTACATCCTCAGTTTTACATCCTCAGTATGGGTGTCTCTGAATAAAAGAGTCACTTGATATTAATAGAAACAAGGATGTCACTTTTTCCCTGTGAAATAGGTGAGATGAATCCTACCCCAAATTATATATACCTGCTTCTTTCCAGTGACAAATCACAGGCTTGAGATGATGAAGGTACAGATCTGTGTCACTGATGCCTGAACATTAAATTTAAGATTCATTCTGCTCCAAAATAACCCAGATGTTGGTTTATATGATTTCTGATTTCCTGTGCATGCCAGGGAAAAACCCCACTTGTCTCATGTCTGAAATCCCTGGGCAGGAATGGTGACAG
Organism: Corapipo altera; assembly: GCF_003945725.1. NCBI lineage: Eukaryota > Metazoa > Chordata > Aves > Passeriformes > Pipridae > Corapipo > Corapipo altera. The sequence goes on from NW_020884966.1 coordinate 1,267,337, forward strand.
TGGCTCTGGGAGGAGAAGGACTTAAGCTAATAAATTTATTATGGCAGGGGTGTTTTCTTGCTGTGTTTTTGTACAAGCTGCCAACACAGTAGGACCATGATTACAGTTCAGGCTTCCAAGCACTGCAGTAATAAAAATAAACACAAACATCCTTGCAGAGGCAAAGAATTCTTTTTGAATTTTGCAGTTGCTCTTGGAGGCCTCGTGACCCCTGGGGTGGGGTTTGTTGTGGTGGTTTTTTCTGACTGATCAGACTGGGGGGAGTTCATGTGGGATGTCCCAAAAGGAGCCAACTGGCCCCTTTGCATTTTGAGTTACATTTCGAGTCACAGAATGGTTTGGGGCTGGAAAGGACCTTCAAGATCATTGTGTTCCACCCCCTGCCATGGGCAGGGACACCTTCCACCAGCCCAGGTTGCTCCAAACCCTGTCCAACCTGGCCTTGGACACTTCCAGGGATCCAGGGGCAGCCACAGCTTCTCT
>NW_020884966.1:1267829-1281797 GCF_003945725.1 Corapipo altera
CCTTGGACACTTCCAGGGATCCAGGGGCAGCCACAGCTTCTCTGGGCAACCTGGGCCAGGGCCTCCCCACCCTCACAACCTTCCCAGTATCTTATGAACATCTTCCTCAAATTTAGGGAGTCAGAAGCTTCAGGCAGCGATCCTGCCTGTGCCAGTGGAATTCCCAGGATCCAAATCAGCCCTCAGTGCCCTGTTCTGCTCTGAGCTGCTTTCTCCAAGGGATCTGGGATGCTGAGGAGGAGTAGGCTGGAGGCAGCTGTTCATGGTGTTCTGTGCTGAACAGATGAAGAACTTGCTGCAATTGAGTTATTTCTGATGAATAGAAATTAACCAAAATACAATGATTTTGCCTCGTTGTTGGGCAGCTGTTATTGGGATGGGAGAAAGGGAAGCAGACTTAATTTAAGTAAATTTGCAAACAAATCTGGAGTTAGTACTGGAAAAATCAAAGTTTTTCTGTTCAGAAATAGATGCTCAATTTGTTTTCAGCGATGCAGTTTTGAGATGTTATTTGTGTCCTTAAACTGATGTTGAAAATCAAAGATAGTGCATTGGGCAGGTAGGAGAAACGCTTCAGTGCTTTTTTTTAAAGTAACTTTCCCTTCCAAAATCAATGTCTGCACTTTACCCAGAAATTCAGCAGCTCACCTTCTGAGGAGCTGAGTTCTCATCCATTGAAACAGAATTATACTCACTGAGAGTTGGATGATTTGGGATTAATAATTTCACGGTACCTTTAATTTTAGACCCCCATCTGGATCTGTCTCCTCATAGAATCATAGAATCATAGAATATCCTGAATTGGAAGGGACCCACAGTGATCACTGAGTCCAACAGACAAATTTGATTTAAAATAAGATTTAAAGAAAAAATCTTCTTTGAGAGCCATATCTTGAGTGAGAGGACAAGGGGGAATGACCTTAAGATGAAGGAGGGCAGGATTACATGGGATATTGGGAAGAAATTCTTGTCTGGGAGGGTGGTGAGGGACTGACCCAGGTTGCCCAGAGAAGCTGTGGCTGCTCCTGGATCCCTGGAAGTGTCCAAGGCCAGCTTGGATAAATTTGGAGCAACCTGGGATAGTGGAAGGTGTCCCTGCCCATGGAAAAGGATTGGAACCAGATGATCTTTCAGGTCCCTTCCAGCCCAAACCCTTCTGGGGTTCTGTGAGTGCTCAGCTGAACTGGTCATTTTTGCAAATCCTGCATTTCTAGAGTATATAAATACATTGGTGTTTGTACTTGTTTTTATCCACAACCTGGTGACAATTGTCTTTTTATCCTGGTCTAAGGAAACATTTCCTGAAGGAGAAACAGAAAAGGTTAAAGGAATCCAGGTATCACTGTTGTGAAATGGGAAAAGGGGGTGGTGGTGTGGCTTTAAGGCCAAAGCGTTTCAGACTTCACACGTTTCAAAACCTGAATTGTGGTAAAATATTTTTCTTTTAAGTTTGTCTTGAGCAACACTCTGGGCACAGAACTTATGGGGGTGTGAAGTCAGACTGATTGAGACTTTTGTGCTGACATTTCCTGTGATGGGGCCCCGGAATGTGAACGGTGCAGGTTCTCACGGTGCCTTTGATATTTATCCCTTTTGATCTAAAAAGTACAGGCCACGGAGAGATTTTAAATTTTAAATGGTTTAATATCGTGTGTTCTTAATATTGCAAGCTTTAATTTATTTCAAAGCCCTCTGGAGGGCCATGCATGTTTGCAGGAGAAGGAGAGCCTGGTAGCAAGAGGGTATGCTGGAATTTTAGGTGAAATGATTCCTTGGGCGTGATTCCCATTGAAGTGTGAGAACCCTGTGATATTTAGGGAAGTGAGGTGCAGTTTCTAGTATTCCCCATGAAATATTTCTATGCATAATATCAGAACAGACATTATGTCTTTACCATCACCTCTGAGGAGTTGATTTGCTGCTTTCTGCTGGTCCAGTAATCACATTTCATACCGGCAATATTTTTTTAATTGTAAGTAATAAAATAGAAACTAGAGGTTTTTGAAAGGCTCGTGATGTGCATTAAAAAATTCAACAGCCAGGCTGCTTGGAAGAACCTTGATACTTAATTTAAACCCACAATCTATTATGTGTCACTGTAAGATAGGTAAATACCCAATATGCTAAATAATTTTTAAGGTGTAGTAATAGAAGCCATTATATAAGATTCTTATCTCTGGGAGATGCTGATTTAGTGGGATGTGAGGCAAGAAACTCGATGTTCATGTTATAATAGTGCCATTGTGAGGATAAATCAAGTATATGTGAGTCCCTTCCAAGTCAGGGGGTTCTGTGATGTCATTGAAAAATAGTTGTTGGATATATCCCAGAAAACTCATTGTCAACACCTACACTGATGGTAGGTGTTGGATTGTAAAGTTTTCCTTCAGTTGGATTCTGTGAGAATAATGCAGAATATATTAATTTTAGAAGTTGTTTTCAAGACTTCAGATTTACCTGAGAGAGAGCGAAAATGGGCATTTCTGCTTTCTTTGAAGTGCAAAGGCTTTCATAACAGGAAAAAACTTAAAAAAACGGCTCAGTTATCTTGTCTGGAAGCTCTTGAACAGCTCAGGTCAGCAGCCTCTGAGATTTATTACTGGATGTGAAGTGTGGAATTGATGTCTGGAATGGAAAACGTGGCCCAGAATGTCACTGTAATGAGGGGAAATGTCACTGTGCAGGGCGAGGGGCAGGAAAAGGGACAATTTGACTTGTGCAGTAAAAGTTCACCTTGTCAGAGTGTGGATTAGATAAACCATGCTGATTCCTGTGGGGACTGTTGTGGATTCAAAGAATCACGGAGTATCCTGAGCTGGAAGGGACCCACAAGGATCATCCATCCAACTCCTGGCCCTGCCCAGGACACCCCAACAATCCCCCCCTGTCCCTCAGAGCATTGTCCAAACCCTCCTGGAGCTCTGGCAGCCTTGGGACCATGCCTACTGCCCTGGGGAGCCTGGTCAGTGCCAACCACCCTCTGGGGGAAGAACCTTTTCCCCATATCCATCTCAACTCTCCCCTGGCACAGCTGCAGCCCTTCCCTGGGTCCTGTCCCTGCTCACCCAGAGATGGAGCTGCCCCTCAGGAGGAGCTGCCAACCACCAACCACCCTCCCTGCCAGAAAGTATTGCCCAGAAAATATTCACCACTACAGGGTTTTTTTGGTGTCAGATGCTGTTGCTGCAGGTTTTGCCCGTTATGGTCTTTCACTGAAAAGCTGATTTCCTTGGTTGAGCTGTAAAAACCAAGCAAGGGGAGGCCCAAGGAGCAGCTTTTGTGGCATCCCTAGGAGCTCGTGGTCTTACTCACAGCTCCCTGTTTGGACAGGAGACCCACAAGGATGAGTGTGCAGGCTTTATTTTTAATATTTGAAGAGGAGGAAGGGGGAAAAAAAATAAAGGTGATTAGAAACATTTACACCTTGTTGGTGAGGTGGGCGTGTGGAACAGCAATCCAGCTGGGAGAAGGTCTGAGGATGGAGGAGAATGTGAAGTGATGGTTTGGAGCAGATGGGAGAATACAGGCAGTTATCATCAATCCTGGAACCCCAGAGTGGTTTGGGTTGGAAGGGACCTGAAAGATCATCTGTTTCAAATCCTTTTCCATGAGCAGGGACACCTTCCACCAGCCCAGGCTGCTCCAAGCCCCGTCCAACCTGGCCTTGGACACTTCCAGGGATCCAGGGGCAGCCACAGCTTCTCTGGGCAACCTGTGCCAGGGTCTCCCCACCCTCACAGGGAAAGATTCTTTCCCAATATCCCATCTAACCCTGCCCTCTGGCAGTGGGAAGCCATTCCCCCTTTCCTGTCCCTCCATCCCTTGTCCCAAGTCCCTCTCCAGTTCTGGAAGGGGCTCTCAGGTCTCCCCAGAGCCCTCTCTTCTCCAGGCTGAACACTCCCAGCTCTCCCAGCCTGCCCCCGGGGCCAGAAGAACAGTTTATTTTTCAAAGGAACAGACCAAACAAAAATATGTTGAGCTGATAATGACAAAAAACTAAAAATCAATGAACTCAGTAGAACTTATCCATATTTTATCTGCCCTCAGGCAAAAGGCTTCTTGCGTCAGTTGGATTTTTTTTCCTCCCGTGTCTTCAAGTCTTGCAGCCAATTCTCTTCCCTTCAGAGCAGCAGCAATCCTAAATAATAGAAATAGTGAAAAGAAGCAGAGCTCTGATCTGGTTCTCTGATTCCATGGCATTCTGGTGCTTGAGCCCCTCAGTTCCTGTCCCTGTCGTGGCAGCAGGGCTGGGCTCTCCCGAGCTGAGCATTCCCTGCAGCACAGGGGTCTGTGCACACCGGGGGGAAGATTTATGGTACTCAATTATTCTTCTTTAAAAGAAATTCCCTCCGAGTAATTCGTGTCAGAAAGGCTGTCTGAGCACATAGTTCTGCTGCTATTCGTGCAGATTCCTTTGCATGGACCTGGTTGTATAAATGGCATTTTTTCTGGGGTGGTTGGTGGGGGGGTGACAGACATGACCCCTGAAAGCAGTGAATTTACTGTGTGGCCTCCCTGCTTTGCCACAGCTTCATAATTCTCACCTTCTTTAGAAGGATCAAATGTCAAAATTGATTTTTTGGGGGGAGGAAAAATATCCCCTTCATCTGTTGTGAACAGTACTTCCCTACATGCCATCAAGTAATTAAGGTAATAAAACATATTGCTGCTTTAATTAAACATTGTATTTTTATGTGGCACTATAAACATGGTAGAGATACAAACAATTTTGGAGGAAGCCAATAAAACTTCTATGTAAAATTTACAGCCCAAGTATTCAGTGTCCACAGTGCTTGATGCAGAGCAGTGAGGCAGTGAACATGTATTTTAAATAAACCCCAAGCTGTGCAAACCCCAAAATACACAGTATTTTGTGCAGACAGCTGTAGCAGCGTGGATACAACTATATATATTTTTTTTTTTTCTTGTGTGAGATTCAGCTTAACATCTGTTAGCAGCTCGAGGCTTTAATTTCACTTTGGGATCATCTGGCTGGTAAATGTTGGTAACTCCACAGTTGTCTTTGGCACTGTGAACATTGACCCTCTCTCTTTTGCTGAAAATTAAACTATCTGGGAGGATTCTTGGGGATCTTACTGGTAAATCCTTTATTTATATGTTTTAACTTGGAGTTAATTTAAAAGGTCCTGCTCTAGTGGGCACAGTGTTTATTTGGGTCCCTTTGACCTGTAAAGGTTTAGGAATAAACTAATTGCTTTTAGCTTTTGCCAGGTGAAAATGAGTTGCTAATTTGAATACAGATATTAGAAAACAATCTTATATTTAGTCTGTTTTCATAGAATCACCAGAATGGCTTGAGTTGGAAGGGATTTAGAGATCATCCAGTCCTACCCCTGGGGCAGGGACACCTTCCACTAGCCCAGGTTGCTCCAAGCCCTGGCCAACCTGGCCTTGGACACTTGTCTGCAGTGGGGGCTGTGGGCTCAGGAGACTTAAAGAAATGTTTAAACCAACCAAAGGGACTAATCAGGCACCTCCTCACTGAAGAACATGCTTTTTATTGTGTTTTGTTCACTATATATATATATATATATATAAAGAAACCAGAGATGCTTTAGAGCTGCTTCTCTGCTGATTATCCCTGTAAAGTTCTGAAGGATTTTTGTCTTTTCCAAAGGTAATCAAAATGTCTCCTCAGCTTTGAAATGCTTTTAAAGCAAAACCAGTTCTGCCTTTTTTTTTCCCTGGTGTGCCATGTGCTGGTTGGGGCTGACACCTGGTGCTGCATCCAGTTGGCAACCAGTCACCAGTGGTGTCCCCCAGGGATCAGTGGTGGGCCCAGTTCTGTTTAATATCTTTATTGATGACTTAGATGAGGGGATTGAGTCCATCATCAGTAAATTTGCAGATGACACTAAGCTAGGGGGGAGTGTTGATCAGCTGGAAGGCAGGAGGGCTCTGCAGAGGGACCTGGAGAGGTTGGAGAGTTGGGCTGATTCCAAGGGGATGAGGTTCAACCAGGCCGAGGGCCGGGTCCTGCACTTTGGCCACAACAACCCCCGGCAGCTCCAGGCTGGGCCAGAGGGGCTGGAGAGCAGCCAGGCAGGAAGGGAGCTGGGAGTGGGGATGGACAGGGAGCTGAACAAGAGCCAGAGTGTGCCCAGGTGGCCAAGAAGACCAATGGATCCTGGCCTGGCTCAGGAACAGTGTGGCCAACAGGTCCAGGGAAGTGATTCTTGCCTTGGACTCAGCACTGGTGAGGCCACCCCTGGAGTGCTGTGTCCAGTTCTGGGCCCTCAGCTCAGGAAGGACATTGAGGGGCTGGAGCAGGTGCAGAGGAGAGCAACGAGGTTGGGGAAGGGACTGGAGCACAAGTGCTGTGAGGAGAGGCTGAGGGAGCTGGGGGGGCTCAGCCTGGAGAGGAGGAGGCTCAGGGGAGACCTCCTCACTCTCTGCAACTCCCTGACAGGAGGGGGGAGCCAGGGGGGGGTTGGTCTCTTTTCCCAGGCAACCATCAGCAAGACAAGAGGGCTCGGTCTTGAGCTGTGCCAGGGGAGGTTTAGGTTGGAGATTAGAAAGAATTTCTTTGCAGAGAGGGTGCTCAGCCACTGGAATGGGCTGCCCAGGGAAGTGGTGGATTCTCCATCCCTGGAGGTGTTTAAGCAAAGACTGGATGTGGCATCAGTGCCATGGGCTGGGAACCACAGCGGGGTTGGATCAAGGGTTGGACTTGATGATCTTGGAGGTCCCTTCCAATCCAGCTGATTCTATGATTCTGTGATCCCCACGGACAGGCTGGAGGATGTTTTATCCCCCTGGAAGCTCTTGGATGTGGACTGGGTTTACAGTTCCCACCTCCCTGCTCTGTGTCCTGCCGTCAGTCACTGCAGTGGCACCGGTGACATCATGGGAGCTAAAACATTCCCTTGGAAATGAGAAGTTTTTTCAGGCTGTGGATGAGCCCTTTTTTTGTGGAATTCAGGTCAGGTGCCCAGAGCTGAGGCACTGGGTGACTTCACAGCCCGTTTGGTGCCGTTGCTTTGAGGAGTCTGTGAAACCCTCCCTGTTTCCTTCTGCTGGATGGTTTTACCTTTGATCCCTGTTTTCTTATGGGCTTGATCCATAAAAATAAAGGGAATAGCAGGTGCTTGAGGAACCCCGTGGCTCTGCCTGCTTTGGTGCCTCGGAGAGGTTCATTTTGTGGTTTGAAGGTCTCCTTTCAGCTCGGGGAGACGAGGGGAAGGTGAGTCACACAGGTGACTTGCTCTGAGCAGCTTCTCATAAACAAGTCACAAAAAGGTCAGAATTATGAAGAGCAAAGCCCCAGGTGACCTGGTCTAAATTGGAGTTGCTGTGAGTGGGAGGGTTGGACCTGCTGAGCACCAGGATCTCAGCGTGGGCTGCTCTGTGAGCCCCGGGGTCTGAGGTGGAGGACACACAGTTCCAAAGTGCTTCACCTAAAGGACAGATAAAAAAAAATAATAACAGCACAGATTTCTAAATTCTGCTGTGTGTGACTCCAGTAGAGGGTAAATGGAAATTTGTTCAAATCGAAGTTATTTTCTTTTTTGGCATCCTGAGTGTTTTCACTATTTGGAGACTGAAATGGAGCTCTAGAAGATGATCCAGGCATTGATTTGTTCTTGTTGTACCACCAGGAGTAATAAGGAATCTGTAGACTGAACTGTGCAGCCAGTCAGTATCTCTCTGTCCTTTAATGAAGATGAATAAATATAATTACTGGCCTGGTAATGCCTGGTGTCAATTAAGAAGAAAGGATTGAGTGTGGTTGTGTAACATATTGGAGTGTTCTGGGTAACCTAAATCCAAGATGCAGCTATTGCAAAGACTTAATTTTCACTAATTGCTCCAACAGCTGTGTGACTTCACAAATGCAAGAAGAGTTAGGTATAAACATGATATATTATATAAAACCAGATCAAACTAACACCAAATGTGCACAGATTATTATTATTTTTCCTTGTTATCTTCTCCCCTCCAACCCCTGAGGAACTCAACACACAGTAGTAGTATACTATGTGTGGAATTTAGAAATCCTATGGATCTTCTTAAATCACAGGGAAGAGATTCTTTAGTCCTTAGAAAATGAAATAAGTATGTTCAAAGTAGGCTTTTACCTGGACAGCCAGGAAAGTATGCATTTTTATTTAAAAGCAGTGCAGTGTGGGCAGCATCTGAAGCTTAGTGAAAATATCCATCTTCATGCAGAAGAAATCTTTCAGTAATTCATGTTTCATTTGTTGAAAATACTGCAGTGGGAAAGAGTAAATACAGATGCAAATCTTTTACATTGATTATAAAAAATCCCTTTATTCTCTTACCAACTCTCTTAATGATTGGTCAGGGGTAGTGAAGGAACAACAGGAGCATCTCCATTCAGGAAGTTTCAGTGCTCATGAAAAGTTGTTCTGAGTACAGTCAGAAGAAATTGCAGATTTTTATAAGCCAAAAAAACCTCATGGGGGTTGCAATCCATGCCATGAATGATGGGAAGGACTCCCAGGGCAGTTCATATTTGAATGGGAATTCAGGAAAAAGTTTGCAGTGGCATCACTGCTTGGCAAAAGGTGGTTTGTGCTTTTGGGTGCAATTTTCAAAAGAGCTCCTTTAATAGTTTTAGAGGGTAACTTTATTGAACAAGAACAGACAAGGAGTTTTCCTTCAGTCATCTCTGTGTTTCCTGCCCAGCCAGGAGGGATCCAGAGGAGGCAGGGACAGAGGAGGCAGGTCCCTGGGCTGGGAAGTTTGGAGGCAGGGGAGGCAGGTCCCTGTGCTGGGGGTGTGCTGGGGGCTGACTGAGCTCCTGGGTGCTGTGCAAATCCCAGGGCTGCTGTTTTATCCATAAATGTCTCCCTGGGGATTAGGTGTGGGAGGCCTCATCTCCCTGGAATTGAGCTCTCCCAGGAGAGCAGTTGGGCTGTGTCAGTGCAGGGATGCAGCTGGATTACAGGCTGTGTTACTGGATAAGCAGTTTAGTTCCATTAAAAGGATTGGGTTTTTTTCTGCTGGGAGAGCAGGAACTGGGGTGTTATTTGGGGCCATATTATTTCCTGGAGATTTTTCCCAGCTTTTTGCCCCTGGTGTCCACAAGGACCATGAAGTGGGTGAGTTCTGTTTGAAGGAGCAGTGCAGGGTGCTTGTGTTTTATAGGAGGAACTACTTTGGTTTTGATTATTCAGTGGTATTTAAATTCAGAAACACTACGAAAGTACTATGGAGTAGGAAGGGCTTTATTTGTCAACATCTGTGTTTAAAGTCTGTGTAAACAGATTAAAGATGTGTATGTTCTGACAGAATGAGGGAGCACAGGGATACAGGGATAACTTTCCCTCTCCCCCCTCACAAAGCTGATTGCTGCTGCTTGGGGGCTCACAAACCTTTACCAAGTCTCCCTGTTGGTTTTCCTTAAGTTCTGTTTCCCATTTATCCTGTTCAGATTAAATATAGGAGTGTTTGATGAGGGAATTGGGGCTGATATTCTGCCTGCTTTTACTCATGTGCACGGTTGCATTTCTGGGGTGGTTGTAGTGTCACTCAGATGATCACTACAGTCCAAGTTGTTGGCAGTTTACAGCTTCATTTTTTCACTTTCCTCCTCTTTTAAGTTTGACACATTCCTGGTAGTGCCAGACTCTGTCCTTAACCCCATCCAGGGTGCTGGAGCCGTGGGAGGGCAGCTCAGCAGCAGCTCCTGCCAGTGCCATAAAGCACCTGGATGCAAAGACACCTCCAGAAGCAGTTGGATTTGTAGTTCTCCATAAATGCACTATTTTTGTCAGTGGAGGAGTTTTGGGCTTTTAAGTTTCTTTTAAAAAGATATTTCAAGTGATCTTGCAGTCTGAGGTGAAACAAATCTCTGTCAGTGACAATGGATGTGAAGCCTGACGTGGATCACATGGAGCTTTGCTGGGACTGGGTATGGATTTGATTTTGGTAAAAGTCATGCTTTTCAAAGACTCAGAGTGCAAGGGAAAGTGAGGACTGTTTGATCCTGCTCTCAGTGGGACAGTTTGTAGCAGATAATCAGGTGGGAGGTCGTACACAGAGGGCTGCGTGTGTGTACTCACAAATCAGAAAATCCTGTCTGGAATAGCAGTGGTGGCAAAAAGGTCACGTTTCCAGTTTGGTGCTGAGCAGAAAAGGGTAATGAAGTCTATGGTTATGTGTGCAGAACATGCCTGAGGAGGGTGAGGGAGAAGGTGGGTTTGATGCAAGGTGTGGGTGAGGTCAGTGTGCGCTGCAGGCAGGGCTGATGTCAGCATTTCAAAAAGGGCTGGGAAGGAGGGAGAATGTGGAAAACCACGCCAGGCTGCAGAGTTCAGGGAATGAACTGTCACCCCCTGGATGATCAGGAGTTCTGGGTGTGAGGGTCTCAGGAGGAGGGAGCTGATTTAACTGTGCCGGGCAATGCTCTGCTGAAGACATGGGCACCATTAAGGCCACTCCATCTACTCCAGGGGTATGTAACATAGAGCACCAACTGCAGTGGGAATGGGAAATGATGGGGAAAGGCTTCAACAGGATGAATAATTGAATGGAAGTGATTTTCTGGTAGCTTCAGTCAAACAGAAATGAATGGAATATGAGGCTTCCACGCTGTAGGAAGTCAGGCTGGGATGTCTGACGGGCCTCCTGGATTTTAACATTAGTCTTAAAATACAAGATAAGTAATTCTCCAGTAGAAAACTGGCAGTTTGTATCTCTCTATATACATATGCATGAGTATATATACACAAATACATAGAGATCTGTCCATTATCACTCAGTTGCCCATTAGGAAAAGGCCTTGCCCCATCTGACTGTGACTGTGTGTGCTGGCTCCTTGCCCAGCTCTGCCTTTGTGAGCGGCTGGAAAATTGCCTCTCAGAAAACAAATCATTTTTGGCATTAGCTTTGCAGTCCTCTGTAGATGGGGGAGAGTGAGGTACAGGCTTTCCTAATGTTTTTACTACAGAGAGCAAAACACTTGAGTTAGGATGTGTTCTTGCTTTTAAAGGAGCTGGATCTGTGAAAGCCTGAGGAGAATTCGATAATCAGATGAATTTGTACCTGCCCATAAAGCCAAAATGCTCTGACATATGATTTAGTCATTATGTATTCAGGTTAAGTTTCCCTCCTTTTCATTCTGCTCCATCTTTGCTGGAAACCTTTGGAGTTTATTACTGCTCCATCAAATCTTGTTTCAGGTTTATGACTAAGCTTAAACGTCCATCAGCCTTTCTTGAGGCATTCACAGGTTTTATTTTTGACCTTCCAGTGTTGGCTGATGGTGTCCAGGCCTGGGTGCTAATGGGTGAGAACACCCACAGCCTGGAGAGCTGCTGCCAGCCTGCCCTGCACGCTGGCACCACGTGTGGAGCTTTCTTTGGGGCAGGAAAAAGAAATTGGGACACTTGTTTGGGGTTTTCTTTTTTGTTTGTGCTGTGTTTTTCTTCCTTTTCCCCTTGCTTTCCCTCTTCCTTCCCCCTTCCTTCTCCCTTCCTTTCTCCCTTCCTCCTTCCTCCCTTTCTCTTTCCCCTTTCCTTTCTCCTTCCTCCTTCCCCCCTTCCTTTCCCCCTTCCTTCCCCCCCTCCCTTTTTCTTCTCTGCTTGCAACCTCCTGTTAATTTGGAAACAGGCTCCAAAGCTGCAAAACTCTTCTCTCCATTTCATCAAGGACAGTTTTTTGTACGTTCCTACTTCACTTCCTCATCTCAATTTTCTAAAGCAAATTCAAATATCATTAAGCATGCCCTTAAGCTGCAAATCTGTAGGTTACCCTAAGACAGGCCATGGTGTTAGAAAACCCTCAGAATTTTTCATTTGCATCTCTAAACAACTCTTTTTTTTCTTTTTTTAAAGTCTGATGCCACTTAAAATAATGGATGTTTTGAATTCTGTTTATGATTTCACGTGTTTGTGCAATACACTGCACATCTTTTTGCATTTGATAGAATCACAGAGTGGTTTGGGTTGGAAGGGACCTTAAAGATCATCTGGTTCCAATCCTTTTCCATAGGCAGGGACACCTTCCACTAGCCCAGGTTGCTCCAACCCCCATCCAACCTGGCCTTGGACACTTCCAGGGATCCAGGGGCAGCCACAGCTTCTCTGGGCAACCTGTGCCAGGGCCTCCCCACCCTCCCAGGGAAGGATTTCTTTCCCATATCCAACCCAAACTCATTTCATGGGTTTTCTGTCTCACTCTTTAATAGCTGCCTGCTTATTGAAAGCACCACAAAAACTAAGTGATAATTTATTTAATCAGCACAACAGCTGTTTCACTGCAAACTTTCATTAATAAACTTCAAAGTTTGTCTACAGGAATAGAATATGGAGCAACCTGGGCTAGTGGAAGGTGTCCCTGCCTATGGAAAAGGATTGGAACCAGATGATCTTTAAGGTCCCTTCCAACCCAAACTCATTTCATGGGTTTTCTGTCTCACTCTTTAATAGCTGCCTGCTTATTGAAAGCACCACAAAAACTAAGTGATAATTTATTTAATCAGCACAACAGCTGTTTCACTGCAAACTTTCATTAATAAACTTCAAAGTTTGTCTACAGGAATAGAATAATTTTAGCACTAACAGGTTTCTCCATAATCCTGTGGACAGCAGTAATTTTTAAAGTGTAATTATTTCACATAATGTAATACTATGCAAAACTTGGCCTCATTACATTAAATGCTCGACAGTCTCAAATTGCAATTGCCAAGCAAAACAAAGATACGTATACACAACTTTTTTTAGCAGATAATTTCCAGCTCATCCAGGTAGTGGGGGCAGCAGGAGGGAGGCAGAACAGCTGATTAAGAGGCAGAGGAAGGGAGTGTGAAGTCACTATTGAGCCCGGGCACAGCACGATTACAGATGCATTTAATGGTATAAATCAACACATATCATAAAATCATGGAATACCCTGAGTTGGATGGGACTGGCCCTGCACAGGACACCTCAGCAATCCCACCATGAGCATTGTCCATGTGGTCTTGATACAGTTTGAACACCAAACTGTTGGTTTGGGGGATGTTGATGCCTTTCCAGGTGGGCTCGGCTCAGTTCCACAGCGGTGACGGGAGCGGGGCTGGGGAGCACGGAGGTACCTGGGCAAGGGGAGTGGCTACAGAGCTTGGCAGCAAAGTTATTCTGGTGAAAAATGACCCCCTGTAACCCTTATAGTCCTTAAAGCTGGTGAGGATAGAGAAATAAATCAAAGAAATAAGAGGTCAACCAGAAAATAAGGCGAGGTGTTCAGCACACCGAGGTGGGAGGGTCTGCGGAGGGACCACCACCCCACTTGGGTTTAATCTCTCTTTTAGCATAGAAAGTGGGTTTTCTTGGCCAGGCTCGATCCTATTTTGGGTTGTTCTTGTGGTGTGAGAGGTGGTGGTGGTGGGTGAGCTGGGGCTGTGCTGTGCCATCCCTGCTCTGCTGTGGCACTGAGGGCTCTCCGTGTCCTCCTGTGAGTGTGTGGAGATCACTGGGAGGAGAAAATGGAAATGACTTCACCTGATGAAGTTCTGCCAGATAAAATCCTTGGATTGGCACTCCTTCCCTGCCAGGTCCTGCCTGTAACTGTGAAACTGGGCGAGAAGAAGCCTGAGGAGTTTCTGCAGCAGCCACCGAGACATCGGGGTGACTTTACCCACAGGAGCTCATCTCCAGTTTTGGATGGGGATCTTCTGTTCCTGCTGGGAGTGGGAAGTCCCAGATAACCAACTTCAGTGTGTGAAAGCAACAGTGTTAGCAAGATTGAGGCCCACGGGGGCAAACTTGTACATTTTAGTGAGTTGAATGAACCTGAGAACTCCCTGGTCCGTGGGATTCAGGACCCACCAGGCCTTGGATGTTCATGACAGATTCTGGGTTTGAATTTTGTGCCATCTGCTGTTGTCAGCTGCTTCTGTGGTGCTGAGAAGGAGCAGAGATGCGAAAACCAAGTGCTTTCACCAATTTTTAAATGATTTTTTTTCTCCCCTTCCCCCTGCACCCCCCCAAGAAAAGTATC
>NW_020884966.1:1281807-1482448 GCF_003945725.1 Corapipo altera
CTGGGTATTGATCTCTGCTCCATGACTTGCATTTCTTGGAAGAACAGGTTTCTTACTTCACAGAATTCCCTTTCAGATGGAGTGTCTATGAAGCAGAATCTGCTGGAATATTGATGCGAGAGAAGTTCTTTGTTTCTGAAATTGTTTTCTTTCACTCCAACACCTCTTTGTCCTTGTCTGTGACTATTTCCTTCTCCTTTAGAAATGATGGAGGAGAAGGGAGTGTTTCTTACCTTCCAGGATGTGAGTAATCCCCGACATCGTTTTAATTGGCAAAAAAATATTTAGAAGCCATCACGGGTAATGCACTAGGACTGGATTGATTGTGCCTCCTGGTTGATAAATCAAAAAAAAATTACTATAAAGAGCTTCTGTAATTGTATTAATTAGTGAGATTTATGCCTGGCCTCTGCAGAGCAGTCTGTGATCCTGCACACGGCGCGGCAGCAGCTCGGGCTGGTGCTGCAGTACCAGGGATGGGGCATCCCTGGCACGGGCAGGGCTCCTCCTGGGAACCAGAGAGCACCTGGAGTGCTGTGTCCAGCTCTGGGCCCTCAGCTCAGGAAGGACATTGAGGTCCTGGAGCAGGTCCAGAGAAGAGCAACGAGGCTGGGGAAGGGACTGGAGCACAAGTGCTGTGAGGAGAGGCTGAGGGAGCTGGGGGGGCTCAGCCTGGAGAAGAGGAGGCTCAGGGGAGACCTCCTCACTCTCTGCAACTCCCTGGCAGGAGGAGGGAGCCAGGGGGGGTTGGTCTCTTTTCCCAGGCAACCATCAGCAAGACAAGGGGGCTCGGTCTTGAGCTGTGCCAGGGGAGGTTTAGGTTGGAGATTAAAAAGAATTTCTTTGCAGAGAGGGTGCTCAGCCATTGGAATGGGCTGCCCAGGGAAGTGGTGGATTCTCTGTCCCTGGAGGTTTTTAAGGTGAGACTGGATGTGGCATCAGTGCCATGGTCTGGGAACCACAGCGGGGTTGGATCAAGGGTTGGACTTGATGATCTCAGAGATCACTTCCCACCAAGCTGATTCTGTGATTCTATGGAATGGTTTGGGTGGGAAGGGACCTCAAAGCTCATCTCATTCCACCCCCTGCCATGGGCAGGGACACCTCCCACCAGCCCAAGTTGCTCCAAACCCTGTCCAGTCTGACCTTGGACACTTCCAGGGATGGGGAGTCCACTGTAGTAACCAAGAGATGATGCACTAATGCTTTACTCCCCCTCCTTTGCCTTCTTTAGACCCTCTTGTGTTGTTCCTGCCTAAATCCAGTGTTTTTCCATACCTGGGATGAGCCTTTCATCGTGGTGCAGAACTTGCTCTGTGTAGCTTTGGACTGCGTGGGGTTGGGAAGTGTCACCTAAAATTCATGGAGGAATATCTAGGAATAGTGTCATGGATGGAAATCCATGCTGGTGCAAAGTGACACTGCAAATTCCTGTATTGTTTTTCCTGTTGGATTTCTTCAGTATTTAATTCCATGAAAGCCCTGGCTGTGAGTGTTTGTGAACGTTGTGTGATCTCTAGTGCTGCTGCTGCAGCTTGAGGAGTGTCTGGGAAATCATTTTTACAAGTAATTACTCATTCTTCCAACTAAGTAGAACTGTTAACTTCTCTTTATATTTTACTGTCTAATTGCCCAGAGTAGGAAAACGAGTGGTCTTTATGATCAAAGGCCATAAATTGTGACTGTACATACATTTCTGCATGGATAACTGAAGTACCTTTGTTATCTAAGTGAAACACTTTTCCCAGCAATTTGAATCAAAATCAAAAGGACAATTCATTACCTATATTATCAAAAATGCTTTACTTCTTACTTTCACATTGATGCTTTAGTCACTGCCCTTCTCTAACTAAAATAAAGTCAGTTAGGGAAGGTTTTTCCATTGCAGTTGGAGCCACAGGAGAGTGATGATTCCTGAGGATGTTGGGTTGCATTATTCCTACTGTTGTGTTTAAGTACAACTTCTGACATTTAGTGATTTGGATTCCAGGAGATAACAGACTGGAAGAAGGATTTTGGTTGCTTTGGGTTGAAATAACTTTGATAAAAAGTACTGATGTGTTTCTAAAAACATGGATAGTGCTTGTTTTTACTGGAGATGGGATGGGAGAGTTAATTCCACTGCAGTATGAGAGTGCAGAATGCAGCACGAGCTGCTGATGGAAATAATACCCACTGTTACATCTGGGAGAAAACAATGAAATGCTGGGAAATAAAAGGCTTTCAAATGGGATTTTTTTTTTCCCCCTTAGTTATCTGACTGTCATTGCACTGGCTAATTCAGACTCAGACCGTAGGTAAATGACTTTTTTCAGTACTAAACCCCTCATCATTTACTAGATGGCCTTTCAGGTCCCTTCCAATGCTAAATACTCCATGATTCTATGATTATTGTTGGAGAGTGAGGAGAGTTTTAGACCAGCCTGTCCCAGCACATTTAATTGTGACACCACCACAGTGATTATCACGTGCACGTGTAAAGCTGGAAGATCCCCTTTAATGGTGCCAAATCCTGCTCCAGATGTACTGGAATGCTCTGCCAAAAATCAGTGTCCTGCATAAGTCATAGATGAATCAATAGGGTTGACGAAGATAATTGAATTAAATACCTTGGGCAGGTGGAGAGTTGTGGTTGGTCCACAGGTGGAAGAAGGGACTCGTGCCTGGACACCGTTGCTGACTGTCACAGAACTTACTCTTAGAGCTTGGAAAAATCACTTGAGGAGCATCAGCAGCACTGACTCCTCAGTTTTGTGTGGCAAAATTAATGTTTTGGTAGCTGTGAAACTAATTGAAGGTGTAGGAAGGACACACTGACCGTAGCAGCTGTGACTCTAAAATAGGGTGTGCTGGGGTTATACGAGAAAAAAAAGGTTTAAGTTCTAAAACCAGGGTTAACTTAAACCTTTGCAAGTCCTTGGAATATTTCACTTGGGATTTTGGTAGGCTGTGCTTGTGGTTTGATCGAATCACTGAGGTTGGAAAAGACCTCCAAGATCATCAAGGCCCAACCTTTGACCGAATCCCACTGTGCCCATGGAACCACAGTGCCCAGTGCCACGTTGGCTCATGGTTTGAGCACTTCCTGGGAGGGCGACTCCACCCCTGGCCTGGGCAGCCCGTGCCAGAGCTTGACCACTCTTGGAGTGAAGGAATTATCCCTGTTATCCAACCTGAAGCTCCTGAGGCTGTTTCCCCTTGTCCTGTCCCTTGTTACCTGGGAGAAGAGACCGACTCTCGCCTCGCCACGACCTCCTTTCCAAGGGAGGTGGGACAGACACATCCCAGAGGCAGCAGCAGGGTGTGCCCACGTCCTGTGGAGCATTCCCATGCCCATGCCTGTGCCCACTGGCTTGGCTTTGCCCCTGCACTCTCTGCCCTTCATCCCCAGCGACACGAGGGGAGCGTCCCCTGCTCCGAGGGGTTCGGTGCTCTGGGGAATTCCCAGGGGAAGACCTTGGATGGGCCTTTGGATTCCTGTGGGTTCAACCAAGGCCAAAATGATATTTTCAATATATCACTTATGGGCTTGGGGGATTTCAGAGCCTTTTTCTTCTGCAATAGGACTTTGAGTCCCTGACAAACCCCTCTCCCTGTTCCCGTTCTGTCGCTGTGCAGGGATCGCTGAGTGCTGGCAGCAGCCTCGACTATTTTGAGCTTCAGTCACTTGTACCAATTTTCTCAACTAATTTTAGGACAGATGACCACTGAGCTGTTCTAAAAATGCCATTTGAACTTCCAATTAGAGAGACACAAATGCAAAGACAAAATTTGTGTTGTGGTAGCGGTTAAGAAAATAATATGTGATATAGAGTGTTAATTGTTTTTAGTTAATGACATTTTAACATAGTGAGTCAGTTGGAATAATTAGTATATCTGTCATGGTTTTTATTTTAAGCTGGAAATGCTTGTGGTTGCTGAAGGTCTCAGACAGCCCTATTAGAGCCTACAAGTATTTTATAACTTACAGATGGAGAGTGACAGCAAGTGGAGTCAGTGATGACAGGGAGGGAATTAAGGAGTCAGTCATGGCCGAGCCTCCTTCCCTCATCCCCTTCCCTCGTCACCAACACACTTCCACTTCCCCCCCAGAGCTCTCCCATACAGGACAAAGGGTTTTCCCACCTTGGAATGAGGTTTAAAAAATGAGCAACTGGACTGTCTGTAGGGTTGTTCCTTGATATTTGGAAATATTCTGGTTATTTTTATCTTTTCCTACCTCTTTTCCCCACTCATACGTATTTATTATTATATCTCTTCTGATTGGAGGATGAAACACCTCAAAACTTGTTCTGTTTGTGTCACCATTTAATTCTGGGCAAACCCAATTTGGCACTGAGTTCTCCTTATCCCAGAGTAGAGGAGACCACATCTTCCCAAGGACCAGGATGACATTCAGTTCTGCTGCCGGAAAAGAAACAATTTGTGCTTCAATGTCAATGACAACTTGTTTGTTTTCATACCTTTCTGCTTAACTTTTAGCTTTGGATGATGTGTTAGGGAATAAGGATAATGCAAGTTCTGTTTCCCCCCATGGAAATTGTGTCTGAGGCAGGTTTATTATGAGCTGGAGAAATCCTGAGGCACTTTTGGGCAGAGTGGGAGAGAGCCCACAAGGGTGTGGGGGCAGCTGGAAGATCCATGGGAGGTGGCAAGGCTTGGGTGGGTGAGCACTGGGTGGCTGGGAATTGGGCTTTCTGTTCTTCCAGGCATTTGTGAGGATGGTTTTCCACATCACCATGGTTGAGGTGACGCAGGGATAGTCACAGCTGGGAGTGGGAAGCTGTACTTTGGAGAACAGGGAAGGTGAAGGGGAAAAACCTGGAGAAAAGGAGGCTCAGGGGGGACCTTCTCACTCTCTGCAGCTCCCGGACAGGAGGGGGGAGCTGGTGGTCTTTTCTCCCAGGGAATAATAAGCAGCAGGACAAGAAGAAACGCCCTCAAGTTGTGCCAGGGGAGGTTTAGGTTGGATATTAGGGAAAACTTCTTCACCCAGAGGGTTGTCCAGCCCTGGCACAGCTGCCCAGGGCAGGGTTGGAGTCCCCATCCCTGGAGGGATTTAAAAGCCCTGTGGATGTGGCACTTGGGGACACGGGTCAGTGTGACCTCAGCAGTGCTGAGGGATGGTTGGACTGGATGATCTCAGAGGGCTTTTCCAACCTCAGTGATTCCGTGTTTCTGCAAAGGAAAGGTCCCATCTCTCTGTGCTGGAGCAGGACTGGCACCGTCCCAGTGTTAAACACTTCAGAGGGACTTCTCCAACTGGCTGCTTCTTCCCAAACACTGAATTTTGGGCATCTTTAACAAAGTTTCTTGTAAGATAACCCTCAGTATGTCCAAACTGCAAGTGCTGGTGTATCAGAGCAAAACACAGCACGAGTTGTCTGCGCTGCAGGTGCTGAAGTTTGGCTCCCAAGGTGTGTTCCTCAGGTCACAGTTGCATTTTTGTTGTATGATATAATGCTGCTTTGCTAATGAAGAGCCTGTCACTTGGGAATGACCCCGTGGGCTTGGGGAAGTTGCCCCAACGGGCAGTGGTGGTGGTGCAGGTTGCTTTAAAGGGAGAAAAATTCGGAGCAGAAGAGGTCCAGGTGAAGAGTCTGTGGAGGCCACATACCTCATTACCTGTTAACCTCATTTATCTTCTGGTTGTCTCATGGTTTGGGAACAAAAGGTCTTCATCTGCCTGTCAGAACAAAGCTAAAAGTTAGAAGTAAAATGCAAAATGGTGCAGTAATAATGTTTTGACAAATGGTGCTCGGGGTGAGTTGTCAGCCTCTCTGGTTTGATAGCAAAGCAGATATTTTATCTGAAATAAATGTCTTATCACTGGCTGTGTTTTCCATCTCCTGTGTAGAAGGATTGCTTTTTCCTCTGGAGATCACTCCTTACTGAGCTGGCATAGATGTGGGCACTAAGGGGAGCTGCCCTTTGTTTATAAGTTTAGCTAAGATACTTATTAATGGCATTTTAAAGTGCCCCAGGTATAAAGTGCACATATATTTTTATAGTTATGGATAAAATTTGTTGTGTAGTTTGCTAAGCAATAATGGGATAAGGAGCACTTGTGTCCTGGTCTTTGGGGTGTCAACAACATGGGAATGACCCCAGGTTCCTGCTCTCCATCAACTCTGCTAAAGCCAGGGCTCAGCAGTATCTGTTCATAATGTTGAACATTTTATGGTATTCCAAGTTATTTTCAAGCCATGGACTCAGCTGAAGTCAGTCCCTACCCGTGGCAGTGCTGACTCTGCATTTGCTCACTGCTCTGGTGGCCACTGGGACTGTATTTCCCACATAATGAGCTAAAACCCTGATCTGAATTAAATGTATATTAATTTTCCAATTTAGCCGAAGTATTTCAAAACACAGCCTTTGAAATACTGGCAGGTTGTTTGCAAAAAAACGAAGAAAGCCTCTTGATGGCCTGTGGATCAGCAGTTAATAAATGCAGTATTATACTTAGGGAAACATTCCTGTGACTTCCATCAGGCACAGGGTGGACTTGGAGGCCTTTTCCAACCCAAATGATTCTGTGCTAAGGGATTCAGCAGGTTGAAAAGTGGTTGAGGAGCTGGATTTTAATGATACAGTGATTAATAACCCAGGTCTGTCCTATAGTTCATCAGAAAAAAATCTTCCACCCTCAATACCCACAACTACCCCCAGCCCCCCCTTTACCCCAACACTCCCACCAGGGAGTTATTTTAGCAGGGGTAGGTGCATTAATAATTTAATGCAGTACTTAGTGATTTCTATTTATCATAATAACTTGTATCATACTAATTTTAACCATAACACTGATTTTAATAATAATGCTATTTTTTAATTATAACACCAATTTTTACCACAATACTAATTTTATAACAGCAACAACAACAACAACAAAAATAACAGTAGTTCTATTATTCTGTTATAAGAATTAATTTGAGCATGATAATAATTTTAATTATTTGTTTTCTGAGGCAGAAAACCCCCTCGCAAACTAAACAACCTGGAAGGATTTTTGATCAAAATAACCCTTTCCAGTCCCAGAGCGGGCCCCCCTCTCCCCTCCCGCTCCGGCTGGGAGCGCTTTGCCCCTTCCCAGGCACGGCTCACCCTGGAGGAGCAGCGGGCGGATCGTTTGGCACATGTCATTCCTCACCAGGCTGGAATCCATCGTGTCATTCCAGGCTGGAATCCATCGGGAACACTGAGATTTGCAGCTCCCTGTCCTACTCCGGCATCGCTGCGGCGGCTCCGGGGTCGGAGCCAGCGCCGGCTGCGGCAGCTCCGGGATCGTTCCAGCGGGCTCCCACCCCCGGGGGGGTTTGATTCGTTTGTTTTGGGGTTTATTTCCCCCGTGTTTGTGCTCTGGGGGGCACGATGGCAGTCGGGAGCCGCGTCGCCTGCCGCCGTGCCGGGCACACGTTCCGCAGGGATGCCGGGCTGGGCTGGGATCGGAGCCCTAAATAACGGCTGGACTGGCTTTGTGTGAGTCTTCTCTGCCTTTTTGATACCATATGGATTTAAACTATTGATCAGCTCTTCCAGTGGAGCTCTGCCAGCTCCGCTGCGGATTTCCCGGCGTGCTGGAGCAGCCTCACCCACCCCGGATTATCTGCCTTCAAAACTGCCTTGTCACATCAGGGGTCCGGGGAGACGTTTAGTCACGGTGTGGGTTGGAAATGAAATAGGAAACCAGGAATACCGGGCTGCTGGCACTTGATTTTATGTAAAACTTGTTGTGTTTGCCTTTAATGGGAACACCTGGTGTGAAGTGCTGCTGGAGGGGCTGTGGGGTTTGCTGACATCACATTGGGCTGTGGGGTTTGCTGATATCACATTGTGGGGTTTGCTGGGATCAAATGGGAGTGCTGTGGGGTTTGCTGACATCACATTGTGGGGTTTGCTGGGATCACATTGGAGGGGCTGTGGGATTTGCTGACATCACATTGGAGTGCTGTGGGATTTGCTGACATCACACTGGGGGAGCTGTGGGGTTTGCAGGGATCAGATGTGCTGGTGCAGAGGGGTCTGGCTCCTGTTGGCAGCCCCCTCATGCTCGTGGCCACGTGGTGTTTTGTGCAGTGGATTTGTTCAGGAATTCTGAAACCCTTGGGATTGTCTTTTCCCATTCAAAGGATCCAGTTGTTGTGTGTGTTGGGAGGGTTTGTTGTGTGACTGGTTTTGGTGGAGAACTGGTGGGGTGGGGATGGGGGAGAAGGGGAAGCAGGAGCATTCCTGAGACCTGGTTACAGTAGGAGAGGCTACTCTGCTGAACCTGTGACTAACCATGATCCTTGAGCTTCCTCAACCTCTGGAACTGAGGGAAAGGATTAATGGCCGTGACTATTTACTCTGTGCTTGCCACAGAACCAGGCACTCTTTGGGTTTCTGCCCCCAGGTTCCAGCATCCCAGCTGCAGGAATGCTGGGCACTGATGAGACAGCATCTTTTGGAAATTAAAATAATGTGTGAGTCTTAATGGACTTAACACTGAGATTTAAAAAAAAAAATAAAATCACAGAAGTTTTCCTGCCTCTCCTGGCAAGGTGAAAGAGAATATAGATTACTGAGTCATCTATAAATTTACTATGTAAAATTTACTATATTATTCACTTCCCTTGTGGCATTTGTGAAGAATATCTGTTTTCTGTTTCTCATTACAGCTTCTGTAGAAGCTCCTTAACCAGGGTCTGTTCTGATCTTTATTTTAAATTAACACAGACAGCTGTGTTCTCCAGCAATGATTTCACAACAATGATTTGCTGCTGGTGACCTCTTTTAGCTGTTGCATGGGGGGAGTTTGTCGATAACTCTGGTGTTTCACCGCGTTCACAATCGTTACAGCAACTGAGTTGATTGAACTCCACGAGTGATACTGTCCCCAAACTGTTGTCCAGATAGTAGGTCATGTCTATAAATAATAGTTATTGCTGAAGCAAATCCTGACAACTGCCGAAAATCGTGCATAAATAAAATAACTGGGAGTGTTGTTGGAGTGACAGAGCCCTGATGTGCACACAGAGATGGACTTTATCAACACTGTAAATTCGAGCACTTGAGAGGATGGAAAACGTGAGAATTAATATTCCCTTAGCAACAGTAATTTCCCCTTTTTTTTTGCATCTACTTGAAGATAACTCTTTAATTATGTGTGCTGTTGTTCCCTGGTAACCTTGATCCTCCACTGCCAGGAGCTGAGTGTGCTCAACATTCTGATTTGTAGCAAAGAGAGGAAAAATATTAAATAGTTCAGTTGTTCAGCTCTTAACTGTGGCTGTTCCTTCCCATCCTGCAGCCTCTGTGCCTCTCACCATACTTGTTAATTCTGCAGGTGCCAGCCTTCTCCACTCCCTAGCATTGTTTGTTTGTATTTTTTTCTATTTTATTCCAAGTATTTTCATTTCCTCTTTCCTGCCCTGGAGGATCCCTCCTGCCTGGATTTTGCTGCAGGATTTTGCTCTGTGTTTTCCACTGTTTTTACTTGAATGTGCAGGGCAGGGCAGATGGGAGGGTTGGTGGTCCTTGGGCAGAGGGCAAAGGGCTTCCCAAACCAGCCTTACCTGGGTTACAGTGAACCCCTGGGTTGTGCCCAACCTGCCCTGCTGGACCTCTGTCACAGGGAGAGCACCACATTGGCTGGGGGAGTTCTTAAAATATTCCCTAAAAGCCACTGGATGAGGATGAGCCCCCCAGGGTGCCCTGGGTTTCCCCCAAGCTCCTCCTCTGCTGCAGCCACACCAGATGCAGCAGCGCCCGTGAGTCGACTGAAGATTTAATATCTGCTGAGTCATCTGGTTTATTTTTACCTTTCCCACCCTCCTAAATTCGTTCTGGAAGTTAATTTGCTGTGAGCTTTCTCTCCCCCTTCGTACATCGTGTAACTTGCTGAGATCTGTCCCAGACTGTGGCTCCTGAGCAGCTGTTCCTCTTCTCCACCCCGATGGCTTTGGCAGAGCATTGTCACCATTCTGTGTCCCACCAATTGAGTGTTGGAGCATGTTGGGGAGCAGCTGCTGCCCAAACCCACCTTCCACTCTGTTATTTCTGGCCCTGATCGCATGTGGAAGTTGAATAAACCACTATTCTGCAAGGAAAAATCACGTTTATTCTGGGAAAATTGTGGGATGAGTGTGTCCCGTCATCTTGTGCTACAAAGGGTTGGATGATCTTCTCATCCCCATCTCCTTTGGGTTCCTCTGTGTTGGCTCGTTTGGTTTTCTCAGGTCAAATAGGGGAGCAGTGAAATGTCTTGGTTCTGCTCTGGGAGGTTTGGAAGGGGGGGTTCCCTGTTGTACCCCGTGTCTGGTGCCCCCAAGCCTCTGCTTTGGCCAGTTCTCAGGGCTGTGTTTGACACACCCAGGTGATGGTACAGGAGAGGTGTTTCCTCTCCAAGTGATCAAAGAGATTGATTCACAGAATCATCAGAGATCCCAGACTGGGTTGGGTTGGAAGGGACCTTAAAACTTATCCCATTCCACCCCCTGCCATGGGCAGGGACACCTTCCACTAGCCCAGATTGCTCCAAGCCCTGTCCAACCTGGCCTTGGACACTTCCAGGGATGGGGGGAACTTTCAGGGATGAAGTTTGTCTTTTGCTGATGATAGGTGGCTTCGGACAAATACAAGTTTTTACTCCTGATTTTAATATTGGGACTTTGTCTTATTTTGCAACGTTCAGTCCTTTCAGTTATTTTGCATTTGGATTTATGTTCGGAGCTCAGAGGTTTTTGTTTTCTCCACGGCTTAGAGGTTGACCATGGGAGTTTGCAGCTGTGGGCATTTAGTGATGATGATGATGGTGATGATGATGTGACCTCTGTGCACAGCATTGTCCAAACCAGTGCTGGGTGTTACCAGTGCAGATCCAGAGACAGGGCTCTGCCAGTGCTGCTCTCTGTAGGAAGGCTCAGTGCAGCTAATCCCAGGAGGGTCTCTCCAGGCTAATAAAAGCTCCTGTGGACACATCCCACTTGCAGTGGTGGTTGCAGTGTCACATCCAGAATGAAAAGGGAGCAGGGGAGGTGTCCTGACCTGTGGCCCCCCTGACACCTGGCAGTCGATGCCTTATGGGGGAGGGAGCAGTTGGTATAAATTGATACTCGGGGTTGCTGTAGCTGAGTGACCTTCACGTGCAGCTGCTTTGTCAGCAGGGAGAGATGCAAAGGTGACAGAAAATGGCCTTGCTGGCACCTGTTCAAGGTGCCTGAGCAGGGCTTCAGGGAAACTGAGGGCTGGGAAGGGAAGAGGAAACAAAAACCGTCCTCCAGCCTGGGCTGAGGTCCTGCTTTTTTTTGGGGGGGGGTGGGGATGGGAGTAGACTGAAATTTTTGGTCCCTGTATCAGTTCTGCTCTTGTACTGCAGTTCACAACTTCCAGACTGTACTGCAGTTCACAACTTTAAGCCAGACAGAACTCACATGTAATAGGAGTTGATAAATTACTTTATGGCACAGCAGGACCCTCCAACAAATAACTTCTTTAGAGATATCCAGAGTTATAAATATATCAGAGTGCAGCTGCTTTTAGTAGCATCGGAAAGTTTCAATGCTAAACCTGAGTATTGAGGTTTTAAACAGCTATTTAAGAATTCAGTTATTTCAAAACTATTCTTAAAGGTTCTAAAAGCTTCCCCTTCCCCTGCCATAAGGGGTAAGAACCACTGAAATACATCCTGCACTTGAAACCCCTGGGTTTGCTGCTTCCCACTGTGCAGAGCTGGGCTTCTTTGTGCTCCCAGCTGCCAGAAATCCCATGAACTCGAGCATCTGTATTGATGGGTGAATCTATTGTTTCTAATCTGGTCAGTTGATCAATGAAGAGCAGCCTGTAATTAATTGTATAATATTGTACACAAGGTCCCACTCTTCGTTTATCCAGATGGGTTTGGGATTTGTGAACTGTAGCTGCTTTCCTAAAGAGTTTCGAGAGGATGTAACCAGTGGCTTTGTTCTTCCCAGCCTTCCCAGCTTTTAGCTGACAAATAATTTTAGAGGGACACAGTTTCAAATTTCATAGTTCAATTTTTTTTTTTGTTTGTTCTCCTAGATCTCTTTATTCCAATGCTCAATATTTTTATATTTTGAGATAATGGTCCAGAGTGGAGGAGCTCGTTGAGGATGCACAATTTTTGTTGAGAAGATGCACAATTTGGTTCCTATTTCATTCCAATGTCCTGGGGGGTCAGTAGGAGCAATTAAAACCCTCCTCCTATCCCAAGGGCCTCACGGATTCCATGTACAGTGAGCTGGGGAGAAGCTGGAAGGAGCAGCAGAGCCGGGCAGCGCTTTCCCCGGTTCCAGTCTGCCAGAGGGACCTTTTGTCCTGCCCTTCTCCCCAGATAGGTGATGGGACTCAAGGAAAAGTTGCATCTGCCTGACCTGTCCACTATGATGTTCTACTTGTGCTGTTTTGGTTCTCATGCAGATGGAGGGAACGAGGAGCCACCAGACCGAAGACAGGCAAGTGTAGACTCCCGTCAGAGCCGAGCTGGGCAAGGTAAACCTGAGTGTTCTTCTGCCTCGGGGACTCGTCTCGTGTGTTCGCCTTCGGTGCCTCCCACGTGTTGTGTTTCTCGTAAAACTGTGTGATCCGAAGGGCTTTGTACCCGCTGTTGTTGCCCCCAAACGTGCTGGCATTCCCAAACCAGGCAGCCTTTGTGTGGTTGAAGGGGTTTACCTGAATTCCTCCTGGCTCAGCACGGGTGGACCTGCAGAGTCCAAATTCCAGAGCGCGGTGTGTCCGTATTCCAGCTGGGGAGTTACACGCGGGAGCTGGTGGTGCTGGAGTTCTTCAGCTCTTACCAGCCCAAACCAACGCTTAGTTTCCAAGTTGCCACTTACCTTCCCCTTGATGGCAAAGTGGGAACCCGGCAGGTTCTCCATAACCAGATCATCCCTCTCCAAACCCCGTGATGGGATGGAGAAGGACCTGTGTGTACCTGCCTGGGGACTGAACAACCCCGTGTTACATCTTCAGCTTTGGTTTCCTTCATCCTGCAGGAACAGGGCGAAAGGTCTGAGGAAGACAGTACTAAAAATAGGATTTATATTACTAAAATAACAATTGTACAAACTCTGTCGAGTATCCATCCCTCAGAGTAGGTTTGGTGGTTAACAGCACACAAAGCCGTGTAATGGGGATTTCTGTCCCTGACAGCACCAGCTCTTACATCTCTGCTGGCTTAGGTGTCCTTTGAAACAGCTTTACTTAGTTTTAAGCATTTTCTTATTTGTGAGGATTGTGCAAATGCTGGATTTTCACACGGCTTTGAGGCTGAGCAGCATTTTTGGGAAGCAGGGCTCTGGTAGGTGCTACGTGCATTGACTTATTTTCTCTTTGAGATTGCAGCAATAATTTTCCTTTCATTTAGGTTCAAGCCTGTTGTTGTCATGGTGTCCTAATGACTTATTATGGAAGCCTTTTCTCCAGAGCATTGTTCTTTTTTGGCAGTATTCCAGTAGCGCCCGGGCGAAATGAGTGAGTGAAGCTACGATCAGAACTGGGAGTTAAAAAACCCTGAAGCCCTGTGAGGTGTCAGCTGCTCTGCTCACATAGGATCTTTTAATTACTGGTTTTAAATTCGTTATTTTAAATTTCCTGCTTTTAAAATAGAGTGAAAATAAAATGAGGAAGGAGCCAGGGACTCTGTAGCTGTGCACACCCCGTGGCCACTTGCGTATGAAGAGCTGTGTTTCAGGGTGCAGAATGAACCCTGATATTGCTCTTCCCCAGATATTCTGAGCCCCCATAAAGTTGCTGTTGTGTTCCTGCTGGAAGCTGAGCCTTCCTCTGCCGTGGCTCCCAGGGATGTCCTTCCTGTGTCTGGCCCACGTAGTTTCTTGTTATGGGGCAGAGCAGCTGAGTTGCTGCTGGGAGCTGCCTCCAACACTCCTTGCACACACTCTGCTCTCTCAGGTTCCCTTTCAGCCTGGATATTCAGGATCTTCCCTGCCGTGGGAAAGGGGTGGGTTTGGGCAGAGGATGTGGGGGTTTGTTGCAAGTCCTTGTCCAAGAATCACCAACCTGTTCCTGTTCAGTGGGTCAAGGAACTGCAGGAACTAGCAAGGAGTGTCACCATAAGAGGGGAAAAAAGGGGAAAAGGTCAAAAAAGCTTCCAACTTCTTGGAGAAACAAGCTTCTGAGCTAAATGCTTCCCTTTGGATCAATGGGTGCAGTTGTAGGTGCAGACTTTCTGCAGTGTGGAAGGAGTCTCTTTGCTCCATAGAAATATTATCTTTAGCTTTGCCCTGCTCTGTCCCCATCACTTGCAATCTGTCTGCACGTGTTAACGGGTATTTTTCATGCTGGTGGGTTAAGGGGGTTTATTATCCTTGGGTGAAGCATCCAGCTGAAATGGGGCAGTTGTCTTCTTGCTCTTCCACCTTCCACATTGGCCACGTGATGCTCAAGTGTCTCAGTGTCTGCAAAGCTTCGTTGGCAGGACAAGAGGAAACAGCCTCAAGTTGTGCCAGGGGAGGTTTAGGATGAATATTAAGAACATTTTTCTCCTGGAAAGGGTTTTCCAGCCCTGGCACAGGCTCGCCAGGGAAGCAGTGGAGTCACCATCCCTGGAAGTGTTTGAAAAATGTGTGGATGTGGGACTTGACACAGTTTTGTGGTGAACATGGTGATGATGCTGGTTGATGGTTGGACTTGATGGTCTTAAAGGTCTTTTCCAGCCTGAACAGTTCTGTGATTATCTTGTAAAACTCCAAGAAATAGTTAATTAGTTCAAATATGCACTTCGCAGGAACATTCTATTTAAGTATATTCTGTAAGCAAACTGTCCAAGTTCCAGTTCAGGCATGAATGATCCCTAATTCCAGGGTTTGATAAACCCAATGTTCTTTCTTACCAAAACAAATTTCAGACTGTTTCAGTGACCTTGTGTGTGTGTTCATTTACTCTGCCAAGGGGTGAGAGAAATTTTGACATCTGTGAATGAAAGTGGTACCTCGTGGGAGTTTTGCGAGTTCGCTGTTTTGTTGTAAAGCATTTGAATTTTAAGAGGGGAAATGCTACTGAAAACTTTGCCAGTAATTCCTTTATTTCTGTATAAAATACTGCCCTGATTTTAGGCAGATCGATGAAAGACACTGGGAGCTTACACCATAATAACCAGTAAAACACACATGGACTTGGAGGTCTTTCCCAGACCTTAAGCTGCAGGAGATGCCCCTGGTTTATTGTTCCCTAAAATCTAACCTGAGGCAATTCAAACTATTTTTAAGAATCAAAATCAGTGGTGGCAAATTTTTTTTTTCATGCCTGGTGCCAACAAATGCATTTTGAAAACCCTCTGTAGGCTGGTTTTGTTGGCGCCGGTTCTGGCAGCAGTGGTGGTTTGTGTTCCCTGGAGCTCCCAGGGAGCCTGACCGGGCTGGCAGAGTCAGCAGCAGGTTCAGCTCTTGGTATCTGAGAGGGTTCAGAGAACAGAGAGGGAGAGCTGTGTTTGGAACTGTCAAAACCATTGTGTGTGTGAAGGGTGTTAGTGCTTGTTCGCATTTCCCATAAAGGATGGTACAAAACCGCCGAGAGATGTTCCTGAAAGCTGGCATCTGGAATGGATGGATCTCAGCCATCGGTGCTTCAACCTCCCAGAACCCTTCAGGAACCAGTCCAAGATTTTTGGCAGTTATTTCCATGTGGGTTTTTCCAACAGCATGTTGGATTGTTCACGTTGTCCTTTGGATATTGGGAATCCAGCGAGTCCATTGTCTCCTGTGGAGCACCACGTGTTTGAGGCCCTGCCCTTTTGTCTTCTCTCCACTTTTGTCTGTCTCCTCTTCCATCCAGCAGTTACATTTTCTCTTGTAAACACATTCTAGCTAGCACAGCTATCCAGTGGAAATCCAATAAGGAACATCTTTATGGAGGGAAAACATCAGCGAGCACTAAAAGCCAAAATCCATCTCGTAACGGTGTGGCAGAAACGTGGCCTTCTCACATTATTAGTGATGAAATATTCATGTTAACAGTTTCAGGTTGGTTTTGCAGATGAATTATGAGTAGTCTGGGTTAGGTTGTTCATCTTACTGATGAGAGGTGGAGATCCAGGTGTCCTTGACCCTGAGCTTTCCGTATCTGCAGCTAATGGGAGGAACCTTCTGGCTCCTGACTTTTGCTGATCTGGAGCACCTGCCCTTCATTTGTCATTAATATTGATTGCACCAATTAGCAATATGTGCTTTTATTGTTCTATCTCCACTTGTGTTCGTGTTATTTTGTGTCTTACATGTGGATCTTCAGTGATGTGACCCCCACACGGGCTCTGTGTGTCTCTGGGGAGAGTTGGAGCTGGTGCTTGTTATTGGAGACTTTTGTTCTTCCATTTTATTTGGGGGTTGGGAATTTTTGGGGGGGCTAAAGGTCCTCATATTGCAAATCAATTCAACTGGAAGAGTTTATTATTAGAAACCCACAATCTAAAACCCATCAGTTTGGTGACAATCGCTGTGTCAGAAACTGGTGACTCTCGGACTCTGACAGACAAATTAAGAACATTGAAAGAAATTCTTCATGGTTCTGCTGTTCATCTTGTAGAGAGGGGTGCTGAGATGCTGTTCCAAAGTATAATTTCTTTAAGGGAAGTGCCAACACTGTTCAAGAGGAACACAGGCGAGCTGCCGGCGAGGCGACTCTGCCGCGGGGCTCCCCCCGTGCCAGTGCATGTCTTGGAATGGCAAAGCAGGATCCTCTCCCTTGCTCCCTTTCTAACCTGTCCATTTTGGTTTTTCTCTCCCCTCCAGGCACCTCCACAGAGAACGACTGTGCTTTTGAACCCGACTACGCAATTCCTCCTCTCCCAGTGACCGAAGGTATGCAGCACATTCGGATTATGGAGGGCATGTCCCGCTCCCTTCCATCCTCCCCCTTACTCACACATCAGTCTATCAGTGTTCGGCTCCAACCTGTGAAGAAGTTAACTGGTAAGGACTTTAATAAACTTCACTGGGGCTTTTAAGGTCCATTGGTGCAAAAATCTGTAAGAAAAAGGCTTTGAAGGGCTTCTGTGTCCAAATCATTCCCTCGTTTGTTAAAGCAGCTGCTTTGGTCAAACCCAGGGATGGATTGGATTTCATGCTGACAGAGAAATCTTTCTATTCTGAAAAAAGATCTCTCTGGTTTACAAACGTTCTCTAGTTTTTTTGAGAAATTTCTAGGTGTGTTTTAGTTCAGCTTTGTGTTGTGGTTTTTGCACAGGGAAAGTGTTACAGTAATTTCAAAGAACTTGATGCTTAAATTTTGAATGCCAAGAGCACATCAGAGAAATTATAAACTTCTACAGCAAAGTGTTGTTGGTTTTTTTTGGTTTTTTTTGTAATTCATGCATATTTTTAAACTGTTTTGTTTATCTGATTTGCTGGGACTGTGGTTTGAACACCTAGAGATGGTGAAGTAGTTGGATTTTCAAAAGCACTTGGAGTGCAACATCCATATAAAAGCCTGAAAAAAAGTGTTTCTACTGGTAACAGTTTGAAAAACTTGTGTTTTGCCTAAAATCTGACCCCACTCTGTGCCCACCTTTAAGAAAAAGCAGCCAGTGTCCTGTGCTTGTACTGAGGGAAACCTCCAAAAAGCTTTTTTACTGTCTATAATTCTGTCCTACAAGGGACCTCTGATACACTTGGTGCCTTTTGTTTTCCCTGCTCGCTGTTGAAAGGAGAAATTGGGAACAAGAGGGAGAGATTGTGAGTTGTGACAGAGTCACAATTCCATGATTGGGCAGGGTTGCTCTTTGGAGCATCCCAGTAGTTCCTCAAAGGATCTGGAATTCCAGCAGTGGCTTTTGCAGGTGGTAATTCAAGGAGAGGGATGAGGATTCCTCCAAACCCCAGGGGTTGGGCAGCTCGCTGGAGCCTGTGCTCACCCTCCCAGGGGGTGGGATGGAGCTGCAGGGGTTCACCTGCTCAAACATTCCTCTGTCAGGGAGATTTGAGAATGATATGCTGGGAAATGTAGACCTGGAAAGGTTGGGGACAAACCAGGATGGTGTCCATAAAATGCTGAGAACTGTTATTGCCCAGAAGCAAGAGAAGAAAAGTGCAGGCTCCCACTTTTGTTCAGAGCTCCATTTTGGGGTCACACATGAAACTCCACTGGATATGGATTGGGAAGGTGACTCCCATCTGTCTTCTGCTTGCATACTTTCCCTTTTCCATCTGTTTGAAATCCCCTGTTCCAGCTGCACCCAGGCCTGTACCAGGCAAACCCCTGCTCATGCTCTGCACGTCCGTGTCTCGATGACTCCGGCAGAGCTCCCGATGCACTTGGAATTCAGGGTGTGTTTCCCTGCATTGCTGGAGTAGATTTTTAAAATTATTAGTTTAATTTGCTGTTGATATTGTAAAAGGAAGGAGTTTATTTTCCATCCTTCTGCAGTCATGATAGGAATTCGTTTGCTTTTATAGGGTGACGTGGAAAGGAGCGGGGAAAGCAGCACTTCTGCTCTTTGTTATTCAGAGTATTTATCACATTTCCTCAACTATTCCTTATGGTCTGTCTCTTATTTGCTACTAATCTGAGAGATTTAGAAAGCAGAAATATCCCTCAGCAGCAGAAAGAATCATAGAATATCCTGAGTTGGAAAGGACCCACAATGAATCACTGATCCAACCCCTGGCCCTGCACAGACACCCCAACAATCCCCCCCTGTCCCTTAGAGCATTGTCCAAACCCTCCTGGAGCTCTGGCAGCCTTGGGGCCGTGCCCACTGCCCTGGGGAGCCTGGGCAGTGTCAACCACCCTCTGAGGGAAGAACTTTTTTCTCAGATCCATCCCAGCCCTCCCCTGACACAACTTCATGCCGTTGGACAGAGTGGCTAAGAAATGATATTTATCAACAGATAAAAAGTTGGGGGTTTATTTTTTGCTAGGGGACATTGACTGCCAGTTTATATAAAGACCCTCCTCAGTTCTATTCATTAGTAAACCATCATGATCGAAAACATAAAGAAAATTTGGAGTTATTATTAGATTTGTGAAGACAACTTCACAGCTCGAGGTATTCTTCTGATGTGTTTCTCTCCAGTTTCACCCAATAACCCTCCCTGATTTTACAGCAGCCTGGTAAATGCTATCACAGCACACTCCAAACCTGGCAGGATTGATAAGCAACTTGATTCAAAAATCTTCATGTGACTGGGGGAGCTTTCAGATAAAAATAAGGCACCAGGAGCTGAACAGTGAACGCACAGAGAGGTTCCACCCAGGCTCACTGGCTGTGAGGATCCTTGTGGGTCCCTTCCAGCTCCGGATATTCCGTGTTTCTGTGATTCTCTGGTGGTTTCCTCCTCTCCTGTGTCTCGTTCTGCTGCCCAGTGGTTAATCCTACACAATGAGAGCAGTGATTTCTGTCGGAGAAGGGATGAGAGTGATTCTGGGAGACTGAAGTTACAAAGAGAGGCTTTTGTCTGCCTGACAGTTGCCACATGGATTTTTCAAAGGGACCTTCAGAGCATGGAAAATTGTTGAGAAATTATCCAATTGTAGGGGCTTTTCATGCTGTTTGTTCCTTCCAGACTTTTGTGTGGCACTACCCCATTCCTGTCATAATTCCATATCTGCAGAGGGGCTGGGGAGAGGATGGGACTGTTTGCTGCATAAAAATCTTCATTGTCTCATACATTTATTTTTTTCCTAAAGCTTTAATTCCTGAGACCATTTACCAGATACTTGCAACAGCCTGACAGTATCTGAACGGGATAGAGAGAAGCCAGACAGAGACTCTTCTTCAGGAACTATAATGACAGGACAAGCGGGAATGAGTTAAAACTGGAAAAGGGGAAATTTATGTTAGATATAAGGAAGTAATTGTTCCCTGTGAGGGAGGGGAGACCCTTGCACAGGTTGCCCAGAGAAGCTATGGCTGCCCCTGGATCCCTGGAAGTGTCCAAGGCCAGGCTGGATGGGACTTGGGCTGGTGGAAGGTGTCCCTGCCCACAGCAGGGAGTGGGACTTGATGATCTTTACGGTCCCTTCCAACCCAAACCATTCCATGATTCTATGATAATATAAACTTTTAAAGTTCCTAACCTGGCTGATTGGTAACAGTGTCAGCTTTCCATCCACCGAGAAGTTGAAGCAGTTAAAATGTCTGGTTTTGGTAAAAAGCCACAGGAACACGTTCCACGGGGGGTTGGGTTTCTGTCCAGAGGAGCTGAGGTCACTCACATCTTGGTATCTGGGTTTGCTGGGTATGGAGGCTTGGCTGGATTCAGAGGGTGATAAATATTCCATGTGGGTGCAATTTCCACTCTGCTGAATAGTCTGGTGATTAAGAAAACTCAGGTCATTGTGGCTCTGAGGGGTGAAGTAATAGTCAGCATAAGTAATCAGCTCTCCCCTCCTGCCTGTGTCACCTCTTGTTTAGCACTGGCTGAGAACATATTTAAAATCAGCACATTTAACCTCAATTTATGTTGTTCAATATAATTTTTTTTTTACAACAGCGGCTTTATTAGCAAGTGTAATGTGAAAAACACATAATAAAAAGAAAGCAAAACCCCCACTCTCCCAGCCCAGGATAAGTAAGTGAAGACACCATTTTGTTTGGTGTCTGGGAGAAAATTAGCTCTTAAAAGTCACCGTGTTTGTTGCACAGAGAGCAACTGCTTTTGAAACAATGGGGTTAAATGTGCTCCCATACATGAAAAGTGTGTTATTTCTTCCTCAAAGCCAATGGCTGCATTGAAAATAATGCTGTGTACCTGCCTGGAGGACAGGATTGCTTTCCAGGAAGGGTGCTTAGGGATGAATATCTCTAAGTGCTTTCATGAATCGGTGCCAAAAATACTCCTATTAGGTTAATAAATGAGATATTGGGCTGAAAAAACTCAGCTCCTCACGGTTTCTCCTGTTCCTGTGGAACCCAGCACGTGCAGAGGGTTCACACAAAGCCCTGTGCCGCACCCCACTCCTCCTCCTCCTCCTCAGGAAGGAGTGTTCATTTACATATTGCACATTTATATGCACAGGGATAATTTTATTCATCCCTGTACTTGGCTCTTGCTATTTTTTTCCTGTTGAATGACAGACTGCAAGCGTTAGGATTCTCTTAGAAAGAGCACGTGTGTGTGCTCAGAGGGAGGAGGGGGGAATATTAGCAGGAAATTTAGGAAAGAAATGGTGTTTTTCTAACAAAAATCTGGCCTAGATGCTTCGGGTTGGATTCTCATCCCTCCTGTATCCACTGGGAATTCGCTCCTTCTGTGTCTTCAAAGACATGGGCCCGGGGAACTGGTTTCATGGCAAACCCTCTGCTTTGAGAACGTTCTTCCCTTGTGCTTTGGGAATGTGGGAACTTTTCCCTGAGAGTAAACTTCACAGAAGTGTGAAGGACTATTCCTAGGTGTGTTCAGGCAGTTAAGAGCAGCCTCTTTGCTGAAGAAAATGTGTATTCTTTCAATGGATCCTTCAGATCAGGGCAGAGCAGGATGGAGACTTGCTCTGCCCAGTGACACCAGTAAGGACCCACCGTTGTGGTTCTCAACAGCCCCCAGGTCCCCACAGACAACATCCCCTGGGCCACCATCACCCCTGTCATGTGGAGTGCTGGGATCTTGTCACCTCCCCACCCCTCTTGGGATACCCTTGCATCTCTTGGGAATAGCCATGAGGATTGTCACACCTCCCTTCTCTGTACCTTCAGCAAATGGTTCGATATTCTCGATGCTGGTTGTAATTGTGGGATTAAAAAGCTGAGCTCTGTCTGCTTGAAAACTTTTAATTGTTTCTTGTTTAGTGCTGACAGGCCTGGATTAATGATTGCAGCCCCTGGGACCACTTGTTCTCTCTCTCTCCGAAGTGATGCACCAGCTCAGCTGGGTGGGAGCGTGAGGGATGCTGAGGCCCAGCTCGGGGGGTGGGAGTGCTGGGGGGAAACCAGCTGGGCTGGCACATGTGGGAAGTGGTGGAGTCACCACTCCTGGAAGCGTTCAGAAGACGTGTGGATGTGGCACTTGAGGACGTGGTTTAGTGTTAGAACGTGATGGTGGTGCTGCATTGCACTGATGGTTGGATTTGATGATCTTAAAGGATTTTTCCAACCTTAATGATGATTCTGTGATGTGAGGGCGTGGGGAGGCCCTGGCACAGGTTGCCCAGAGAAGCTGTGGCTACCCCTGGATCCCTGGAAGTGTCCAAGGCCAGGTTGGATAGGGCTTGGAGCAACCTGGGCTAGTGGAAGGTGTCCCTGCCCGTGGCAGGGGGTGGAACTGGATGATTTAAGGTTCCTTCCAACCCAAACCATTCTGAGTGTCTGTGTTTTTTCAAATAAAACAGAGTCATCAAAGGGAAGGATTTCTAAATGTTAAGATTCCAGTTGCTGAGCACAGACTCCAGACCTGCAGTGTTGTGTTGGTGTTTGATCCTCTCCCTCCCTGTGCATTGTCTCTTTGAGCACGTGTGTCAAGTGAAAAGCTGCTGATGATTGTGGAAAATAGTGTGGTTTTCCTGCTCCGTGCTGTACATGGAATACAAACCCTGGCCTTGCCCACAGCTTGCTGTGGCAGCTGTGTGTGAGTTGGCTTTCCCTGCTCTGCTGTACCTGGAGATGCTTCGTGGGCACCACCAGCCTTCCTTGCCCAGCAGCGCTTGGGTTACGGATTAATTTGGGGATGTTTTCCTGTCCCTGGGAGCAGTGGCAGCATCAGTGTTGGTGGCAGTGCCACTCAGGCTCTCAGCCACCTGATGGTGCTGCAGTTTGGCTCATCTCAGCCTCGCTCTGTGTGGACAGAGCTGCTCACCTGTGTGGGGCTGGGAGGGCTGGGTGGTACCCTCGTTACCACAGACGTTCATTGGGGTCGTTATTATCATCTCTCCATTTCCCTTAATTAATAAATTCAGTTATTTCAATTCCAGCTATTTGAACGTGCTGCAAAATCGTGTTGTTTGGTTGTGTTTTGGCACAGCTCTCCCAGTGCAGACGTGTCTGGGCTGGACACGACCGTGTGTCGGGAGATTTGTGCCCATTCCTTCATTGTGAACAATGAAACCTGTGCCCACCAAGAAGGGGCTGCTGCAGCTTTAAAGCATCCGAGGGCTTAGAACCTTTTAGTATAAATTGCTCCCAGAATCCATGTCACAACTCCTTATATGGTGCTGCTTTTTTTCCCTTAGTTGCCATGCCAACAGCAGCACTGCACCATTCATCAGCTCCGGTCCTGGGCTGCATCGCCAGCCCCCCGGCTTACTCCGAAATGTTCGGGAGAGCATCCCTGAACCACTCACTCCTGCCTCCCGCTCCTTTATTTCCCTGGTCCTTCAGCACTTCGCTCTAGGAAAAGAGCAAATTAAGCTGCGCCACAGAAAGGAACTGTAGAAATCCTTCGTTTTCCCCCCCTCGAGGGAGGCGTAAAGGCTGCGTTTGCTGCAGCGTTCCGGAAGGAATTAAAGCAGCTCGGGGGACTTGGCGAAGAGGGGAAGGCTCCGTGTCCACGAGCTTCTCCAAAATCCTCCCGGAGCCGCTCCGTGGGCCCCCGAAGATGCAGAGGTGATGCTCAGAGGTGATGCTGAGGTGATGCTGAGGTGATGCTGAGGTGATGCTGAGGTGATGCTGAGGTGATGCTGAGGTGATGCTCGGAGGGGCGGCGGGCGCCGCAGGGAGCCGGCGGTCGGTCGGTCGCGCTTTCGGGAGCGGAGCTTTGACATCAGCGGCGGGAGGTGTCACCTGTAACATCATCCTGACGTGGGGAGCGGCGGGATGGAGCCGGCGCTAGGGAGAGGGGGGCACCAGAGGAGGATCCGGGCTGGAGTGCTGCTCTCCAGGCGCTGGGATCCCTGAATTCCCAGCCTGGCCGACCCCGCTGCCGGGCTGCACACGCAGGGGATGGGGAGAGCAGACAAAGCCCTGTGAGTATTTGGCCAATTTGTGGTGCCTGGACTTTGACTGGGATTGTGTTTGGCGTTCCTTGGCCTCCTCTAACTGCAGGAAATCAATGTGTGCAGTAAGGGATTCTGGGGCTCCTGCTTGGCAAGGAAGCCATTACTAGGAGGGATTTGGTGTCAGGAAGGGTGATGCTGCTGCTGCTTATTTGTCTTGTAGTTGTTGTTGCAATAGTTTTACATAATCCGAGTTTGTCACCTCCTCGCTCGCATGTGCAGAATTTCTCCCACAAAACAAAACGAATGTGCAATGAAAAAATTCCATTTCTCAGCATTTGCTGGGATAGATCTGCTGGGGAGAGAGTTGAAAATGCTACAGATACCAAGTGGTTTGTTTTTAAAATGTTAGAACAATAGGATAGAGATAAGGTTTTCCTTCTCCGTTCCAAAATGACCACAGATTAGATTGGAATGGATTGTAAACCCCCCATGTGCTGAGAGAGGGAGATATTTGCTTTTCACAAAGAGTGAGGGTTTTGATTCAGTGCTGCTAGAAACACAAATAAATAAACAATCGTTATCAAGGTGTGATTTGAGGAAAAGCTGTTGAAGTGCCTGGTGCTCATGTTGCAGCTCATTTTTGTGCTTAAAATTGTTGGTGGCAGGACAGCTTTTGCTCTTTTTAAGGTATTTTTATACCGTAGTGTTTGCAGCAGGCTTGTGTTCCTTTTTATTGAATTCTCTGTCATACTGTGGGCAAGACACTGATGTTAAATTCCTGGTTCTGTGTGGGAGTGGAGGTTGGGTGGGAGGCCCACTCTGCACCTCGGGATGCACAGCAGATCCAAGGCACCCAGTTACCTGGGAAGTGCCCCCACATTCAGGAGGGGTTTCAAGGTGCATAGTGTGTGGGTTTTTTTCAGGGCATAATTCATTTTCCCTTGAATTTTCCCTGAAGCCATGCAAAGCAAGGCTGGCTAGAGGTTTCACAAGTAGAAAACTTGCATTTTGTCAGAATTATTGGTTTAAAAAATGACCTCACACACACACACACAGAGAAGCAACACTTCATTTTGCTTTGGGCATGTGGATTTTCAGTCCTGTCTTGAACTCTTCACATGACAAACCCCAATGTCTCAGGAAGAATTTTTTCATGGAAAGGGCTGTCAGGCACTGGAAGGGGCTGCCCAGGGAGGTTTGGAGTCCCCATCGCTGGAGGTGTCCAAGGAAGGACTGGACGTGGCACTCAGTGCTCTGGGCTGGGAGACAAGGTGGGGATGGGGCACAGGGATGATCCTGGAGGTCTTTTCCAACC
Organism: Corapipo altera; assembly: GCF_003945725.1. Lineage (NCBI taxonomy): Eukaryota > Metazoa > Chordata > Aves > Passeriformes > Pipridae > Corapipo > Corapipo altera. The sequence goes on from NW_020884966.1 coordinate 1,306,937, forward strand.
ACAGTGTTTCTGGGATTTTGCCTCCAGCAGTGAACCTGCTGGAGAAGGAGGATCCTCGTTCAGCTACAGTAACGTGCACTGAATATTTTTTTCCTGGTGTGCCAGTTCTTAACTATCCATTTTTGGGATTCTTGCTCCATTATTTTTGGACTTGTGATTTGTTTTGACAGGCACACACTTAAATGGAAACCAACTGGGCTTGCAGAGATGAAACAGGTGGATGAACGTGCCCCTGTGTACCCACAGATGCACATTTATCTTTATTAAACCAACAGAACTCTTCGTGTGAAATGGGGAAATTTCCCACTGAAGTTTTTTTGGAGCTCCAAAACTGTCTCTGAAATTTATGCAGATAAATAATATATCTGTTTGTAACTTTTGGAATTCAAAGAAATCCTGCACTTGAGGGGTTTTTATTTGCTGGAAATCTGTCAAACACGTGATGTTTTTGCATTGATTTCTGCGTAGTTTGGATGTAACTTTTATTTTTTTGAATGAAAGCAAGGAAAAAACTGGCAGATCATATTTACTGGCTTTCAAAAGTCCAGTTCTAGCACGGATTTGCCCCAATGCTGTTTATGTGACAAACCCTGTTCTGTCTTGTTTTGACACCTTTCCATATTGACAGAGTAGGAATTGCAAGCGAGAGATGCAGAAAATCCCACATTTTCCCTCGGTGTTGGTGAGGTTGTTGCCTGCCCACCAGCCCTGCAGAACCTTTAGAATTTGCTCTTCCCACGGATTGTATTTATTTGCATGGAGGCTGTTGGACTGCTCAGCCTTGCAGAGGATGTGGTAAACATGTCATCACAGCCCTGGAGCTGGGAGAAGGTGATAACAGCTCTGCCTTTCACATCTTTCCGTAGATGCTTAAACAAAGGAAGGACCCCAAAAGTTTCTTTAGTGCAGATAAACGTTAAAAAGGCAAAAAAACCCAGTTGTGAACCTCCATGGCTTTTCAGAGGCTCGGGGATAGGAATTGTCCTTATTTCACACTGGGGCTGCACAAAATGGAGCATCTGTCACGATTACACTTCTGCTGTGTGAGAATTTGAATTTTTAGACGTAGCTAAGAGGTTTCTATAGCAAGAGGAGGTGGTGTAGGAAGCCTCCTGTGGAGTTAAATCAGGCCATCGCTCTTCCCTTGGCTATGTCTTTCCTCCTCCTGCTCCCGGAACGTGCCCTCGGAGGTGTCCTGTGCACTTTGGAGCAGAAGAACCTTCACAGGATTCTCTTTGGAATAAGCCCTTGTGTCCTCCTGGGCTGCTTGTTTTCTGGGGGAAAGCCATCATCTCCAACTGGGTGTGTTCTCTGGTCTTCTCCTACTTCTGTCACAACGGGACAGCCTGGTTTGGAAACCTCTCCCTGTGACTGCACCAGGGTGTGGGGTTGGGGTCACTTCCCAGAGGCTCAGCATTCCTTTGGCAGCAGTTGATTTCTGGTGGGATCTGTTCCTGGTTGGCTCTAATCCTGCAGGAGGCCCTGGTCAGGCTCAGAAAGACTCAGGGTCTTATCACCAACCTTGGGGTGATACCACTCGTGAAACATTCCAGCAGCACATGAGCAGGTTTCTGGTGGGTCATTGCAGAGCCACGGGCTGGGTTCTCATCCCAGATCCCTGACCAATGCCCAAACCAGACAGGAGGTTGAGAATTGAGCTGGATCTTTGGCTGTGGACCTTTCCTTGGCACTTGGCATCACTTTCCTTGCTCCAGGGTGACATCCCTTGAGTTGGTGCTGTGTAATTCCAGTCCTGGATGAAGAGGCTACAAAAGAGATAGAGAGGGGGTTTTTATGAGGTCATGTGATGACAGGACAAGGGTGGATGGGTTCAAACTGCCAGAGGGCAGGGTTAGATAGGATATTGGAAAGGAATTACTGGCTGAGAGCATGGGGAGGCCCTGGCCCAGGTTGCCCAGAGAAGCCGTGGCTGCCCCTGGATCCCTGGAAGTGTCCAAGGCCAGGTTGGACGGGGCTTGGAGCAACCTGGGCTGGTGGAAGGTGTCCCTGCCCATGGCAGGGGGTGGCACTGGGTGGGCTTTAAGGTCCTTCCAACCCAAGCCATTCTGGGATTAATGGCTGGTTTAAGTTTATTTGGAGTTCTGTCAAAGATGCCTTTGGCCCAGAACACCTCAGCTGTGTTGGGATATACCTGTGTGCCACATGTTGCCAGAAACCTTCACCAGCAGCTCTTGGCACCTCAAAACATGCAGTAGTATAATCCATCCCTCCCCATGTAGTTCATTAAGAAATAACTTATTTTCTGTTACCAAAATATGATTCTTGGTTCGTTTCCAAGTACATATTGTGCATATGCATTTCCCAACGAGCTGCTTTCTTATTCCAGCATCAGCTTTTTTAACAGGCAAAATAATCCCCCTCTAAGCACCCTCTTTGTTGAGCTGCAGCTGATGGCCTGAGGTTTTTATGCTGCAGGTGGAGATGGGCATTTTTCCTGTCGACAGAGAAGGAACATCTCCTCAGCTCAATGAAATGAGAAAACAAATTAACCCAAACTGGCTTGAAATGGTACTTTGACCAGAGGAAAAAGAAAATAAAAATCCTCACTTGCAGTGTTTATTTGGTTCAGTACCTCTGTATTTATTAAAGCAGCTCTTGAGGGTCTGACATGTTCCATGTTGTGACTGAGTGTCCCGTGTCTGACAGGACCTACAGGTCTGGCCTGTCTGTCACAGTCTGAACCCTGACTTTGACAGGGCTCCCATGGCTTGTTTGGAGGTCTGAGCCTGATGCCTCAGCAGGTGCTGGATAGTCAGTTATTTTTCAGGATTTCTTAAACACCCCATGACAATTTCTTTATCCTCTTCCTCTGTCCCCCCCAGTTAGAAAAGATGCTTTTGGAGTCGTGTCCCAAACCAGCCTGGTCAGCCAGGCAAGAGCCATGGCAGTGGAAAATGGAAATGTTCTGAAGGATTAGAACATTTCCAAAAGCTTTTCTGGTTTGCTTTTTTTTTTTTTTTAAATGTGTTGCACAAGTGAAATAAATGATGTGGTGCTGGACCTGTTGCTGGTGCTCTGGAAAACAGACCAGTTCTTGCTGCCCAGTTAATCCAAGGGCAGGTTGTGTAAGGGGATGAGGAGGAATAACTCCACATCATCTCCTGGGAAAGGAGGCACTGCTACACTACATACGGGCTGAGCTTTAGCTTCTACCACATTGGTTGAAGTTTATCTTTGGGCAGAAGCCATTTGTGCATTTCTAAATAACCTTGTTGTGTTTAGAAATGCATTGTTCTGATTCCCAGCTCCCCAGCACCGCCGAGCACGAACCACCTCAGCACTGCACAGCCCACTTGGTTATGCCACAGGATTAAATTCCTGCTTTCATGTTTGCATCCAAACAGGACCTAATGTGTGGCATTGTGCAGAGTTTGATTTCAGAAGTAAGTGGGTTTGCACCGTAAATGCTTCATTACAGGATAATCACACGTTTATATCTGAGCTTCATGTGAGGTTTGCTCGAGAGCTGCTGTGCTTTTTGTTTTACAGTGTCTGAGACTGTGAATTTTCAGCAGAGGAAACGCATTTGCCAGCTTTTGTAAACCTGGATTAGCAGCTGCTCATTTAAACTCAGCCTCATTTGCTCCCAGGGATTCAGAAGCAAAGGTTGTTTCTGTCCCTTTGTGGTCACAGGATGTGTTGGGGTGTCATGATAGTTCATGAGGAGGCCAAGGATGTGGACTGTTCTTTCCTCCTCTGCCTTCTGGGTTTGCTCTTTCATCCTTTCTGTGTTTTTTCTCCATAAATCCAACACAGACAAACTTTATGTCCATGGATCCCTGTCTGCCCTGTTCCTATAGGAAGCAAGACTCACTATTTTCCTTCTGATCAGTGGTAGAATCATTCAGATCAAGTTCTATTTAGGCAAGTTGGGCTTAAGTTCTTTGTGCTGTTTTTTTTTCTTCCCTGTTAAAATGTCCAGTTTTCCATTTAATGATGAATGGACATGATTTGTGAGTGAATTTAAAGAGCCCCTTAAACTTTTACCAGAGGTTTGCATCTTCATGTCATGGAAAAAAAAATAAAAAAATAAGGACCGAGTGCTTTGTTTGCTGCAGTTTTTCCCAGGGCAGGCTTTGAAATTTCTGGAAGCAGATTGAAGCTTATCCAGCACACTGTTCATAAGAGCAACAGTAAAATATAAATTATATAAATATATATAAAATATAAATTATATACATCTAAAGGAGCTGTACCAAAAAGACAGGAAATCCAACCTCTTGCCAAGCTGAGCTTCTACGGCAACCACAGATTGATTTTGGTTGGGAGGCACCTTAAAGCCCATCCAGTGCCACCCCCTGCCATGGGCAGGGACACCTTCCACCAGCCCAGGTTGCTCCAAGCCCCGTCCAACCTGGCCTTGGACACTTCCAGGGATCCAGGGGCAGCCACAGCTTCTCTGGGCAACCTGTGCCAGGGCCTCCCCACCCTCACAGGGAAAGATTTCTTCCAGAGCTTTTCTGTTGAATTTCTATTTATCTTTCTCTTTTTCTGATTCTGGAAAATGTCAACTTTGGAGCCCCCAAAATGGGCAGTTGGGGAGTGGCAGAAGAGGAGGGATGGGATGGGATGGGATGGGATGGGATGGGATGGGATGGGATGGTTGGAAGGTGAAGGCATCAGCGCTGTGAGGAGTTGTGACAACCCTTGGGTACTGTGAAAGCTGGAGAGGGAGAAAGTGCAGATGGAAAAAAGTGTTGGATTCAGAGGGGCAGAAAGAACACTTGGTTTGACAAAGGCTGAAGTGAGGAAGGAGTGCTGAGGGTGCTGAGGGTGCAGAGAAGAACCGAGCTGGGGTGAGGCAGCGCCCTGGGGCTGGTTGTGATCCACGTGTGTGTCGTGGGGCTGCTTTGGTGGAACTGTCCACCCTGGAGCCCCCAAACCAGCACGTGTATCTCTGACCCTCTCATAGAATCACAGAATCAGCTTGGTGGGAAGTGATCTCTGAGATCATCAAGTCCAACCCTTGATCCAACCCCGCTGTGGTTCCCAGCCCATGGCACTGATGCCACATCCAGTCTTGTCTTAAACACCTCCGGGGATGGAGAATCCACCATTTCCCTGGGCAGCCCATTCCAATGGCTGAGCACCCTCTCTGCAAAGAAATTCTTTCTAATCTCCAACCTAAACCTCCCCTGGCACAGCTCAGGACTGAGCCCTCTTGTCTTGCTGATAGTTACCTGGGAAAAGAGACCAACCCCCCCTGGCTCCCCCCTCCTGTCAGGGAGTTGCAGAGAGTGAGGAGGTCTCCCCTGAGCCTCCTCTTCTCCAGGCTGAACAGCCCCAGCTCCCTCAGCCTCTCCTCACAGCACTTGTGCTCCAGTCCCTTCCCCAGCCTCGTTGCTCTCCTCTGGACCTGCTCCAGCCCCTCAATGTCCTTCCTGAGCTGAGGGCCCAGAACTGGACACAGCACTCCAGGGGTGGCCTCACCAGCACTGAGGACAGGATGGTAATGTCCTGCTTCAAGATTTCTGTGTGGGCAGGGAAATCACTCCTCAGAGGGGGGAGGAGGAGCAGCAACTAACCCTGGGGTCTCCAGTGGCTCTTCGGCTTATCCAGCACGTTGTTCATAAGAGCAACAGTAAAATGTGAATTATGCAAATCTCTATGTTAGGTAATATATATTAAAATAGATATTTATACCTATAATCTTTAGATGATAAAGGTATATATTTATATAACTGATATAAATCTAAATGTTGGAGCTAGATTGAGCGTCACTCTTGCATTGTAGATGGATTTTTAGCTTCTTTATTTCTTCCCCCCTGCTTTAAGAAATGTGTGCATAATGGAGCTTGATTCTTCTCAGGCACACAAAGGCACCTGTGGCTGCATTTTGGGAGACCAGGCAGCCAGTCTGTGTGTTGAGATCCAGGGATGGAAGGAGCTGGGGTCCCTTTGGGGTGCCATTTGCAGGTTGTGGAAGGTCAGAACTTGGAATTCCTGCAAGGATTTTCTCAGCAGAGCCGAAGGCAGGCTTAGGAGGATACAGGTTTTATCCCTGTTATACTTTCCTTTTTATCTTCTCAGCCATGGAAGTGAGTAGGTGGAAGTGAGAAGGTGTTTTTGGAAGGGAAGGCACCAGCTTGGTGTGTTTGTGTGGATAAATGCTCCTGGCCTTGTTGCATTCCAGGGCTGTTTGGGAAGAGACCCTGAGAGTGCTGCCTTGCCATTCACTTAAAGGACCAGACCTGCTCCTCTGGGGGACATCTCACTCTCAGGATGCACATTCCCTGTAGAGATTTTGGGTCTGAAGCCCCTTGGTGCTGAGGAGCTGTGCCCCTGACAGCGGGTCTGCTCAGACCCTCTGTGCTCACAGAGTCCTCACGTGCTCATTACATGTTTTAATTAAATCCTCCAGGCCTGCCATGTGTCCTCCCTGCTCCTCCTTCATGGATGGGAAGGATGATGAGCAGTCATCACTTCTCCAAACAGGAACTTTTAGCAGCTCCTTTAATTTTATGAGGAAATGAAGAATTTGAAAAGCAAATAAATTACTGAAAACTAAAGGCGGCTGAATGAGCGATTTCCTGAGGTAAAATCCACCTTTTAAATGGAGCATAATGCAGGTTTTTAAGTGTTAACAAGCAAGTGCAGCTAATTCAGGCTTGTGCCTTGCCAGATAAGCAGCTGCATTTTAAGGGTGGAATATTCTGTGAGGCTCCTACCAGCAAAGAAACACGGTTCCTAAATCCAGTTTCATATGAATGGAACAGTTTTGCATCTGTGTCAGTGTAATTACAGCTCTGCTGGTACCAGCTAACCCACCTAAATTAGTTTTAGCATAGCAAGATTTGAATGGCTGGCAAATAGAAATAAAATTACCTTCTGCAGTCACATCCCTTGCCTTTATTTTAAATGCTGTTATCAAGCAATGAATTTATATTGGCTTGGAGCTGTGTAATCCTGTCATAAACAGGTTTGTGTAGGGAACAGAATCCAGTCTCTCACGTGCTCTAACTTGGGATTGCTTGGGCTGGGAATAGTGGGATATTTCACAGTTTAGCCTTCTCTTTTTCATGGTTACGGTATCTTGGTATGATCTTAAAGATATGGTGGGAGAATGAATGAGATTTTGTTTATGTGCAGCCCAGGCTTGCTGCTGGCCTTGGCCCCACCACTCCTGTCCCAGTTTAATTTGCCTGTATAATTTGATCCCTACCTTTGATCGTTCCTGGCTGCTTGCAGAACACTCAGCAGCATTCTCTTAGTGGTATCCAGAGACAAGAATTTCTTTCTGTTGTTCTTTTTCAGTTCCCTTCTAAGCCTGGAGTGCAGGTTTTCGTTTTTTACCGCTCTGATTACAGGGAATTCAGAACAGCCTTGGAAGGGGCAGTAGGGAAAGGGGGGGCAGAGGTTGGTCTGTCTCTGGTGGCAGCAGGGTCATAAAAGCAAACTGGGACAAGGCCTGAGGAGCAGGAGGTGTTCCAGGGTGCTGGGTTGCTGTCTCTGCTGGGTAACCTCTTGTCTGGAACTTCCTTAACACCGGGTGGTTGTTGTGGCATCAGGTGCTCCAGAGGAGCTCTGGGAAACTCCAGACCTGCTCTGTGTGTGAAACATGTTAATAGAAAGGGATCTGAAGGTTGGAAGGGACCTTAAAGCCCATTCAGTGCCACCCCCTGCCATGGGCAGGGACACCTTCCACTAGCCCAGGTTGCTCCAAGCCCCGTCCAACCTGGCCTTGGACACTTCCAGGGATCCAGGGGCAGCCACAGCTTCTCTGGGCAACCTGTGCCAGGGCCTCCCCACCCTCAGAGCCAACAATTCCTTCCCAGTATCCCACCTATCCCTGCCCTCTGGCAGTGGGAAGCCATTCCCTGTGTCCTGTCCCTCCATCCCTTGTCCCCAGTTCCTCTCCAGCTCTCCTGGAGCCCCTTGAGGCCCTGGAAGGGGCTCTCAGCTCTCCCTGAAGCCTTCTCTTCTCCAGGTGAACACTCCCAGCTCTCTCAGCCTGGCTCCAGAGCAGAGGTGCTCCAGCCCTTGCAGCATCTTCATGGCCCCTCTGGACGTGTTTCCCCTCTGGATTGTTTCCCTGTGCTCATTCCCAAGAGTCTGATCCTCACTGTTAGAGACAGATTGCTGAGCTCCATGAGCCTGACTCTCATAGGAAGGAAAGCAGATCCTAAAGGCACACCCAGTGTCCTGAGCTCACCTGGAGCATCTCAAGCACTAGAAAAAGTGTCGAGCAGCGACTCCAAACACCTTCATGTTTAAAGTGCCTTCACAGCTGCACATTGTGATTCAAATCCTGCTGTAGTCAAATCTCTGTGTAAATTAGAATGGAGAGAGTCAGAGTCCTAGAATGGTTTGGGTGGAAGTGACCTTAAAGCTCATCTAGAAGAGTGAAAATTATTCAGTACTGGGGAGATCAGCTGCCTTTTGGGAGCAGTTGTATTGCACTTGCTCTTTTCCTCTGTGGGAAGAATCATAAGTTAAATGTATTTTCTCTTTTCCTTGTGCCTTGAGCTCAGTTAAGCTTTGTCAGTGTTCAGTCAGGTTTCTTCAGCCTGCCACGCTCAGCACAGACTGTTTTAAGAAGCCCCACAACACACAAGTCCCATGTTGGGGACACTGTGACACTGAGTGGTTTTCTCTGAGCTCCATCTTCCCATCAGCTTCAGTGAGGAGAGGAAAATGCCTTGGCTTCAGTAGATATTTAATTAGGTTCTGATTTCTGTCATTAAAGTTTAGCTTGAAATCTGAGTGCTGTGTTTGGATGAGTTGAGCTTTATGTTTAGAAATTGGTGAAACCAATTTCTTTCCAACCCTGAATTACCACTTTACCTGGAATTTGATTGAAGTGACCAAGCTCTTTGCTGTTCTCTTTAGACTAAATGTCCTTTATGGCATATCCAGGTCCTTTTGAACAGTTTTCCTCATTTTTTATGCGATATTTTAGTCACTGAATTACTGAAAGAACTTCAGGATAGCAGGAGACTGAATGGGAATAATGCAATTCAGTGCTCGTGTTTTGTGGCACTCTCCTCTCATCTGTTTTGAATTTAACATTTAATGAAATAAAACTGTTGGGAAAAGGGATGTGAGGGGTTGAGGAACGTTTTTTCCCTCCAGCTCTACCCTGTTTCTGCCATGTGGGAGCATTTTGGGGGTATTTGAGCAGATCTTACGTAGGCTTAAAATTTTCATGACGTGGTTTCGTCCTGTAGTCCCAAGCCTGCAGTCACTGCTTTGTTTTTTTTTAGTACAAAGTCTGAAACTTGAAAAGGAAAACTGACTGCAACAGAAATTTATGGAAAATATCAGGGGGGAGATTGCTTGTTTTCATAACAAGATGACTTAGAGAACTGGAGCAAGTGGTGCTGCCTCCCTTTCTCCTCTTTCATCCTCCTCCTCTCATGCACAAGTTTCCACCTTGAGTCACAGATGAGGAATTTCTACTAAAAAAGGCAATTTGAAAAGGCTTCAGAAGATGCTGAAAAGAAGAATTTTGGATGGGAAATGACATGGGGAAGTGTACACTGTGCCTCAGCTCCGAGGAGTCAAAAGCCACTTGACAGGTTTGGATGGGAAGATGAAAGTCCCATCTCCTCCTCCTGCCATGGTTGGATGTTAATTAAACAACTTCCTGCTCCTCAGAGCTCTCCCCTGCAGGGATAAAGACTTCTTGGCAGCCCACATTTGGGAAAAAAACCTTATCTAGAGGGAAAGGGAGGGTGGTTTTGTCTTTCTGGGAGCATTAACAGGAGCAACTTCCTTCCCAAAGGCTTGCCAGAATATTCCAGGGAGCAACTGCTCAACAGGTTCACTGGGATGCTCCCACTGGTCCAACCTAAACCAAACCACTCTGGCTGACTGGGAGAGGGCACTTTGCTGTCTGGTGTCTCCAGCAGTGAGAAGTTGGATTAAAAAAATTGCCATTTGCTCTAAATGGCAGAAAATTGTTGCACAGTCATAAGCAAAATGGGAACGGAGCTGAATTCGTTCTGGAAGCACAGACTGCAGACTGCAGGTTGTGTTTTAGGCAGAATTATTTTCTCTCTGAATACAGAAATTTATTGGGAACATCGTTGTACTGGCCATTATTGAACATTCCAGGCAGAAATCTGTATTATTTTATTCTACATGTATTTAAAAAACATATAAGCCTTTCAGAACCAGGGGATTTTCTCCCTTGAGCATTGATTAGAAATGTCTGTTCATACAGATGTCAGTTTTGATCAATTATTTGTTTTTATTTGGGAGGGTTTATAATAATTTCAGGAAGAGGAGTTATAATTTGATTTATTTAAGACACTTTTTCAGAAGAGTTGCTCCTTTCTGAGGTCACTGAACACCTTTTTGTGACATCACTGCTGTGACTTGATGATATTTTCCGTGCATTGTTCACCTGGGGAGAGAGAGAGGGGGAAAGAATGTTCCAGGAGGTTTCTGTGGTCCCACAGGATTGCAGAATCCACTTCTCTGGAGAAGAATATTCCTCATTTTTTTCAAAGAAAAGATAAATTTCAGAAGCAGTAACAGGCAAAACCACCATGCTATAGATGTCTACATTTTAAAGAAGAACTTTTACATTAAGATAGTTGCTTTTTTGAATGGTCCTTTCCCATTGCTGCTTTCGTCCATCACCAGCTCGCTGGATTCTCTTCCTGCTTTTTTTTTAATTCTCTTCCTCTTTCCACCTTCATTTCCTGCAATTTTCTTTTTTTTTTTCAGAGGCCTTATCTCCCAAACTAAACGTGTTTTTCTGCAAGTTTTGGAACAAGTGTGATGTTTGCAGACAACACATTGTTCTCCCTCCCCACTTGTCTGTGCTGCCCCTGCCATAACGTGGGATGAGAGGAGGGAGGCTGGCAAAGGGAATTCAAAAAGCTTTTATGGGCTCAAAGAATAGAAGAGGGGGAAAAAAAAATGGTTCCACAATGGATCCTGTAAAATAATGCTGGGTTATGTAAAGAGGATGTTAACCTTTACTGGAGGTTTGAATTTTAATTATTCTTTTTGATTTATCCTTAAAAACCAGAAGTACACACAGCTGGAATATTATTTCTTCAGGTTGCCCAGAGAAGCTGTGGCTGCCCCTGGATCCCTGGAAGTGTCCAAGGCCAGGTTGGACGGGGCTTGGAGCAACCTGGGCTGGTGGAAGGTGTCCCTGCCCGTGGCAGGGGGTGGCACTGGATGGGCTTTAAGGTCCTTCCAACCGAAGCCATTCTGGGGTTCTGTGATTAATGGCTGGTTTAAGTTTATTTGGAGTTCTGTCAAAGATGCCCTTGGCCCAGAACACCTCAGCTGTGTTGGGATATACCTGTGTGCCACATGTTGCCAGAAACCTTCACCAGCAGCTCTTGGCACCTCAAAACATGCAGTAGTATAATCCATCCCTCCCCATGTAGTTCATTAAGAAATAACTTATTTTCTGTTACCAAAATATGATTCTTGGTTCGTTTCCAAGTACATATTGTGCATATACATTTCCCAACGAGCTGCTTTCTTATTCCAGCATCAGGTTGGACGGGCTTGGAGCAACCTGGGCTGGTGGAAGGTGTCCCTACCTGTGGCAGGGGGTGGCACTGGATGGGCTTTAAGGTCCCTTCCAACCCAAACCACTCTGGGGTTGGTGCCACAGCAGGAATGATCCTGTGGTCTGGAATTCCCCCTTTATGGCTCTTAGCTCAGCAAAACAAGGAGTCATTTGGGCCCAGGGGCAGGACAGAGCTCCATCCATCCCTGGTGTGCTGGGTGCAGTCCAGCCGTGCTGGATGTGACAGTTCTCTGTTCCAGGAGCTCTGGGGATCAATAGCTCTGCAGCACTTCAGCAGTTTGGGTTGAGGGAGCTGGACCAGCTCCAGCACGTGAGTCAGGCTCTGGCACAGCCTCAGGATGAGCTAAAGGGGGGAGGGAAGGATGTGCTGAGCACCCACTTCTCCTCTCTTGAAATCCAAGTGTTCAAAGTTCGCTCCTCGAACCATCGCTCTGTCACAGCACAGCTCGGGCAGGGTTTTGTAAAACTTGGGGCATTTTGAGGATTTCATTCAAATGCTGAATTTATGTTATAAAGAGGGTCGTGGAGGTTGTGGCTGCCCCACCCCTGGGATTGTTCAGAGGTAGGTTGGATAAGGCCTTGAGCAGATTGCTCTAGTGGGAGATGTCCCTGCCCATGGTAGGGGGTGGGACTGGGTGGCCTTTAAGGTCCATTCCAACCCCTAAACATCCTCTGATAATATTGTGCTTACCATAATTAAAAATACAATATCCAGTTGCAGATTTCAGCTCTTCCTCAGCTGAACCAGTCACAAGAGATGAATCTATGGTAAATCCCCCAACCTCATCATGGCAGGGGGTGGAACTTCAAGGAACTCTTTAAGGCCCCTTCCAACCCAAACCATTCTGTGATTCTGTGAAACACAGAGAGGTTCACTCGTGTCCCTTATGTTTTCACCTTTTTAGTGGTGATAAACCCAGTATTTTTACACAAATTTCATTAGTTCTTCCTCTTGTGGCAGAGGGAGGTTTGAAGTACAGGTGAAATTCAGCTGTGTGAGGTGCAGAGAGGACAAAGCTGGGCAGAAAAGCTGATTTTGAGCCGAGCTCCTTGGCGGGACTCTCCCAGGAACTGGAGAATCCAGGCACGTGGCCACACTTTGGTTGTATTTTGTAGGGATAAAGTGTGTGAGTCTGTGAGTAAAAAGCTCCAGTGCTTTGTGTTAATGCAGTTTGGGCAGTAATGGACATTTTCCTAATGCATGTAAGGAGCTGGTGAATGGAGAGGCTTCCAGGAACCCTGGGATGGATCAATCCATCATCCATGTGATGGGAAAAGAGTTGCTTTCTCCAGCATCTTCCTTGGCCATAGATAAATTTATGTGTATCTTTATGGGTGTAAGCATAGAAAAAAGATGTAGGTGTGTGTATATATTGTAGTCAAAGCACGGTATGAATTCAGATCTGCCAAAATAAAGTCTTGTTCAATCAATTCATTAGGTGTTAATAACCCCTTGTTAGTGAAACATTGCTGCCAGAGCTCAAACTGAATTTCAGAGCTGAAGCCTTTTTCTAATCCACGATAATTTCCTTTTATCAGCGCCTTTTAATCTAAAGAAAAGCCTTTTTCTAATTAAAATACTAACTCATCTATAAATTATGTGACAATGAAATGGTGTCAGAGAAAATGCAATAGAATTAGGGAGCTCAATGGGCTGAAGGAGAACTCGGTGCTACTAGAGATAAAATGATTATTCAGAGAGAATAAGCACATCCTGATTTTATTTAGGGTTGGTTTGATGTGGCAGTAGATGCTTGGCATTGATCACAAACAGCACTGAATTGATCCCAGCGCTCCAAGCAGATGTTCAAAAGGATAAACCATCAGCAGATCCCTGGATTTGAAGTGTTTTCCATGTTGGAGGGGCCACAGAGCTCTCCAAACTGCTCATCCAGCCTTGGAAAAGGAGCCTCAGCAGCCACTGGTGTGGGTATGAAGGTTTGAGGGATGGGGCTGATGGTTTGTGTTTGCCAGGTGGAAACAGAACTTTCCAAATAATCTCTGGGTTTAAGGAGGCTCTTCAAAAGCCAGGCTGCTGCCACTGCAGCTGGTATGGAAATACTTTCCCCAGTGTTAGTTTAGTACAGAATCCCAGGATGGTTTGGGTTGGAAGGAATGTTAAAGATCATCCAGTGCCACCCCCTGCCATGGGCAGGGACACCTTCCACCAGCCCAGGTTGCTCCAAGCCCTGTCCATCCTGGCCTTGGACACTTCCAGGGATCCAGGGGCAGCCACAGCTTCTCTGGGCAACCTGTGCCAGGGCCTCCCCACCCTCCCAGGGAGGAATCCTTGTCCCCCCTGGAAGACACAAGACCTGCTGCAGAAAGTGCCATAAACGAGCAGCTAATTAAACTTTCTGACTTCCAGCCCCGCTAATTGTGTTGCATTATGTGCTTAATTCCTACCCTGGAATTAGCATCGCTTTCCTTGCTCGGGAAGAGTCGCTGGCAAAGTGAAATGAGAATTTTATTTGCACTGGCAGAAGGATTTTCAGTTCTGCTCTGCTGACTCCGCCACTGATGGGGATTAATCTCACTAAAAACTGCGGAACTCACTCAAAAAATGGGCAGTAATGGTTTGAAATAACTTCTCAGCCCCTGGAATCCGAGTTCCTACACTGGTACCACAAGTCAGTTCCCATCTGATGCCAGCCTGGTGTTTGTCACCGAGCCCTGGGCACAGGAGGGGTCCCTGGGTGGACACAGAGCCCGGGCTGTGCCCATCAGCTCCTGGGCTGTCGTTGGTGACGGGTGGTGGCACCCCAGGGACGAGGTTGGGACTTCAGGCTCCGTGGAATCCATATGTTTTTCTGAGTTAAAGGCTCATTTTGCAGTTCTGGAAAGGCAGCGACTGCCACCTTCCCTTAATCCCTGACATTTTTATAACTGGCTGTTGCACAGACCCTTTTTTCCCCAGTGTTTTTGGAAGACATAATGTTCTCTGCTCAAAAACCTGCAGTTGTGTAACAGGAAAGGGCTATTTTGATGCTGTTTAAGGCCTGGAGTTGGTTTGTTCCATACAGGAAAATCCTGCAGGAATAAGAGGCCAAAGGGACTGAGCAGGTACAGAGCACTTCAAATGATTGTTTCATGCTTTTGTTGGTTTTTATAGTTTGTGCGAAGTGCTTGTCCCATGACTTTGATGGTGAAACTGGCCTGTGCTCACAGGAGGGTGTTCAGGACCAAGGCAAACAGTTGGGCCTAAAAAGTCACTTTTTCATAAAGAGATCAATTAACATTTGGCTGAAGAGTGTCAAAGCAGATTTCTGAGTTCATGACGTTTCCATTTGTTGTTTATTCCAGTAGAAGACTAAATTCCCCAAATCTGAATCTGTCAGGATAATCTTCACTTGGACATGAGTCAGGGGGGGCTTAATTCTTGCATGTGAAAATCCTCCTTTCCTGTAATCAGGTTACATGTGACTTAGGAGGAGTTTTTGTCTTTTACAGGTTCAGGATATTTGAAGTAACAGAGACTTTTTGCTCTGTGGCTTTTCCCAACCTGCAGCTGCACAGAGAGGATTGAATTGACTTGAGCCTTTTAAAGCAAACTCTTGTGTGTGAGTCATGTTTACAAGGTGTGTCTTGGCTGGTGGAAACATGTTTTTAAGGCTCAAGTCATGCTTTTTAGGGAATAAAAACACAAAATAGGTGCAAGGCCAGGTTGGATGGGGCTTGGAGCACCCTGGTCTGGTGGAAGGTGTGGGTGGTGGAACTGGGTGGTCTTTAAGGTCCTCCCAACCCAACCCATTCTCTGAAACCCAGTAAAATGATGTGTGTGCCTGAACTTGCAGTGCAGTGAGGATCCACCTCACGGATGATACGAAGTTCTTTGTTGCCCTCGAAGCTCCATCAGCTTGTTGAATCCTCGAGCTGCTCACTTGTGCTGTCATCAGTCAGTGCTGTGGAGAAGGCAGGAATTGATGGGGTGAGGGGCTCCTCAGGAGATCCAGAGGAGATGCAGAAATAAAACCCACACTGAGATGGGACACTGACTGATCCCTTACAGGGGGGAGCCAACCTGTTCAGTGCTGGATCTGTCAAAAGGTGCAGGTCCTGCACTTTCTGGATTTGTGTGTAGTGGCACCATCCCCCTCTCTTTGTTTATTAAAATTCTTCTTCCTCTGTTTTTGCAATAAACTGTAGTGCAGAGCCTTCTGGTGACAGTCCCATCACAGTCATTGGCATCTGTAGAACTGTGAAAACTCTGTTAGTTCTGTGTTCCAGAGCACAGCCACGTGGGCATGGGATGATCTGTGGTCCTGGGGTCAGCCAGGAATGATAAAGAAAGGAAAGATGGGCTATTTCTAATATATGTTATAAAAATGACTGTTACTGGGGGGGGGGGGGTAGGCTGGTAAAACATTTGAAACAACCATATTTATTAAAATTGCAATTACAAATGAAATATTACAGGATTGGCCACTGCAGGGTTATTATTCTAAACAATTTTCAGGCTGTGGGAACGATCTTGATATTTAAGTGTTTTCATTGCATCAGGATTTGGCACAAGTCCTTACTGTGAATGATTTTTCACTGGTCCAGGCCGGTTTGCAGCTGGTGGGGTGTTGTGTGTGCACATGTGGGATTTTTTGAGGGGGTTTGCACAGAAGTTGGCATCGGGTAGTTTGTGTGAAGGGGCTGCACATGCAGTGGGATGGGGGCAGGAGGGGGCTCCAGGCTGCCCTTTTCTCCCTGGGTCTCTCCCATTCCTCCTGCCTGGCACAGCTCCTGTTCCACTGGCCCCCGTGGGCTCCCAGGGAATGTGCTGGAAATCCCTCACCCTCATCCAGGGTTTCCTTCACAGTGACAGCGTGGCACCTGTTTGCCCTCTCCAGGTCTCCTGGGATGGATCAGGAGGGGGAAGGAAGAGAGTCAGAGGGGTTTTTAGCACCTCTTTCGGTGGAGAGAGGGGGGTGTTGATTCCTTGCCTTTATTCTGCTCCACAGGGACTCTATTGGAAAACCACACCCCAACCTTTACCTCTGTTTTCCACACCCCTTGTTTAAAGATTCCTGGGATCGTGGATGTACAGCCCAGTTAGAGGGTTGGTTGTGTGTTGTCTGTCTGGTTCCCCACCCTGGACCTGCCTCAGCCTTTCCCTAAAAAACCCAGATTTATCGCTGCCTCTGAGGTCATTCCCTGCCCCGTTGAGCTTTTATTGCAGGAGATGCACAAGAACAACCCCCCCCCCATCTTTAGTTTCAGAGCCCAAATTTAATTTGTGGGCCAGGGAACTATAAATATAATTTATGTAAATGGAGGGGCAGGAGGTGCTGACCCCCGGAACTGCTGCTGAGTGGTTTTTCAAATCAGCCTTTCACTGTAATGGGCACGAGAGTTTAACATGGAAATGCAATACAATAATCTCTGCATAGAACTTATTCTCTAGTTCTGTTTCTCTGGTCTGGCAGGATTATGTTTAAAGACTTCTACTAAACCACTTCTATTTTAGTTAATTTTATTCCAGACAAATGTTGTGCAGAATTTCATGTCTTTTAGAGTTCAGGCTGTTAAAACATGTGGAAAATCCCATTTTTCTAGTACTAGTGGTCAGCACTGCTTTGTGACAGACACTTTTTACCTTTTCCCTGTTCTTTATTAAGTCTCTTGATCTCCTCTAGATTTGCAAGGATAAAAGTGAACTGCTTGTTTTTGGTCTTGGGCACCATTAGCTTTGCTCTGCTCTTTTGTGTTGAACACCGAACCTGTTTGCTCCAACACTGAGAATCTTTTGAAATTGAAATTTTACGTCAGAGGAAACAATTACTGAACACAGCGTTTGTGTGTCCAGTTCAGATATTTAGAGTTAAGTATCTTAAACCCTGATGAGCTCTGTGTACCTCTCTATGATCTTTGCTTTTCCACAGCTGCTCGTTTGCTTCCTATAAAAAACAAATTAATAAAGTAGGAGAAAAGGAAGTTTTAGAGTATCAGGAATGTGCCTCGGTGCTCACACACTTTCAAGTCAGCCTGTGCAGATTGAAAGTTTAACCAAGAGCCATCTCCTTTGTAAAGAATGCAGATAATTTTTTTTTTTCCTGGCAAAAAAAAAAAAAAAGAGTAACCTGATATGAGTCTGACAGTGTCGTTTAGTTAAGTGCTTCCATCTGTTGCTTGCTATTTCCCTTACTCATGACCTCTCTTTCTCTCTCCCCCTCCTTCTCCTTTAGCCCCTTTGAGGAAAGCAAAGTTTGTGGAGAGCCCTCGAATCCCAGAGTCTGAGCTTGGCTCCCCAACCCTCTCTGCAGCCCAGAAGCTGGACGTTGATGCTTTCTGCCCTGGTAAGCCCCTTGCGAAGGCTCTGCGGGAACAGGGAGAACAGGCAATTCCAGCCAGAAGGATTTTTAAAATATCACTTTGCCCAGGTGGTTGATTGGACCTCCCCCAACCCCAGTTTCACTGGCTTGGAAACTTGACTAAGGAATAATTTGGAATTGTTGCCCATTTTACGTTTGTTTCTCTCAGTCCTGCGTGTGGCCGCTCTCCCCTCGGAATAATTTAGAGAGGATAAAAACAAGCCAGTGAATGCACTGCTTTAAATTTAATTTTTAATGCTGCTCTGCAGAGAGGCTGCAATAAAACCGCATTTCAAAAATATCATTAAATCAGCTAAAAAACCAAAACCGTGGGACCTTGTAACCTGCACCAGGAAAATCGGGGGGGGGGGGGGGGGGGGGGGGGGTTTTTTTTTTAACCAATATTTTATTTTTAAAGAAACACTGTTTGATTTATGCATCCTGTAGTAGTTGCTCTGAAAAGTGTTCATCTTGCTCGAGGCCTCTGGTTGAAACATAAATAGAAGTGGGTCATGTCCCTTCCTGGCTTGACCCCGTTCTCATCCGTGGGCTCGGGCGGGCGCTGCCGAAATCCCCCCCGAGCCCAGGCAGAGCCAGCAGATGTGTGAGTGAGTGTCTGGAATCCTGGCCTCATTTCCCAAATTTCTTCCTAACTTGGAAGTTGGGCAGCCTGGGGAGGGCTGGAGGCACTGGGAGGAGGCTGGAAAGCAGCAACAGCAGCAGCAAGTGTTTGGGTGGGTTTTGTGGTGAATCCTGCACTTCCCTGCCCTGGCTTTCCCTCGTTAGGAGCCGAGGGGATCCGTGCTCACTGCAGGCTTTGGATGTGTTGAAATGGTGTGTAAATGTGGGACATGTGCCTCTGAAATCTGCAGCTACAGTAGCCAAGGTCATGCTAATAAATGGCTCTGTGGAATCAGGGGGTTTATTTCCGTGGCTGGTGAACTTGTGGAAGAGCTTCTGGAGCACCCAAAATTGGAGGGATTAATTGAATGGTGTCCAAATTTTGAATGTGGGCTTGCTTTAATGTATTGTGTCTGAAAGAGGAGTTGTCTTAGGAAATAAAAAGACAGTCCCTGTGCTTGGCAGTGCCTCCTTTGAGGCCACAGTTGCCTTGAAAAGTGCTGCTCCTTTTTCAGTCACCGTGAATTACAATTAAAATTGTGCTGTTGCAGCCCTTTTTTTCCTGACTGAATGGCTTCCTCTCTCATGTTTATAATTGTTAATAATTATAAACTTATTATGATTGCATCCACAGAGAATTAGAATGGAATTGTGAGTTTGGCTTGAAAAGCATCAATTCCACATTCCCGTGCCTGCACGTGTGTCTCCCTCTGCCCCAGCTTTGAAGGGCAGGACTCCTGCCAAGCCCAGGGCTGGGCTCTGGCAGTGGGATCTGCAATTCCTTTAATGTCTTTTTTTGCTGTTTGATTTCCTCTTGCTGATAGTGGAGTGATCTGAAAGGAAAAGTGGAGTTTTGTACTACCTGGAAGTGTCGTTAAAGGAAGGAAGGGGGAAAAGTGACAGCAGGGGGGTTGTCACAGTGGAGTCAAGGAACTATTTATCTTGGAAAAGACCTTTAAAATCATCAAGTCCAACCATAAACCCAACTGTGCCAAGGGCACCACTAAACCACGTCCCCAAGGGCCTTGTTGGTGTACTTGGAATAGGGAGGAGTCTGTTGGGGGTGTCTGAAGCTGTTCATGGAAGGAAGGTGCCTGGATCTATGGAAGGTGCCTGGATCTATGGATCCTGCTGGGAGAGTGGCAGTAACGTGAGGGCTGGAGGTTTTGCTGGGCTGGAAGGCTGGATTGAAGGAGCTCAGGAGATGAGACCTTGGAGGGAAGCAGGTGGCTGGGGGGGATCCTTGTGTAAAGAAGAAAAGAAAGAACAAAGATGTGGACAACTTGTAGGGACCAAAGGACTTTGAGTCTGGGTGTAGGGCCCAGCTCCTGATGGGAAGGTGGAGGAAGAGGGGCTGAGTCCTACCCTGGACCATGGCAAAGCTTCAGGCACTGCCTGCAGTCAGTTTTCCAGGGAAATACAGCTCCTTTCTTCAGTGTTAGGCTTCCTCTAACCCTCTTTTAAAACATGTGTGTCCTGTGAAGGATTAATTAGCACACAGGGCTAAATCCTGAGCATCTCCAGGAATGATGGTGTGAGCTGAAAGAAGGAAGAAAATCAGGCTGAAGGTCTGCCTGGCAATGGAGTGGAGGTGGAGTGGTTTGTAACGTGATCCCTGACAAGAAATGTAATTAATTATATGCTTAAAGGCAGTTTAAAACCCTAACTAGCAAAGAAAAGAGAACATTATCTGCTCTGCACCCAGGAATGACAGTTTCAATTGGAGATGCCGAGAGGTGAAGTTTTTGCTCAGTCCCAAAATGTTTATTTTAAGGCTTCAGGCAAATTTCAGCACATTCCAGGGAGGTGGTTTCCTGAGCAACCAGGGTGCCACCAGTGGCCTCTCGTGCTCCTGGGGGGAGGATTGGTTGTGACATCTCCAGGGTGAGTCAGTGTGTGTGGGGTGACACGCTCCCGGTGTTCCAACTTCGAGGAAAAAGAAAGAACATCAAGGTGCTGAGTGTCTTTTGAGGGAAGTTTTAATAGCAAGGATGTGGTGAAGTTTTAAGCTTGCTATGATCTTTTTTTTTTTTTTTTTTTAAATTACATTTGTTGTTTGGAGGAAGGAGTGTAGGTGGCTAAAAATTAATTAAATCTTTTCAGGTGAAAGCAGAAATTGGCTCACATTTTATAGTTGTTGCATCTCACATGATGACAAAAAAGCCGTTTCACGGCTTTGAGAAACCCATTCGTAGCAGAATTATATTTCTGTAAATGTTCTTCTGATTGCAGTGCTTGTTCAGAGTTCAATCCAGCACTTTCTGCCTTGGAGTGTCAGTGGAGGAGAAGGAATTGGTTCCTTGTTTCTACCCTGTGAGGGTGGGGAGGCCCTGGCACAGGTTGCCCAGAGAAGCTGTGGCTGCCCCTGGATCCCTGGAAGTGTCCAAGGCCAGGTTGGACAGGGCTTGGAGCAACCTGGGCTAGTGGAAGGTGTCCCTGCCCATGGCAGGGGGTGGCACTGGATGATCTTTCAGGTCCCTTCCAACCCAAACCCCTCTGTGACTCAGTAACTTAATGGAGACTTTATTGAGAGGATCTGAAAAGTTTCTGATCCACCCTCCCTCCTTGTCTCTCCTGATCCTGCAGACACTGCTCAGCAAAGGTCTTTGTGTTTTCCTTCTTGTCAGCCTTCCAAAGGTAGTGGGACCCTTGGGATGACACCCCCACAGCCATCACTGCTCTTCAAGGGGGAGAAGGTGGAACAGTAGCAGTTGTAGACCTTCAACCCTCCATTGTTCAACTTTTAAACCTCCTCTGCAGTGGTTCTGGTGACTCAATGTAGTGTGTAGGTTTTTCCCCCACTTCACCACCCCCAGTCCCTTAGTTGTGGTCACGAGGGCATCTTCCTTTGAGCTGCTTTTTGTTACTCATGGTGGCTAAAACATGTTTTGACTTCTAAGTACTCAGGAAACCTCTTGGCAATGGTCAGAGATGGATGGTGCTTTCAGGTAACGGCCCTTTGCCTCAGATTAATGTTTGCAGTTGCATTTTGTGTGATTTATTACCTTGGCGCCGTGTTCCAAAGGCTAAGTGTGTTATGACATTATCTTTTAATTTGATTAACTCCTCCTTCAGAAATTTTGGGACACAAATGTTGAGTGTCTGGTCAGGGGCTGTTTGCTTGTTCCACATTAGGCTGGCAGGCATCTGTTTCCAGCCCTGATTGAGTTAGGAACCACAGACAGGGAGGGGTGATTTACCATCTCAGCAGCACTTGTGTTCATCTCATCACTCCTTTTTTCTCTTCCTTTGGTTGAAGAGTCGTTGAGGTTGCTGTCTGCTTGCTGCTGCTGCTTTCTTATCACCATGTAAAATGTGTATTTTTCGTTTTACACGATCCACGCGCTCCCCCTGAACGCAACAAAACATCTCTCAGGTGTTGCAAAAAGCTCTTTCAGAGGGAATGCAGGAACCAGCTTTGTGCTCTGATGTTTCCTGGTGAAAATACAGGCAGTGAGGCAAAAATACCCACAGAATTTCAGCCAGCAAGATCCTGCTCCAACCTCTGTGCTACTGCACAGCGATGGGCTGGGGGATGGAGAGGGAACAGTCAAACCAGCCATAGTCTGACAAAGGGTTTTACTGTTGGATCTTGTGGTTGTCCCAGCATTACCAAGCCCACTGACCTGAAGGGAATGGGAAATCGTTGTGATCAGCCCTCATTGCAGGAGAGCAGTAATTTGGCACATCGGTTGCCATGGCAGCGATTGACTTTTCTCCAGCCGCTCTTGGGATGTTTCTGGTTCCTTCTGCCGTATCAAGGGATGGAAACAGCTTCAGAATGAACTCCTGGATTAACAAAACAAGCCCCACCCTGGTCTGAAATTCCGGTTCTGAGAGAGGAATGCTGAAGGCATTGGTAGAATTCCAGGTGTGAATCCATTTGGGATTGGCCACAGAGCACTTGTCATTCGGTATCGTCGAGTTTGGAGAATAGTGACTGGGTTCAGAGTTTAGGGTTTATTGAATCTTCTTGTCAAAGGGAAGACGCTCAAGAGAAGAAGTGAAAACAATATTAATCCCACAGATTATTGCCATATGTTCTAACTGTTAAATATTTGGAGGTATCATGGTATTCTTGAAGCTTCCTAATGTGGTCTGTGAATGACCAACTTCCCTTACAACCCAGGGTTTGAGTTCGTCTCTCTGGGGGAAAAAAAAAAAGGGGAAAAAAGAGGGGAAAAGGCTCTTAAATGATCCAAGTTCCATTAATGTGAAGAACTTCAAAGTGTTGTGACTGCTGCCAAAGCTGTCACCTGGATGGTGTGTTGCACATCGGGTGCTTCAGCAACAGAAGTTCCTGCAGCCTCCCCCTCTGGCTACCCATCCCAATGGATCCCAGGGAATCTAAGGAGTTGTTTTGCCTTATCAAGCAGGGGTGCTTGCTTTGAGCTGCCTGTTGGGGAACAGTAAATTTTTTGTGCTGATACTTCAGCTCATTGAATATTTAGAGCTTTCTGTCTTATACCAGCAAAGCAACCCTGTTCACTTTGCAGCTGCCACTGCTGGGCCTGAGAGGATGAGTGTGAAACCTCCTTTCCTTCCAAATCAACAGATTTCCTGTTGATTGAGTGGCTGCTGCCTGAGGAGTTTCCTCTTCCAGTGGATTGTTTTTTGAAAACAAGGGCAGCCTGCACCAGTGCTTCCAATTCACAGAATCCCAGACTGGTTTGGGTTGGAAAAGACCTTAAAGCCCATCCAGTGCCACCCCCTGCCATGGGCAGGGACACCTTCCACTAGCCCAGGTTGCTCCAACCCATCCAGCCTGGCCTTGGACACTTCCAGGGATCCAGGGGCAGCCACAGCTTCTCTGGGCAACCTGTGCCAGGGCCTCCCCACCCTCCCAGGGAAGGATTTCTTCCCAATATCTCATCTAAACCTGCCCTCTGGCAGTTTGAAGTCATTACTGTTGAAGGTGAGGGCAGGTTTTGCAGGAATGCATATAAATTCTGTCTTTTTGAGAACATCTCCATCCCTGGAGGTGTCCAAGGCTGGGTTGGATGGGGCCTGGAGCGTTTGATTTGCTCCAGGGTTGTGTTCCAGTGCTGACTCTCTGTGCCACTTTGGGTGTAGAACTTTGTGCTGCAGGCAAAGGGGAGGATTTAGGTAAGTTCAGGGACTGTTCCAGTGGATGGGGTACATGGGATGATGGCAGGTCCTGGACTCTCAGCCCAGTGCAGATCTCCAGCACTATCCCAGTAGTCTCTGCTTGCTCAAATGCCTCAAATCACCTCTTCTGCAAAGGGCTCCATCTTCAGCTCCTTTGTTGGCCAAAGACATCCACCTGTAAAGCAAAGTTATCTATTGTAGATGGGACAAAGACATGGCTAATAATGGGACATCACTGTGTCTTCCACTGGAGTCACTGGACCTTCTAATGATGGATAACTTACCTGGAATTTCACTCTGCAGCAGTTTCAGCTCTGGCTTAGATCACGGGACATGGATTTATCTTAAACCTGACAGATTCTGCACAGGTCAAAGTCTCCTGACTCAGACCCAGAAATCATACTGAAAAGTTGCAATGGATTTTTTTTTCCCCCTGTAGGTCTCAGGTAACAAATCTCTCTCCTGTTTGCCTTCTGCTTAATTTCTTTTGGACAATCTATTACACTTGGTAATCAAAGGCATCTGCTGCCAGTGTCATCCAAGTGAAATTTGCAGCTGCTTTTCCACCTTCAGGATCTCAGTTTATTGCTGGCAGAATGGTAAAATGTGCCCTTTGAACTCCCAGCAGTGCTGCCCACTCAGTGCTGAAGGCTCTGGTGTTTCTCAGTGTCTTCCTGAAGTGTCACAGGAGCTCTGGTCTGCACTTGCATTTTATAATTATCAGTTCTGGCCAAAACTAAATCATTGCCTCTGGATTTTCCCTTCTTTTGGAGAGAAGACCCTTCAGTACCTCCAGTTTGGGGAGGATACTGCCTGTCAAACTAGATTTGGGGATTCACTTCAGCCTTGTGCATCCTGTGGGGATGCTGTTCCTGCTCAGCCCCTGCCAGGCTGGTGTTGGCACACGATGGGTCCTGGGGCAGTGACAACCTGGCCTGGTGGTGACAGCCCTGTCCCAGTTGCCTTTGGGCTCCTGCTTACAATGCTCTCAATGTCTTTACAAACCTCATCTTCCTCTTTAGCTCCTGCAGCTGTTGAGGTCTTTAGGAGCTCTCCAGGCGAAGTTTATTCAGAAGTCGGGCTTCACCTTGTGTTTATGCCTGTCCTGAGTGGAAATACTGGGGTGCTAAGGGAGGCAGAAAGGAAGGAGATGATGGTTGCTGGAGTTCTTGGTCATGCTTGTGCTGTTAGTGACTAATTAATGAGTAACCAGCCCTCCCTTTTTTCTCCTGGCTCAGATATTTATTCCCAAATACTCCGCAGTCCAGAGGAAGCACTCAGTAACTCCACTTCTTTCCCCACAATATTTTGGGCTGCTGTCATTTTGTTTCAGCATTTTATGGAGGCAGACCCTTCCCTGTTGATTTTACCAGCTCTACCAGCAGAAGGAGGGGTGGTTGCATTCGTAGGGAAGTGCTCCATTCTTCCATAGGCCTGGTTCCCATGTCCCAGTGCCGACACGAGCCGGGCCGATCGAAGTCCTTGAGCCTGAGCGACGCTATGGGGAGCTGCTCCTGAGTGAAAATATGCAGCTCTCTGAAAGCCACACCATGACTGGTGCTCTCCTGCCAGTTGCCTTGACTTCCTCACCCTCCCCAGGCCCGCAGAACAAGAACTTCTTTATCCTTTTCCAGCCTGGCTGTTTGTTGTTGCCCCTGTGAAATCGGGTCTCCCCCATCCCGTCTGCTCCGTTCTCCGGGGCAGCAAAGCTGCACTTGGACCCCTGAAGAGAGGAGATCAATTTGCTCACAACCCTCCTGGACCACAGTAGATTTTCTGCTTCATTAAGCAGGATTTTTGATGTTTTATGTCACTAATTATTTGACTCCAGATCGCTTGGAAACAATTCCTTTGAATTGGAACACGACCGCTTTGGCCGGCTGCCAGTTTGGAAGCACAGCCTTGCTGGGAAGCACTGGTTGTACCAGCCTGGTCCAATTCCTCCAGTGGTCAGGAACTTACTGCAGGCTCCAAAATTGTCTTTGAGCTGAGACTGTAGCAAATGTTATGGGTGAAATGCAGATCCTGAGTAACTCACTGTGCTGTTGGGGGGATTTGGTTTGAGTGGGGTAAGATTTTCATTGATGTAGTTTATGCTTTAGAGAAGCAGTAAATTTTAAATGGATCTCATCCATATGGACAGTAGTCTTCCCTCTCCAGTCATTGAAGGGATGTTAGAACAGCCCTAGACATTGGTTCTGTTTGAAAATAGCACAGAAAAGAATCAGAGAATCATCAATGGTTTGGGTTGGAAGGGGCCTTACAGCTCATCCAGTCCCACCCCCTGCCATGGGCAGGGACACTTGGCACTAGCCCAGATTGTTCCAACCTGGCTTGGCATTCTAAAAGCTGGTAACAACAGTAATTGTTCCGTTCTCTGTAGCAGTTTTTATACCCAGACAGAACTTAGGAAATCTTATTTAGCTCTATAATGGTGTAGTGGGTTTTTGAGGTTATTGTCAGTGTTGCAAGTGCAAGGTCACAGTTTAGTCTGATTTGCTTATAATAAATTTGCTCTGGGGATGTGCTGATAGATCAGATCAGATCAGGTGATGACAAGGCCTTTGTGCTGTCATTGTCTCTTGCTCAGCTACAACCCCACGACCTCCCAGTTAACAGTGGTCAAAGGGGGACAGGAAAGTCATAACCAGTAAAGGTTTGGCTCATGATATACTCGTTGGGTTTTGACCTGGCAAAACCATCTTGGGAGAAGGAAAGTTGCTTGTCAAAATGCCCTTCTGCAGATTTTTCTTCCCAAAGTGCTGAAATTGGGGCTGGTTGCTGCCTTGGGGGGGGACAAAAAAAGGGTCTGAGCTGGCTCTGCTCCTCTTGTAGCTGCTGAGAATGGAAAGGAGTGTGTGGGCTTTGCAGATGGAAATCTAAATTGATTTTGCACATTGATGGAAATATCCTGTTTTATACATACATAAATAAATATATGTATTTTTTTGCCCCTGTTAGTTGGGCAGGGTTGGCCTGACCGTGAGGGAGCAGGTTCTGCAAAATTCCTGTGAGATTTCTCTCAGTTTTATGGTGTGAGAAATGGGAGGAGGAGGGAATGTGAGAGGTTTTGAAGACCAGTTGCTGAAATTAAAGATATTATTTGAGTGTATATGATGCAACATGCCTAATATAGCAAAATAAAAACAGGTTTTATGAAACAAATAGTATTTAAGGGAGTATTTGTCCTTTTTTGATATTAACCCCCCCCACCTGCATCACTAAGAGTGTAAGACACCAGCCTCAAACCTGTCTGGAATAAAAGGTCAGTTGAAAAACCTAAAAATAAATACCAAACAACTTTATTTAGGAGCCAAGGCCTTTAATCAATCAGTGGTGAGTGTTCAGAGCTGGGAGCACAGACCTGTGTTTGTGGTCAGGGGATGTTTTAGAGCTAAAATGCCAAAACTGTAAAGGAAGAACTAATTTCATCTGTGCTTTCCATCAGGGGGGGACTTTGTGCCTCCATCCTCATGTCCTTGATTTGTTAAAGAGCTCAGGAACCTTTGCAGGGATCGAAATGTAATCCTGCTTTCAGGAGATGTTCCACATGCCCAGGCTCATATTCATGATAATCATGGACTTTTTTTCCTCTATATCATATTGTTCTGTGATCAGTGCCCTGAATACCCTCTCATTTCCCCCATTCCCTTTTCTTTGGTCCTGAAATCCAGGAAAACTTGTCCCCATGTACATGCAGAGGTGGTTTTATCTCTAGAACATGAAATGCATGGAATTAGACCCTGTGAGAGCAATGAAGTTCCACTCACTGCCTGCTCTGGCTCAGAAGGGTTTGGGATTAAAAATAACTGTCTTTCTGACAATCCACTTGAAGGAATTATTAAAGGCTTGAAGGAATATTAAAGGACTGAAGGAATATTAAAGGACATCATCAGGAAAGGTGGTGGGGAGGGAGCAGGATTTACGTGCTGGGCTGAGGAGAATTCCTTTTGTTTGAATTTCTTCTGAGAGGAAATGTCTGTGGAAGTGGTGCAGGAGGCTGATGGAGTGGGATTAATGGTGGGAATTCTGGCAGTTTTCTTATAGAAATTCTTGGATGGAGCAGGAGGCAGTGGGGCAAGGGGAGCTGCACAGGGGGCACAGGTTGAGTTGGAGCTGCAGTTTTACCCACCCAAAGCTCAGTGGCTGTTTTTTGGCAGAGGAGAGGGCTCTGGGCTCAACATCCAGAAGAATAGATTTACTCTGCCACTTGTCAGTGGTGGAGTTGAAGTTGGTCAGGCTGTTTTCTGTTGCTCTCACAGAACTATTAATATTTGAGTCATAGAATTGTTAAGGTTAAAAAGACCTTTAAGATCACCAAGTCCAGCTGTTCCCCCAGCACCACCACGTTCACCATTAACCACGTCCTCAGGTGCCACATCCACGTGTTTTTGAGCACTTCCAGGGATGGGGACTACCTGTTCCAGGGTTGGACAACTCTTTTGGTGAAGAAATTTTCCTGCTGTCCAACCTGACCCTCCCCTGGCACAGCTGGAGGCCGTTCCCTCTCCTCCTGTCCCTTGTTCCCTGGCAGCAGAGCCCGACCCCCCCCCGGCTCCCCCCTCCTGTCAGGGGGTTGCAGAGCCAGAAGGTCCCCCCTGAGCCTCCTTTTCTCCAGGCTGAGCCCCCCCAGCTGCTCCTGCTGCTCCTGCTGCTCCAGCCCCTTCCCAGCTCCATTCCCTTCCCTGGACACGCTCCAGCCCCTCCATGTCCTTCTTGTCCTGAAAGGCCCAACACTGACCCCAGATTTGAGGTGTGACCTCAGCAGTACCCAGCAGAGGGGGGACAATGACACTGAACAGAGCAGCCCCTAAAAGCTGAGCTGTTTTTTAGTGCTTATATTAGTGCAGAGAGTGGGCAGGTGGGTCCTTGGTCAACCCCAGGACGTGGTATAATGTTCCCTTTCTTCCAGATGAGTTGGGCTTTGCAGCTCTCAGGGGGTTGCAGAGCCAGAAGGTCCCCCCTGAGCCTCCTTTTCTCCAGGCTGAGCCCCCCCAGCTCCCTCAGCTGCTCCTGCTGCTCCAGCCCCTTCCCAGCTCCATTCCCTTCCCTGGACACGCTCCAGCCCCTCTGTGTCCTTCTTGTCCTGAGGGGCCCAAACCAACACCAGGGTTGGAGGTGCAGTGGTACAAAAATAGACATTTACAGTGCTGGGGTTGGGCAGCTTCGTCCCTCAGTGGTTAAATTTTTAAAAAAAGTCTCTTCTCGATGTAAACAAGACTAATAAAAAAATCTTCCATTAATTCTGAGATTAGGGGGATATGCAGGAATGGTCAAGGACGTTTTCCAAATACAGCTCAAGTGTATCCAGAATAATTTAAAGCAGATGTACATAATAACGGGACAGATTCAGGTCACATGGAGAGAGGGAAGTTGTTAGATAAAACTCTGCAGTTATGTAATTGAAGATCAAAATCCAAAATGGTCTCATTTATTTCTCCCCTTCCATAGGTGCCTGCTCTCTGCACAGAACTATTCTATTTTTTTCTTGGCTAATTTAAGAGTTATTCATTTTTTTAAGATGATTCAGTCTCATATTCAGGCAAATTCAGGGATGGTGTCGCTTTAGGGAACTCTTACCTATTTCTTCTTGTTAGACATTCACTGAAATAGATTTCAGATGTTTTGGAAGTCAAAGTACAACCATTAAACCCAAAATATTCTCTGGAGTACAGACTCATTGTTAGTGTCTCCCAGGGGCACTGCCCTCCATCATTTATCTGGAATTAGATGATGGTGCCTATCAAACCAGTCACAGCATTACCAAATAAATCATAAAGGAATTTCATTTGCTTGTAAGCAATTGCAGCTGAAATGTGTGGCAGCTTTCATGCAGGAACTGAAAGGAGGGAAGAGAAACACTGTTTGAAAATTATCACGTACAAAAACATCGTACGTTTTGAATGGTTTCTTGAAAAGAGCGACCCTTATAACTGTTGTGAAACGTTATATTTGATTTTCAAGGAGCGCTCTGAACATTTATGAGCGCTTATGAACTCCATCCTGCTCCCTCTGACGCTGACAGAGGTGTTAAGAGCTGACCCCTTCCAAAATCCGAAGGGTATTTGTAGGTAAGACGTGTGCAAGAGCTGCCAGGCTCCGTAAAATTGCTCCTAAACGGCCTAAATCAGGTAAATTCCAGGGTGAATTGCAGAGCTCCGCTGACGGGTTTAATGTGGGTTGAATTTTTTGAAGGGAGGAAGGATCCAGGGGTAGAAATTGCTTGACAGGCTCAGGTTGTAATGTTTCTAATTTGCATTTTTTTTTTTCGGTTCAGTTTTTTAAAAAAAAAAAAAAGAAAAGAAAAAGTCATTAACTTAAAAGGATGGCAGAGGTAGCTGGCAGGTGTGGGGGTGTGCACTTCTGGGATCTGCTGCAGCTGTTTAAAATAAAGGGAAAAAAAGGTGGATGTGTGAGCCTTGGGTATCTTCACTCTTTTTGAAGTGTCTAAATAGTTGAATGTTGGATTTAATTATTATTAGTAATTAGTTAAGTGTAATATTTGAAAATGAAATATTTGAAATGTTTGTTATCCTGCAGTCTCAGGCAGGTGAGGAGCTCTCGGGCAGGTTGGTGGTGGTGATGCTCTGTCTCCTCCCTCATCCCACGCTCTCCTTCACCCCACGGAGCTCCAGTGACCTCACTGCTGATCCAGCCCCGCTCCCACCCCTCTCTCAGCCGATCCATGGATCAATCAGTCGATCCCCAGCAGCTTTTCTGTCCCCCAGCCTGCCCTGCCTTTGGCTACACGTGCTCTCCTTGGCAAAACAACCTCCCGGCATCCCCGACCCCCAATCTAATTAACCTTCTGCTGCTCTCCCTGCCTGTCCCACCTCTTGGGGCATCTGTTCCAGTGTAATTCAATCCAGAAGCAAAGTAAACAGTCAGGAAAGAATCATGGTGGAGAGGTGGAGAAATCCCATATTCCTGTTTCTTTTAGTTTTGTACGTCATGGAATGGTTTGGGTTGGAAGGGACCTTAAAGCTCATCCAGTGCCACCCCCTACCATGGGCAGGGACACCTTCCTCTAGCCCAGGTTGCTCCAAGCCCTGTCCAGCCTGGCCTTGGACACTTCCAGGGCTGGGACAACCCCAACAGAACACGACTCACCTTGTCTATAATCACCTTTAAAACCCTCTTCCATTGGTGTCCCCTTTGCACCCACTGTTACATTTACTGACCCCACACGAAAAATGCCTTTTTTAAACGTTACTAAAAATGATTCCCCAATCATTTAATAGGGAAACTTTTCCCCACTTGGAATTGGCTGTGTTTAATTGGAAGGCCAAGTGCTCCAAGCCTGGAGTCAGCATTTCAGGTACTGAAGTCAGAGATTTACGAGCTGTTGGCCACCGGTCCAAGGACTTTCATCACAGACCCAGCCTGTGCAGAGCACAAACACATTGCAGGGAATTGCTTATTTCTAATGACATAAATAAAAATCCATGAACAGCTCCAAGACAGATTAGTCTCCAAAGCCTGCAGCCTGCTTAGAAGCAGAGGTAATTTGTCCAAGGAGTACAGGGATTATTTATTATTTTTTGGTAAGAAAAATGTAAGCAACCAGCCCTCCTTTGCACTGCAAAAGCGAAAGAATGCAAAAATAAGACATTCAGAGTCTTTCTTAGTGAACTGTACAGAAATGAAAGGTATCCTCTAAAGAGTGAAAGATAATAATAAAAGATTATATGAAATATGCAACTGAATTTTTGGTAGTTGGTAGAAATGGTGTTAAAGGATACTTCTCTTAATCCTTAATCTTTGGAAAAAGCAGGTAACTGTAGGATTATATGGCAGAAATAAATAAAAGCTCTCAAAGAGACGTGAAACGGGATGTCCTTTTAGAATAAAATACTGCCTGTGTTTAGGTTATTTGGCATTTTTATCTCCCAGAGCATTAGAATACTGGGAACAGGAGCTCAGAGCCTGCAGATGTAACACTGCTCCGTGCCTGGAGTGATCCAGAGCGGGACACACAGAAGGGAAAATCAGGAGGGCAGGAGCTTCCCGTTCCCAGCACAGAGCCAGGGAAGGGAGGGAATTCCAAACCAGCCCCTCAGGCTCCTGTGCCCAGTGCTCCCTTAGGAGAAGTCTCATCTTCATGGTGGTGGAAAAGCAATGGAAAATCCAACATAAATGTGGCTCCATTACTCTGACTGAAGGTCCCTTCCAACCCAAAGCGTTCTGTGGTTCCCCTCAGAGCCAGGCTGGTTCCTGGTGGGTGCCAGGCTGGGTCACTGCTGTGCCCATTCCATGGGCGTTTCCCTGCAGAGAGTATTCTCCTTAAATCTCTCCCTGACAGCCCAGCTGGGCTCCATCAGTCTCTGGTGAGCCCCAGCTCTGCTTTCCTGGGCAACAAACCAAAGCACCCCAGAACCATTTGGGTTAATCCCAAATTCCATCGTGGAAACCAAAGAATTGCCTTTTTTTTTTTTCCCCTCCTATAGAAGAATCATTTCCCTTGTTTTCATTAAGAACTGAACTCAGCCTTCCCTGCCACGGTGAAGTTGCTGAGTAGGAGTTACCACGATTTAGGAATGTGTTCAAGACTTGTCTGCTCTGAAGCGCTTGGAAGACCTGGACAGGCAAATGCAGCTGACTTGGAGATGGGATGTGGCACTTACCTGGCTGTGGAATGGTGGGAGAGAGTCCCTGAGCACAATTCCCTGAGCACAAACGACAGGAACAGCTAAGGAACGCTGTCAGCTGCCATGAAAGCCCAAGTTCTGTGCTCTGATGGCCACGGGGAGCTGACAGAGACCTGGCTGGGTGGGTGGGTGGGTTTGAGTCATCTCCCAGCACAGCAGCACATCAGCTCCCAAGAACCCTTTTCCTCCCGTAGTTTTATGTGTGTTTATATAAAATTATAAGCTTTGTGCTGAACATAAAGGGACAGCAAGTTACACAGAACTCTTAAAAAGCCTCGTGCACGTGCAATGAGTCAGGGAGGGTTTTTTTATTCTTCTTTAAAATTCCTGGCACTGAGCTTTTAGTGCTTTTAGTGTTACTGACTGTTGATGCAGAGGCACATGAGCTGGTGCAGCAGCTCCAGACCATGGTGAGCATGTTGGATGCACTGATGGATTTGGGGTTTTCACATGCCCAGCTGGGCAGGGTGTTACTGGTTGTGGATGTACCAGAGGTTGCTTGCTGGATTTGGCTGGGGGGTGTGTTTGAGCTGCTGTAGCTGTTACAGCAGTGGTGTCAGAGAAGCTAAAAATACCTCAGGCCAGTTCAGTTATCAGCTCTGTGCTCAGATTTCCCTGGTGAGGCTGCAGGAACCGAGTGTGCTGAGGCGAGTGTAAAATGTGGCTGCAGCACCGACTGGATGGCACACGTGGGAGGGGAGAAAAAACAACTTCTACCCTTTCCTTGAACTTAGGAAGAGAGTATTAGGTCTTACTGTCAGCCCTGAAAGGCAACTTACAGCTTCTTTCCATAATACCCATTCAAGGCACCTCAGAGCTGTGCTGTCTCTTCTTTGACACTCAGTTAAACAACTGCACGTGTTTTTTAAGACCTAAGGAGGGAATAATCCAGTACAGTGGAGCTTTGCTTATGTTCAAAGTGATCTGTACTTTGAAAGCCAGGTTATAATAAAATAATTGATAGTTCTGCATGGAATGTGGAGCTCTCAGAGCTCAAGCTGTTGATACCCTGAGCCATGAGCAGCATCTCACAGGTAGTGAGCGTGGAGTGATGGGACACTCCACGGGGTGAATGGCCTTAAGCTGAAGGAGGGCAGGGTTAGATGGGATACTGGGAAGGAATTCCTCCCTGTGAGGGTGGGGGGGCCCTGGCACAGGTTGCCCAGAGAAGCTGTGGCTGCCTCTGGATCCCTGGAAGTGTCCAAGGCCAGGCTGGACGGGGCTTGGAGCAACCTGGGCTGGTGGAAGGTGTCCCTGCCATGGCAGGGGGTGGGAATTGATGGTTTTTCCAACCCAGACCTTTCCATGATTCTCTGAATTGCAATCACAGAATGGTTTGGGTTGAGGGGACCTCAGAGATGTTGTGGTTCTACCCCCTGCCATGAGGACTCTCATCAAAGCAGACAGTTATTATCCTCCGTATCTTCCATGGTCCAATGCAGTGACCTGGATAAGCTTGAAATTTTCTTTATTTTGCAGGTGAAAGCCAGTTTTGTGCCTGGTGGGGATTTCTTAGGGGCAGTAAAACAAAAAAGAAGGACAAGTTTAAACTCAACCTCCAAGGAGTGAGTTTGGTTTGGGAGTAGTTCCCAACACTGAGCTGAAGGAAACTGGCTGTGCCCAGTGCCCTGCAGTGCCCAAGCATCACCTGGGCACTCCCAAATCCTCCCAGGTGGGCAGTGCAGAGGTAGATCCAGCTGTTCCTTTCTGCCCAGATGTGTAACCAGCACTGTTTGAGTATTATTAATACCCTGGTCCTGAAGGCAGAACAGTAAACTTGTAATGATTCAGAACCTCCATATCCTGGGTACAGCTATTCAGGGTAAAGTCTGAAAGTCTTCCTTTTGCAAGGAAAAAAAAAATAACCTTGGAAACAAAAGTCTCTGTAATTTTCATTTTACGTAAGTGCCTCTGTTCTGGCTTGGGCTCCCAGAGACAGTAAATGCCCCCAGACTGACTGTGGGTGGTCAGCAGTTCAGCAAATTGGGCCATCCATCTAAATTTGTCTCTCTTAAATCTATGGGATTCACGTCAGCGTCGGTTCCAGCAGTACAGTGGGGATTCAATAACTTAAAGGAAGGCTCCTGTGATCCTACTGTATCATCCATTTTCATAACAGTGAAGCCACCGTGGAAGGACTGTTCCAGATGCTCGGCTCCCAGAGCTGGTGCTGGAGGAACACAGCCCGTGGTTGCACGGGAGATGCTCTGGGGTTTTTAATTTGCAGCAGTGAGACACCAGAAAATCGCTGTAAACTTGCTTGAGCTGTACACTGTGGGAGTAAATGGGGATTTCTGGAAGCAACTGGCTTAAATTTCCTGAGGTTTTGTACATATCCCACGTTCTGTGATCTGTGGGTTTCAGTTACAGTTATCAAAAAGCAATATTTTATGTAAGGTAACATCCTTTTACTGGAGCTGCAGCCCAAACCAGGACAGAGCTGGGAAATGGAGACGGGCTCTTTTCCAGATTGTACATTATCAGATGAATAATTAACTGTAGGCTAATTGCAAATCCTAATTAGTCTCCTGCAACTGCACTAAGCACAGTATTGCTTCAGTGTAACGTGGCAAGAACTTGACCTTCAGGGTTGACCCTGATGCTGGT
This sequence comes from Corapipo altera, assembly GCF_003945725.1. Lineage (NCBI taxonomy): Eukaryota > Metazoa > Chordata > Aves > Passeriformes > Pipridae > Corapipo > Corapipo altera. The sequence continues at coordinate 1,341,742 of NW_020884966.1, forward strand.
GTGATGTGAACTTGACTTTCAGAACCCAACTTATGTGTGATAATGCAAGTTAAAAACCTCCAAGGATTTTTGTTATAAAGTCAAATGGATGCAGAAGTGCCAGTATCCATGCCTGGCCTTTTCCTGGTGTGCATTGCTGGCTGGGAGCTTTTCTGTGCCACTTTTCCTTCAGGTGGTGGGAAAAAATCAGGAACAATTATCTAGAACATTGGTTTTGGTCTGTTTTATAGCCTTGATGGGAAATTGGCAGGTGGACTTTGAGTTGTGGCCCACAGGGTGAGTGCAGAAGGTGGGTTGGTGTCTGGAGAGGCTTGATTTCTCTATAACCACGAGCAAGTTTGGGGACAGCAGGTGACAGTGGAAGGTGCACATGGATTTTCTGTCCTGATCTTTCCTCTTGACCACTCAGAAGCACAGGTTGGCTGCTCTGCAGCTCATGGAATCCTTTCCAAACAGCACCTGTAGCCTTGGCCTTCTCTGTGAGTAACTTGTAGGCAGTTCCTGTGTGAGGGAGGAGGGCAAATGCTCTCCTTTCTCCAGACATTCCCGTCCTCCAGTGGCTGTGCTGTGGGACAGCAGGATGCCTGGGTTTGCTTCCATGGGAGATAATAACAAATAATGAGAGGAGGAACTACAGCTAACCATTGGAAAAAACACATATTGACAATGCACGGCCTAAAATGAATGACCAGCACAGAATGGTAAAACAGGCCTGAACAACACGAATAACCTGAAAACCCGGATCCCGCGGGCGCAGCGGGAAGAGGTGGCGGCGTCGCGTTGGCAAAACCCCCGAGCAGCAGCCAAGGTAAACAATTCCTGTCTGAACCTGGTTTTTCTTCCCGTTTAGGTGACGCTGAGCAGGAGCTGGGACCCCCTCCATCCGTAGATGAGGCAGCAAACACACTCATGACTCGCCTGGGCTTCCTCCTCGGAGAGAAAGTCACGGAGGTTCAGCCAGGGCCCCAGTACAGCATGGAGGTGCAGGACGAGAACCAGGTATGGCCCCCCTGAGCCCTGCTGGCGTGGATTGGGATCTGTCTGGAGCAGGGGAGAGGGTGGGTGTTGTCTGACTCCACGGCAGCCAAGTGTCTCCCAGTGGTGCTGAGGGAAAGGCTGTGTGCCCTCGTCCCACAGTGACTCAGGGATCAGCTGCTGCCCAGTGGAAAAGCTGCTGTTGTTTTTCTGTTGCTGCAAATATAGGAGTGGGCAGCGTTTCTAATCAGATTACAGTGACCAAAATAAGCTGTTCTTGCCTCTGTCTTCGCTGTTTCAGAAGTGCTTTAACATAAAGGCTCCCGAGCCCTGCACGAGGCAGAGGGATGTGGTAATAGCCTGATTTTACAGATAGTCACAGTTCTTGCTCGTGTTTGCCCAACAAGGTGATTTCATGCTTGAAAACAGATAGAGAAGGCAAATCATAAAATCTTTATTGTGATGGAGCTTGTTACATCCCTCCTGGCTGGCTAGAAAGCAAAAATCCTCCGGGCTGTGATATAGATTTTGTGAAAACTGCCTGAGCCTGAATTTCTCCCTCCTTCTCCTCAAGCCTGGACGATTTACGGTGTTGGTGGGATGAGAATGAAACTAGGAGAGACATTTCCATCCCCATTTTTTTTTAAGTGACAGGTGGATAGTCCAATATGTAGCAGAAGAGGATGAAACTCAGCAACCACTTGTAATTCTCTAAGAGTCATTGTGTGGCTCTGCACAGGTCACTGAGATATTCAACACAGGTGTAATTCAGAGGACCTGAATTCCTTAAAAAAAGAGTTGGTGAAAAGTAGTAGCAGCCAGGAAGAGCCTGTCCTCAGCACAGGAAGGACATGGAGCTGTTGGAGCAAGTGCAGAGGAGGCCACTGAGGTCCCAGAGGGCTGGAGCCCCTCTGGAGAGCTGGGGGGTTCACCTGGAGAAGAGAAGGCTCCAGGGAGTCCTGAGAGCCCTTTCCAGGGCTTGAAGGGGCTCCAGGAGAGCTGGAGAGGGACTTGGGACAAGGGATGGAGGGACGAGACAAGGGGGAATGGCTTCCCACTGCCAGGGGGCAGAGTTAGATGGGATATTGGAAGAAACTCTTCCCTGTGAGGGTGGGGAGGCCCTGGCACAGGTTGCCCAGAGAAGCTGTGTGGCTGCCCCTGGATCCCTGGAAGTGGCCAAGGCCAGGTTGGGTTGACTGACACAAAAGGTTTTTGATCTCCTGGGCTAAAGTTTGCTTGAGAACCAAGAAATGTAGTTTTGTCAAGTTTTTGTCTTTAACACACACATTTTAACACTTTCATTCAAATTTTTAATGCAAGTTGTGATGGATTTGAAATGGACTTTACTATACATTGGGCCAGAAAATGTCCTTTTAACAGGCACCTATTTGAACTGAATACTTCAAAGCCAAGCAGAGCTTTCTACTATAAATGGTTCCTTTTGTTGTTGCCTTTTGACAAAAATTAAATTCCCATCTTTTCTCTGAAGCCAAAGATGTCTTTGGAGAATAAATAAAAGAAAAAATCTAAAGAGAAACAGCAGAGAGTTGTCCTCTAAAATAGATTGGTATCTTGGGCTGTGTGCTAATTTTTGCATGAAAAAGTTTTCCAGGGCCTTTGAATGCTATTCATGTGCTGGAGAAGATAAAGAGAGGCTGGTTCCTCAATTACCAAGTTAATTTTTCCCTTTCTTTGTGAACGTCTCCTGCTGTCAGCACTTGCCCAGAGTCATGGAATGCTCAAGGTTGGAAGTGACCTCAGGAGTCAGCCCATCCCATGGGCAGGCAGGGCTGGGTGCAGGGAGGGACCCTGGTGCTCAGGGCATGTCCAGGCAGGGGTTGAAGATCTCCAGGGGTGGGGAATCCATGGGCTCTTGGGGCAGCCTGTCCCAGGGCAGTCACTTCAACTGGGAAGAACTTTTCTAACAGAAAATGTGCTCAGTCGAACCCGTGACTGTCGCTCCTTGTCCTTTCCCTTTTCCCTTTTGAGAGGAGCGTGGTTGTGTGTTCTCTCCAAACCCCTGCAGGCAGTGGAAGGCTGCAGCTATCCCTAAATCCAGTGGAGTTGTCCCTTCTCCAGGCTGAATGAACCTTCTCCGTCAGCCTCTCGTCCTGCTCCTCCTCCTCCCCCTCTTCTTCCTCCTCCTCCTCCTCTCCATCAGTGTCTCCTCCTCCTCTCCATCATCTTCTCTACCTCAGCCCTACCCATCCCACATTTTTGGGGCCCTCCTCTGACTCTGCCATCTCCCACTGGCTGTCCCAGGACACAAATCCTGCCCAAGCTGAAGTTGCTTCTGAATGGCTGCAAATCGGGAAAACCTCTCCCAACTCTCCTTCCCAATTTTAGTTTCTTCCACTACCCTACATCAAGTCGTGTTGAAAATCACACAGTGAGACATTTGTGGGGTTTGCAAAGATGAATTCTCCCATTACTCACTGATTAATTAAAATCTGATTGAGACTTTGACCAGTAGTTTGCACTTGAATTTAAAACCGAGAACAACTGGGTGGGTTTTAATGTGTTAATTTGCATGGGCTGGGCAAAGAAAACGATTTTGGAGCAAAAACTGCTGCTTGTTATTCCAGCCATGCTTTGCCTTCTCAGGCAATAATTGTTTGCCATCTCACCAGTGCTTGAGCTGAAGGGAAGGGAAGGGATGGAGATGTTTGCTCTGAAACAGCCCCAATCTGTTCATCTCTTATGTTGCTTTTCCTCCAGTTGCCTTATTTTGAATATGTCCGAGGATATATTCTCTAATCCAGATTGCAGTTATGTGGTATGTTTTCTGTGCTCTCTCTTAATGGTGATTTCCTTATTGAGAGATCCCAAATGCTGAAGATTAAATTCTTTCTCTCCTACTTTTTGGGAAACTCTTTCTAACTGCACTGGCTGCCAGAGCAGCACAGAGGACACCAAAAAGCTCTGGCAGAACAGGGTAATTTTTCAAAGCTTAGTGAAAATGTGACAGATGAAACAGCAGCAATAATAATACAGAATGTTCTGTCAATGGAAATTTATATTTAAAACTCGCACAGAGGAACATTTTTCTATATCAATACAAAAATAAAACATGTCAATCAATGCCAAGTGATATACCATGTTATTTTATTATTTCCAGTTGCAAGGAGCTTGTTCTTCAGGAGCTGCATTGATAACACTGCAAATAAAGGAGCTTATATCACTTCTGGCATTTCATGAAACAATAGTGTTATCAGCTGGAGGGAAGATGAGTGTACCATCCTTGCACTGAATTTTAATTTGCTTTAAAGTGCAATGTTTTCTGTGATTTAAAGTTAGTGGATGTTATTTTGTACCGAGATAAGTTTCGGTGGGGATTTGTTTAAAATGACAGTTAAAACAAAGACACAGAAAAGCTTCACCCTAAGGAATTTATAACAGCCATAATGCTTCATGTTCTGGAAGGTCCCACATGTGAGCTGATGGATGCTGTAGTTTGAGGTTGGAAGGCACCTCTGGAGATCATCTAATCCAACCTTCCTTCTTGAGGCAGGGTCAGCTCAGATTGGCTTGGATTATTCCCCACCTGGAATACCAAGGTTGTCTTGGATTATTCCCCACCTGGAATACCAAGCACAGTTTTGGTGCCCCAACATAAGAAGGACATGGAACTTGGGAGCAATTCCAGAGGAGGCCACAAAGTTGATAAGGGGAACTGAAGCCAGGCTGGAGAAATAGGGCTGTTCAGTCTGGAGAAGAGAAGGTTGTGTGGAGACCTCACAGCACCTTCCAGTCTGAAGGGGCTACAGGGAAGCCAGAGAGGGACTCTTCATGAGGAACTGGAGTGATAGGACAAGGGGGAATGGCTTCAAACTGAAAGAGAGTAGGTTTAGATTGGATGTTGGGAAGGAATTCCTGGCTGTGAGGGTGGGGAGGCCCTGGCACAGGTTGCCCAGAGAAGCTGTGGCTGCTCCATCCCTGGAAGTGTCCAAGGCCAGGTTGGACAGGGCTTAGAACAACCTGGGCTGGTGGAAGGTGTCCCTGCCCATGGCAGGGGTATGGAGCTGGATGGGCTTTAAGGTCCCTTCCAATCCAAACCATTCCGTGATTCTGTGATTCTGTTATAAAAAGCAGTTGGGTTTTGGTTATCTCTGTATCTCCTGTGTCAGATGCTCCAGTCCTTCAGGCTCCCCTGAGGTCCAGTGTCCTCTTGTACTGGGGAGCCCAGGCCTGGGTGCAGCTTCCAAGTGTGGTCCCAGCGCGGCTGAGCAAGGAGAAGCATCACCCTCTTCCCCTGCCAGCACAGCCCGGGGTGCCCTTGGCCTTCCTTCTCCAAACCTCCCAAATTATATTGCCTTAAGCTTGATGCAGTTCATTGGACTATCAGTGAGTTCAAGAAAATATTGGGAAAAGCTGCTTTAATAGCTCAGGTGCTGAGGGAGGCTCATCAGCTGTGATGCATCAGAAGGGAGTCCCACTGTGCTGGGTAGCTCAGTGAAAGCATCTGTGTGGCCCAGAGCAGAGAGCCAAAAAGAGCCCTGTGTCAGGTGAGATTAAGAATAATAATGAACCCCAGGAGTTTTAAAGGGAAAAAACCACTGCAGTATTTGCATTGAATACTGACACACAAGTAGCTTTTAATTTGGCCACTAGAATGAACAGAGATAATGCTGCAGAATTAAAAGCAGATTTAGAAAAATCAGGAGGGTGTTCAGACATCTGAGGGATTGCAGTGTGAGGAGATGGAGAAGGTTTGTGGGGAGAGAAGGCTCGTGATGGGTGATGTAACAAATGTGTGAAAGCAGAACATGCAGGGAGCCAGAATTCCCAGAGCACTCGGCTTGCCTGCAGCTGCTGGAAGGAAAAGGAAGGGTGTTGGTAGGTGCCAAGAACGTGAAGGAATGGAAAATAACAATAACTGGGATCTAGTAGTGGCTCTGCAGATGGGATGGGGAGGGCAGAGCGCTGGTTTGCCTCTCCCGAGGGGTTGGAGGGGTGATGGTGTGTTGGCAGCCATCCTGTTCTGGGGGGTTTTAGAATCACAGGATCATTAAACCTGGAAAAGACCTCCAAGATGATCAAGTCCAACCTTCGACTGAATCCCACCATGCCACTAGACCCTGTCACAGAGTGCCACATCTGCTTGTTGTTTGAATAATTCCAAGGATGGAATTGTTCCTGCGCTGAGCAGCCCCTTCCAATGCCTGACCACTCTTCCTGTGATGAAGTTTTCCCTAATATCCAACCTGACCCTCCCTTGGCTCAGCTTGAGGCCGTTTCCCCTCATCCTGTCCCTTGTTCCCTGGGAGAAGAGGCCGACCCCAATGGATATGGAGGGGTTATAAATTCTCCTGGAAACCCCCACCTGGTTCGTTTTCCGCCGCGTTGGGATCTCTGTGTTGACACCCAACCCCTCGGGCAGAGCTGTGACATTTGCACTGTGTCCCTGTCCTGCTGATGTGCTGATCCATGTTTGGGATATTCTGTAATTGAGTTGGCATCGATTCCCCTCTCCCTGGGCTGAGGGGCTGCCCCGTCCCCCACTGCCAGGGATGCTCCTGTTGCCTCCGGCACTGGGGTGGTCACACTCTGAGTGAGGATTTTTACAACTCCTGTTAGATAAAGTGAGATTCTTCCTGGTAGCTACACACAGTAGCTGCCTTCTAATTTAGTAAACAGTAAATCTTTCCCGTGTTCTACTTGCAAAAGTCCATCCTGGACGTTTTTTTAAGCTTCAAATATGGAAAAGCGAGGAGGAAATAAAATTAGGTGTCAAGCCCCTTCTGCAGTTTGCACGTGCTCTCTGTGGTCACCTTGGGTTGATATACCACGTAAAAGGGAATACAAATCCATACAATTATTAGGGAAGTGTTCACACAGAATAAAAGAAATCTTATTCACACAGAATAAAAAAATCTTATTCACACAGAATAAAAGAAATCTCTTTTAGTAAAATTCCAAATGGGAAATGAACCTCTGCTGTTCCTTCCTTGGGACCAGGATCATTTAACAACGAATGAAGTGTTGTCCACCAAGCCAACAACAGCAGCACTGCAGGAGAACTGACCATGCTCTGCAGTGTCTCCTGAGCAAGGGGGACAAGGGGCCACCTCCCTCTGCAGAACCCAAAAGATAAATTTAGGGGAGGATCACATGCTCAGAGCCCTGTTTTTTAATGCTTACTTCTGTATCTGGTAGCCTGTGGTTGAAACAAGGGCTTTGTCTTATATCAGTTTGAATTCAAGAATGATTTTGTTTTCTCAATAAATCAATCTCCCTGCACAGCATCAGGTGGACAAAGTCCTCCAGGTTCCTTGCACACAGTATCTGTAGGGTCTTTCCAAAACAACTTTCAAAACAGCATCTTCTTTGCACTCCTGCTTTTTTTTGTTTTGTTCTACCTTTAATAATTTATAATCTCCCTTCAGTATCCATCAGGGTCGGCCTCTTCTCCCAGGGAACAAGGGACAGGGTAAGGGGAAACAGCCTCCAGCTGAGCCAGGGGAGGTTCAGGTTGGATACAAGGGGAAATTTCATCACTGATAGAGCAACGTTTTCCCTATTATGAGTTTTTTATTTTAAACTTTTATCTGGTGGCAAAAGCGAGTCTGGGCAGGGAAGGGCAGTCTTTTATCTGGAAAAGGGGTCTCAAGCTTCATCTCTGCCAGGGTGTAAAACCTCTGTTGTTTTCCTTGAATGGAGGAAAAATCTTAAAGCACAATAAAACCTGCAGCCCCATGGAGGGTTCTGAGCAGATGGAAACAGCCCAGAGGTCTTTGTGGGATTTCCTGGGTATGATCTTTTAAAGGTGAAATCCCATCGTGTACTTCCCACCCAGAGATCTCCTCTTCCAACAGAGGCTCAGAATGTAGCTCTCTAGCATGGATTTTGCCTTTTTTTTTAAAAACTTTGGATTAAAAAATTCCTGATCAAGTATGGAATCAAGTGGTGAATCCCACTGTTTATGTTTTCCGTGGTTCCTGTTGAACGTGGAAGTTGGGATCTCTGAAGGAGAAAACGAGCCCAGTGTCTGTTTGCCACAGGTGGGGGGTGGCCCCATTTTGGACAATAAAGCACTTTTTGCCTTTCCCACCCGAAGCAAGCCCAGTGTGAGCCATGAAGGACCCCTGACAGCGCCTGGCTGTGGGAGTGACGTGTCCCCTCCCTTGCAGAGCTCGGCGGTGACGCAGCGCATCAGTCCCTGCTCCACCCTGACCAGCAGCACGGCCTCGCCGCCCGCCAGCAGCCCCTGCTCCACCCTCCCTCCCGTCAGCACCAGTGTCACGGCCAAGGACTGCACCTACGGAGCCGTCACCAGCCCCACCTCCACCCTGGAGAGCCGGGACAGCGGCATCATCGGTGAGTGCCCGGCCTAGCCCTGCCCGTGCGCCGCTCGGCCCCGCGGGATGGGCTGGGATGGGCTGATGGGGTTGGGATGGGCTGGGGTGGGCTGCGATGGGCTGGGATGGGCTGACGGGGTTGGGATGGGCTGGGATGGGCTGACGGGGTTGGGTTGCAGCCGTGGAATCCCAGGAAGGTTTGGGTTTGGGGGGGGATCTTCAAGATCGTTCAGTTCCAGGGGCTTCCACAGAACCTTCTGAACTTCCGCTAGCCCGAGTTGCTCCAAGCCCTGTCCAACCTGGCCTTGGACACTTCCAGGGATGGGGCAGCCACAGCTTCTCTGGGAGTTCCATTCCAGCCCCTCACAGAGAACAGTTTCTCCACAGTATCCCATCTAACCCTGCTGTCTGTCAGTGGGAAGCCATTCCCTCTTGTCCTGTCCCTCCAGGCCCTTGTCCCCAGTCCCTCTCCAGCTCTCCTGGAGCCCCTTTAGGCCCTGGAAAGAGCTTTAAGGTCTCCCTGGAGCCTTCCTTTCTCCAGCCAAACAGTCCCAGCTCTCCCAGCCTGTCTCTAGAGCAGAGGAGCTCCAGCCCCCTCAGCATCTCCATGGCCTCCTCTGGACACACTCCAGCAGATCCACATCCTTCCTATGCTGGGACCCCAGAGCTGGATGCAGCACTCTTGTTAGCTAATAGATATTATTTAGGTAATACCCCTGTATTTGCTAATTAGGGGGTTGGTTTTGCATTATTCAAGTTATAACTGCAGTGACCAAGGTGAACTGGACCCCTGCATAGCAGTTGGTGAAAACTGTGAGGTAGGAGGTTGATAACTTTGCATTAATTAATTTACTTTTGGATCTTTTATATGTTGAAAGAGGATGCCTTGGGCAGAGCTGGGTTAAATCAGCACAAATAACCAGGTGCTCTAGCAGGTTTTTCCCTTGGGTGATCTGTAGGTTGTAAGTGTAAGGAATCTGGAGAAAATAACCTGCACAGATTAATTTCTGTTCAATAACTGGAAAGGCACAATGGGAGAACGTTGATGTCTGTGTGACACCAGGCAGGATGGTCCTCGCTTGGTTGTCCTTGCCGTGTGTTGTATGTTGAGTGTTTCTCCAGCTTAAGAAGATTTTACTTTGCCAGCAGTTTATGTAGTGTTTAAAAAAAGAAGAAGAAGAAAGGCAGGTTGATAATTTTGGGAGGTTTGTTGCACTAGTGATTAATATTTTGCTTGGCTGATCAGGAAATCTGGGCTCAGTTCAGCTCCTGGATGCCACAGCAACCCTTGCAGCACTTCTGCCTGCGTGATCTTAAAATGCAAATGGGTGAGTTATTCTGAGCTGCTGCCAAAGTAGGTTAATGAATCCTGGGAAGAGTCACTGCAGGATCCCACCCCCTCAGTTCTCTGCTCACCGTGTCCCACCGTCAGAGCTGCACCTTCTCCCGCAGCCGCCCCGCAAGGCCGGGCTGGGCTGGAGCACCACGGTGAGTAGATGTGGGTGTTGGAGCCCCACTGGGTCCAGCCTCTGGCTCAGCTGTCACTTGGGTCTGAGACCTGAGCAAAGCCTCAAGTGGAGCAGCAGAACTGGCAAAAAAAAAGGAAGTGTGTTCTCTGCTTTTCCAGCTGCTCTTCCTGACGAGGTCTGTGGGTGCTGGTGTTGGTGTTGGGCTGGACCGGCCTCGAGGGGGGTTGGCAGGTGCCAACCTGAGGCAGTGAAACCACTGAGTGCTGCAGTTTGGTTTCATCTGGACTTGTTTGTCCATGTGAAAGCCAGAGGGGCTTCTGGGTGGCCTTTGTGCTTCACCTGGGTGGCAGAGAAGCATCAGCACCATCCCAGTTGCTGACATGGTGAGGTGTTGAATCCTTTTGCTCTGACTCCCAGCCCTGCCCTCTCTTCAGTAGGTCTGTAGGAATTAATTTTTAAATCTGATACATTTTGTTTCGCCTTTCACGAGGAAGATTCGCTCTTAGAGGTTTTCCTGTGGGGAACTTAGATTTTCCCATGGAAACTTTGGAAATAATAGAAGGTGGCTTATCCCAAAGGCTGTGTTAATGCATCCCAGATGGAAAAGTTGTGTAAAAATGAGCTGGTGTGCAGTAGGGGAAGCACTTTTCAAGGCTTTCAGAAAGCAAGGCTTTCTTCTGCCAGTGTTTGCACTCAAAGGAAGACAAGGGCTTCTTTCCTCCCTTGTTTCCTCTCCCCCTCTATTTTGACAATAACATTTTCAACACCTTATCCTGGCGTTTGACAGAAGCTGAACAGCTGTAACAAATTGGGTGGAAAATGGTCTTCTCCAGCCAGGCTTTCCAGCAGCGAAAAAATCGGGAGGTTTTCCACAAAACCTGATTTTGTGCACCCCCCACTGTGTCCTGCAGGTGTCAGCTCAGGGGAGGCTGTTCCCTGTGGGAGGTGGGTGCAGTTTGGCCATTACCCTCCCACTGGGATGGGAATTGGGTGTGCACAGGTGTGAAAGGTGCTCCCTGCATGACAGCAATTCCCTGGAATTATTTGCGCTGTAGAGGAGACAAATTGTCCACCTGTGGGAAGCAAAACCCACCTCGTGCTCTGCTCTTCCATTTGGGAGCACATCAGCTCCATGGCTTCTGGAGGGTCTGGGGTCATTCAGGTTCATTCCTCATTTGTTGGGTACAGATCTCGTGTGTCTCTCCCTTTCCCATGTTCTCTGAGAGGATGACTGTGATAAAGGGGTTTTGGTTGGAGCAGCTTCACGTGGTACCTCCAGTCTGTTGGAGATTTCCTTGTCCAAACTACTGGTGGCTTTGTGCCAATTTTCTGTGTAGAAGAAGAGCAGCTATTTCTTTTGGTGTTTTGTGTTTCCTGAGTCATGGTCCCTCCTGTTTCTCCCAGATCAGGGATTTCAACTATTAGCCATTGGCTCCAGGAAGGTGTATTTTGGTGAGAGGCAGCTCCAATGTATTTCTTACTCATTTTGATAAAAGATATGGCTTTGGGGGCATTGTCATGATCTTTGCCACCTGTCAGTCCTGAACTGCCACGAGCATCACCCCCAAATCTCACAGTGCTGAGTCACCACCAGATTTCATGTTTTAAAACCACTGAGGCTGTTAACGTGTCCCAGAAGGTGAATGTGCTATTTGCAAAACATTTGAGAGTTGTCAAAGGACAGAAAGCAGCTAATCAAGGCAGGAAGTCCATCCTTACACTGTTAGGCATAATTGCTTCTCTCTGTGTGAAATGTTTTTAGAGTCATAGAATCCCCTGAGTTGGGAGGGACCCACAAGGATCATCAAGTCCAGCTCCTGGCTCTGCACAGGACCAACCCCAGGAGTCACCCTGGGGGCCATCCTAAGAAATTCTGTACATGTTAAACTCACTTTACATGTCTCTATTGCTAGATACAGCATTAGTTTGTAAAAGTTAATTCAGTGTATGGCTCTTCAGACCCCAAATTAACTGTGTTAAGAGCTTAACTATCCACCAAGGTGGACAGAGTTTGGATGTTGTAATCTGGATATAGTAAAGACTAAGTTTTAACCAGTCAGGTTTTCTCTGATGACTTGTCCTCTTGGAGTTATTCCTGTCCATTTCTATGTCACCTCTTACATAATTTCAGTTATTAGAGAACAAGTGTGTCCTGCCTCTGATCTGCACAGTGCAGGGACTATTTCATGGCTTTAATGAATGCATCACTTGGGTTAGAACAGACTTACTTTGAAATTTTTGATCCTCCACGGTAAAGGGAAGCTCAGTCTGAAAAAAAAGTTACAAAATCCAGATCTTTACATTCAGATATTTCTTATTTATAAAAGAAATGCAGCGGGGAAGGGGGCAGGAGGGGAGCCAAGAGGAGAGGCAGGAGCAAGTCAGCCCTTTCTCTTGGATGCCACAGAATCCTCTCCATGTAAAACAGGCTGGCTGGTGAAAATCCTGACCTGGCTGTAACCCCTGAACAGCTTCCAGGATTTTTTGGCTCTCGCTGTGTAAGAGTAGCCAACTGTTAATGTTCAAAAATCTGCTACTGAAAAGAAAACTGGTCAGAGAACCGTGTGCTGCTCCGGGGGAACTTTGCACCTCACGGCCCCGCTGGCGTGGGCTCGGGAGCTTTGCTGCTGGAATGTAGCAGAACATGGGAAAATCTCCACCAGTCTTACCAAAATCTTGCAGAACAGACCTGCAGACGTTTCTTGCCACTCTGCAAAGCTCACCCAAGCAGCACTTTCTGCCACGAGCAGCAGTCTCCCGAGGGAAGGAAAGGAAAGGCTGTTTTCCGTGTGGCATCTTCCCATGGAAGTGCTGTCACTCCCCCCCTGGTGAAATGGGGCCACACTTGTTGTTCACATGATGATCTACACTCTGTTCCCTGCTGGATTGTCAGGGGATCATCCTGAGCAGGGACACAGGTATGTTGGAAAAGCAGCTTAGAGGGAAAGCAGTGAGCTGTGGAAATCCTCCTGCCCTGCTGACGTGCACAGCTCTGGTGCCCTGTGGACCAGTTGCCTTCACTTGGATTTTGTGGATTTATTCGATGAAAAATGACATGTAAAGGAACCCTGTCCCCTCCTGGGAATCCCTGGCATGTAGCTTTTCGCTCTTAGTCTTTTTTTTTTGCTGTTTTTTCCTCTTGATTTCTGAGCTTTTATCAAGATGCTGCTTTCAACAGATTTATGTATTCGTGGGTTAAAAATAGGTTTGTTAATAAATTCACCTAAGTGCCTGCTAAGCAGAATAGATGCTGCTGACAATAAAACAAGATGGATTTGTTTGCAACTTTAACTGCTTTGAGAAAGGAACAAAGAGCAGCTCCAAAGGCACATCAAGATAAATTTAACTCAGGTTAAATATTTTTGTGATCTTACAGTTAAAGCATTTGAATTCTGACATTCTCATCAGTATTATGAAATGCTCTGTTAATAATGAATAAGATTTCTGAGAATTACAGATTTTTTTAAATCTAGCCGGCTCCCATTTGGGCTTGTTCCCCAGAGAGGAGCTCCCTGAAAAATGTCTCATCCTGATGACTAGTGAGCTTTTGTTCACTAATGCACCTGCATATTGCAGGTGATGGTTCAGGAGGTGAAAAGGGAGGTGATTTATCAGGTGTCTCATCAGCTCTTGAGCAAAATCAGTGGGGTCACAGAATCCCAACCACATGAAGTACAAAAGGACGTCATCTCTGAATCACAGTTCAGCTCTTTCTCCATTTTATTGAAAGGAGAGATGAAGCAGAAAGCAAAACCATGAAGTCACAAAACAACAGTTCTACCTTCTCCCAGTTAAACCACAGAAGCATCAAGGATTTGGTTTGACACCAAACTCTGGCCCATAAATACTGGAGAGGAAATGGATCAGATCCAGGTGTTGGTTACATTCCTGGGAAAGAAAAAGAGAAGGTAAAAAAGGAGAAGGAAGTGGCACAGAACAGAGAGTAAACTCTGAGATTGGCTTTGGTTTATGGTCCAGGCCTGTAGATGGATGAAAAAGGAGAATGAAAAATTGAAAGAAGGGCTGAAGTGAAAAGCTCAGAAGGCTCCTCGAGGAGGATTCCTCAGCTCCCACGGTGTTATTTTGGACATTGGGATAAGTGGCTTCTCTTTATTGTTTTAGCTGGGAGATGGGATGGGACTCTCAGCTTTTATTTTAAGAGCAGCAAGATTTTAACCTTCATGCTTAGGAAAAGCTTCCCAATGATCCAAGCTTGCCCAGAAAGTTAATGCTGAGGCTTAAATAACCTCCCTCTTCTTGTGGACCCTCCCACTCCCCCATGTGCCTCCCTTCTGCTTTCTAGTTTAAATCTAATAATTTTAAAACTGCTCTCAAGCCTGGGGTGGGCTTGTAAAAAGGAAGAAAAGTTGTTCTTGCTAATGCTAAAGAAAGAAAAAAAAGGGGAATTGAATGTGACAGGCAAAAATAAAGATCCAAAATGGACAAGGGGGACAGTACAAAGAGGGCACTGAATCAAGAAGGAGAGGGGAGCTGATGTGGGGTTAGAGGGGGGTGTGTGTGCTTTTCTGCTTTGGAAATTTTCATAACTCCACTGTAAGAATCCACAGGTTGCCTGGAGCTGAATTTTGTGGTTTAGCCCCAGCTGGCAACTGAGCACTGGGAGAGAACCAGAAGGGTAAAAGTTGGGTTGAAATGGAGACAGCTTAATAATTGAAATAAAATAATCGTAATAGTTAAAATGGCAATTAAAAGGAAAACAACAAAACCCATTAGAAATAAAGCCCCAGATAAACAAGTGATGCAAATAACAAACAGTTGCTCACCACCAGCCTCCCAATGCCAGTTCCCAGCAGTAGCCCCTGGCCAACTTCTCCCCCCAGTTTATGTGCTGAGCGTGAATCCATGTGGAATGGAATGGAATCTCCCTCTGGGCATTTGGGGTTGGCTGTCCTGGCTGTCCCCTCCCAGCTTCCCCTTCCCTCCAGCCTCCCCACAGGCACAAGGAGCTGAAAAATCCTTGACTTTATGTGAGCCCTGCTCAGCAACAGCTGAAACATGGGGGTGTCAGCAGCATCACCCACATCCTAAATCCAAACCACAGCGCCGTGCCTGCTACTGGGAAGGGGAGTAACATTGTCCCAACTGGTATCAGGGCACTGAGGCACCCAGCAAGGTGTGGAATAGTGGAATTGTTTAGGTTGGAAAAGCCCTCTAAGGTCATTGAGTCCAACCATCCCCCAGCACTGCCAAGGCCACCACTCACCCCTGTCCCCAGGTGCCACATCCTCACAGCTTTTAAATCCCTCCAGGGATGGGGACTCCACCACCTCCCTGGGCAGCCACTGCCAATGCCTGACCACCCTTTCCAGGAAGAAATTCCTCCTGCTGTCCAACCTGACCCTCCCCTGGCACAGCTGGAGGCCGTTCCCTCTCCTCCTGTCCCTTGTTCCCTGGGAGCAGAGCCCGACCTCCCCCGGCTCCCCCCTCCTGTCAGGGGGTTGCAGAGCCAGAAGGTCCCCCCTGAGCCTCCTTTTCTCCAGGCTGAGCCCCCCCAGCTCCCTCAGCTGCTCCTACTGCTCCAGCTCTGTTCCCTTCCCTGGACACACTCCAGCCCCTCAGTGTCTTTTCTGCAGGAACAGGTTTGTAAGAGGAAGCTCAGCACAGGGGTCAGGCTGGGCAAGGACAAGAGCCAGTGGTTATGGCCACTCCTGCAGTTCATGAGCTGTTGTCCATAATTTTTGTGCATCACTGTCACAGGGAGGTCTCTCCAGATGTGGCTCTGTGAGAGGGATGTGTTTAAATAAGAACACTTAGGAGCTGGTGGGGCTTTTTATGATGTTTTCATAAATCAACCATTAAGATTGTTACCTCTGTGTTAGATTTGGGACCTTTTTAACAGATTTATTTGATGTTTACAATAGTGGACTGTGCTTAACAACATCCATTACATTGTTTCTGCAGTCTGTAAACTGAAGCTGGGCTGAGCTGTTCTGTCTCATGGTGTTTGCAGGGACTCAGGCTCGGATGATGGGAGGGTCTGGCTCCTTTGAAGTTCTGCTTTATCCAGACCTTGCATTTCTGGCCTGAGGAGCAGGCAGGTCTGAGCCCTGCGAGGCATTCATCCCATTCCTCATCCCATTCTTCATCCCATTCCTCATCCCGTTCTTCATCCCATTCCTCATCCCATTCCTCATCCTGTTCTTCATCCCATTCCTCATCCCATTCCTCATCCCATTCCTCATCCCCCTTGGCAGCCAGTGCAGCAGGGGACTCAGATTTAGGACAGAACTGATTTAGGGTCAGCATGGTGCTGCTGTCAGTGTGGTTTTCAATTATGTTTCAAGACCTTTTGTGTGCTCGCCTTGATTTATAAAACCTCCAGGACTGGCACAGCAACAGCTTCACCTGTTTAATCTCCGTCTGTTTACAGGATTGTTTATATGATTTAAACCAGTCATTTTAATTTGGGGGTTTTTTTCTCTCTTATTTGAGATTTGCATCAAAAGAGAAATCCAACACCCAACGAGCCGTGTGGATTTTGACCTCGAGCCTTGAGCAGGGCAGACTTAAGCATTTTTTGGTTTGTTTTTTTTCTGCATGGATATGCCTTAAACCCACTGGCTGGTGGTGTCCAGCAGAGACTAATGTTCTAAAGGTGCTCCAGGGTTGTTGGGGCACGGGCTGTGTGTGACCTCCTTCCCTCGGGAAGGGTTTGGACTGATGCTTCCCGCCTGCCAAATTTGTCTGTTTGGCAGCCGGGGCGCTCTGGGCCGACGTGGCTATATTTAGGTGTATCCCTCCGTGGCTGAGTTTATGAAGGCTTGTGTAGATTAGGGTAAAAAATTTATTTCACTCCCTGCCAACTCGCACATGTTGGCTGGGACGTCTCTGACGTGGTGCTGGAGACGAGGGAAACGAGGTTAATTCAGCCTGGGCTTGGAGCTCTTTGCAAGGCAGAATATTGAAGCTCGTTGCTTTGCTTGCAGTTAATTCTTTGAAGCAACAAAATCCCTGTTTCCTACTCGAGACACTGTGGATCTTTACATATAATTAATGTTGCAGCTGTTGGTCATCGTCAGGTGGGACCCACAGAAAACTTTTCTCCTGCAGTTCCAGCTGGAAGGGAAAGGTAAAGGCTGATGTTTTCCAGGCATGGTCTTTGCCTCGAGGAGAATTGGATGGGATGGTAAAAATCCCCTTGTGTGTTTGACTGGAGACAAGTTCAATTGAAAGGCTCCTGCCCTGGGGCTTAGGCCAGTTTGCAACTAAATGAGAAGTAATATCTGTGGCCTGTAAATACATGAAAGTCTCCGAGCAGTGTGGTGCTGTCTGCAGTGACTGAGGTGCTGTCTTGGGGATCTGCTGCTGCTTCTGTTCAGCTCTGGTATTTCCCCAAAGAAATAAAAATATTTTACCCACGTTATTTGTAAAAAGTTCCAATCAAAATATTTCACCGAGGGAAACGAGACAAACTGGGAAAGGAAAGTTTGACACAGGCGAGTCCTCTGCCAAGGAAATGCAGGAGTGAGTCTTGAGTGCTCAAAGCGAGGTGGGAAATGACTCCAGGATCTCTGGAGTGTGTTCCTTCCTGACATCTTGGTCCCAGGTGGCTTCAAACGTGCCCCCAGGAGCTTGTGCAGAGGGTGGGTTGGGATCCTGGGGACCAGAGATGCAGCAAATCCTGGGACAACGAAGATGGGGAAGGGCCTTGATTTCAAACCATGTGAGGACACTGAGGGCACTTGGTGTGTTCAGCTGGAGGAGACTGAGGGGAGACCTCAGTGCAGTTCCAACTTCCTGGGGAGGGGCAGAGGAGGGGCAGGGACTGAGCTCTGCTCTGGGGGGACCAGGGACAGCACCCAGAGAATGGCTGGAGCTGTGTCAGGGCAGGGTCAGGTTGGATCTCAGGGAAAGGTTCTTCCCCCAGAGGGTGGTTGGCACTGCCCAGGCTCCCCAGGGCAGTGGGCACGGCCCCAAGGCTGCCAGAGCTCCAGGAGGGTTTGGATGATCCTCTGGGGCACAGGGTGTGACTCTTGGGGATGGTCCTGTGCAGGACCAGGAGTTGGACTGGATGATCCTTGTGGGTCCCTCCCAACTCAGCATATCCTGTGATTCTGTGGAAGCTGAGGACAGGATTGCAGAGGCCACCACTCTGCCTGTGCCCTCTCACTTAAG
Source organism: Corapipo altera (assembly GCF_003945725.1). Lineage (NCBI taxonomy): Eukaryota > Metazoa > Chordata > Aves > Passeriformes > Pipridae > Corapipo > Corapipo altera. The sequence goes on from NW_020884966.1 coordinate 1,359,620, forward strand.
GGGCTTCCCATGGGATCATCCATTAATGTATTTTACAGCACTCAGATGGTTTAGATGCTTCAAATTCTGTCTTATTTTCACACTGCACAGTGTGAGACTGCGCCAGCAGAGGCTGGAGACACATCTCTCTGTCTATAAATACACAGATATTTTATGCACACACGTCTGTATTTATATCCCTGTGCTGTTGCTTGGGTGCTGTGGAGAACCTCAGCTGTTGGTGCACATTGGGGTTGAAGGATCTGCCTCTCAGCAGGTGGCTCAAGGCAAAAATTCCTGCTCTTTGATGGATTGGAGGTCATCAGTTTATCTCCTCCCACTTCAGAGCACAGTGTCTGTCAAAGGATGCATTTTTTTGAGCTTTTGGCTGGTGACGTGTCCTTGGGTTTGAAAGTTGTAGAATTATCAGAGGTTTGAGCTGGAAGGGACCTTTAAAGACCAGCTAATTCCAAGCCTCCTGCACTGTCCCCAGGTGCCACAAACACATATTTGGAACACTTTCCAGGGGTGGTGCCTCCACTAATGCCCTGGGCAGTCTGTTGCAGGGCTTGACCACCCTGATATCCAACCTAAACCTTCCCTGGTGCAACTTGAGGCTGTTTCCTCTCATCCCATCAGACTAGATTGGAATGGAGTGGAATGGAATAGAATAAGAATGAGAATAAGAATAAAATATTTTCAGTGGAAAGGAACCTACAGTGATCACTGTGTCCAACTCCCAGACCCTTTCAGGGCTGCCCAAATCTTTGCACTTCCACTGTATTTGCCAGTTTGGCATTCCCAGCTTTCCCCTGCTGAACATCAAACTGCATCAACCTCAGTAGTGGCAGATAATGTGAATTTTCTCAAATTAGCTGTTACTCTCTCAGTTTTTCATTCTGAAGGGGTGATGCCTGAGCAGCTCTGGGGTCACCCTGTGGAATAGCTTTATCCCACTAAGATGTGCTCAGCATGTCAGTTCACGTTGCCGACTCAGAACTAACCTGCTGCCTTTGCCTTTTAACTAAAATCAAAATTATTTCGGTTTAAAAAAGCTCCTGGAAGAGATTAAATGCGCAGAACCATCACTTCAGCCTGTGTAGCAGCACTTAGATCATCCAGGGCTGTTCAGCAGGTAAATTAATCCACAGGGAACAATCCTAAATACCTGATTCAGTGACGAGTTTGCACATAAAACAGCTTTAGTGTAAACCAGTGAAAATTACGTTTCAAATGAACACAAATTGTCAATTAGAAAAGGGGCCAGCAGGACTTATTAGCTCCTTTTTTTTTGTTGTTGCTTCATTTAGAGAAAACTTATTTTGACACATAGTTATTTTGTTTTTCCTCAATTTCATGTGTTGGGAGATGACTGATGGCAGCTGCTGATTTGTTTCTACAAAGATTAATTAGACACATACCGAGATAGGCTTTTAAAATTAATGGATTTTAATGGATCAATGGATTTTTTTCCCCCTGTAAATAGACAACATAGTCTGCCTGCCCTGCAGACCCAGACTTTGAAATGGAGATTTTTCTAGAAAACCATTTCACACATATTTCTTAAGCAATTTGAGGGAGCAAGAGAAGTCTGTGAACATCTGTTTTCTGTTTTTATCTAATTTTCTTATCCTGAATTGTAAATGTGTTTACCTGACAGCAAACCTATGTTTAAATGCCAACAAACAAATACCAGTCCTTAGCAGTTGCATGTGTTGGTTTTGCATTTCAAAATATGTCGCAAACAACTAAATTTTGGAACATTTGATGGGATGCAAAGATCCCACTGCAGAGGCAAGAAACTCAATAGTGAGAAATAAAGCCATAGAAATAGGGGTGAAGGTTGAACTGTGTGGAGTTTGTTGGATGGATAAAGAACAGGCACAGCGGCAATTACAGGTCTTGACTTTTTTTAATGATGATTTTGTGATTTTAAATTCTAATTCCTGTCATAATGTCATTTAGCATGAGGAATTAAGGCAGATGAGTCCTTGGTCATGGAAGCTCATGGGATAGAGTCCAACTGGGCACTGTGCAGAGCCCCATGTGAGGGGCTGGCACAGGTTGCCCAGAGAAGCTGTGGCTGCCCCTGGATCCCTGGAAGTGTCCAAGGCCAGGTTGGATGGGGCTTGGAGCAACCTGGGCTGGTGTAAGGTGTCTCTGCCCATGGCAGAGGGGTGGAACTGGATGGACTTTAAGGTCCCTTCCCACCCAAACCATTCTGTGATTCTCTGACACATTCAGATAAGTTGGTGTGGGCATTGGGACCTTCTGTCAGTGACTGAGAGATCTGGTTGTGACCTTGAATGAATATGTGGGAGACTAAAGATGAAAGTCAGCAGCCCAAAGGGAGTTACAGCCACTGGGAAACTGCATAAGGATCCAGAAGACAAAAAATACCACCAGGGAGAAGGTGGTGGTGGTGTGGATCAATAGTGTTGCCACTTCCCAATGTGAAAGTCGATGTAGCAATGCTCCTCATCTGTAAAATGAAATAATCGAAGGGAAAATGGGTGGATTGCAGTTAAAGCTTCATAAAAACCTGCTGTCAGTCAAATGAGATAAGGGGTTCAGCTTCTGAACCAAACTAATCCCTGGAGCTGGTTGTTCTGGCAGGTCAGTGGGGGCTTCTCAGTGTCACACCTTGCAGGGTTACAGACTCCTGCCAGCACCTCCCTGCAAAGGTGAAAACTGCAGTGCAAATTCAAAGACACGAGGAGCCTTGGTAATGTTTCTTCCTTAGTAATTCCTGCTCTTTCTGGAATGGTGTATTTGAATACAATGCTGCACAGAATATTTAATACTCTCTGTAATTACAAATGGCTTTTAACAGTATGAGCCAAAACATTAGAGCTTAAATGTTCTTTTAGAAGTCGTAAGCAGCAACAGTATCATTAAACTAAAATCCATAATCTCTGATTTATGTGGATGTGGAAAGTCTGATGGGGCTCAGTCTTGGCTCTGGCATTGAGCAGTGTGTGTTCAGCCATTCCTGCTTTGTTACTCACTTTGTTTATCATCTCTCTCCCCCCTTCAAGCCACTCTGACAAGTTACTCCGAAAATGTGGAACGCACTAAATATGGAGGGGAAAGCAGTAAAGAGCTTGGATCTGGAGGAAACCTGAAACCTTGGCAGTCCCAGAAATCCAGCATGGACTCCTGCCTGTACCGTGTGGACGAGAACATGACGGCCTCCACCTACAGCCTCAACAAAATCCCCGAGAGGAACCTGGAGACCGTCCTGTCCCAGTCGGTGCAGTCCATCCCTCTTTACCTTATGCCACGGCCAAACTCAGTAGCAGGTAAGAAATCCACATTTGTGGCTTTTTTAGGTCAAGGCCAGACCCAGCACGTGGCACAAGCCCTTCTTGTGTCCTCCTTATCCGAGGAGAAATCTCCTTTCTGGAGTCGTTAAGAGTGACAAAAATTGTCTGTTCGTTTGACTTATTGCTTCCAAATGGAAAATTCCTGTGGGGAAAAGTGGTTCTGATGATGCTTAATGGTTATTTCAGCGGTTTGTGGTCCCTCTTCAGCAGTTTGTGGTCCCTCTCTTACAAAATTGTACAACTGAAAGATTATTGGAGAATATGTTTAAAAAGAAAAGATTCTTTGCTGCCCTTCCAATGCAGATATCTCAGGTTTGAAGTGCCAGGGCATCACAACCATTTCTACTATTTCAAAGGGTTCACTGTAAGTAAAATCAAGTGTCTGATCTTCTCTGAAGATCCTAAGAGCTTTGGAGTTAAGAGAATGGTGGGACTTTCTGTGTACACAAGGTTGGCTCTGGGTCCCATCTCTCGTGGTGGCCTTTGCCCCAAACATCTCAGTACAGGGATGTCCTCACACCTCACAGCACCTGGGACTTGCTGATGAAGAAAATCTTTTGTCTTGGCGTCAAATCAACATTATTTTGATTTAAATTCGTGTCTGCTGTTTAAAACATTCCAAAATGATGCTGTGCCCTCCCTCACTGATGTCTTTTCCCAGCCTGCCCAGTGTCCCCCTGAAGCTGGTGACAGCAAGGCAGAAACAAGAGATGGGATTAAAAATATTAAAGCTGCTTGCCTGGAATTATTCCCCTTTCCTTTATTGCCCCATATTTTTTTCTTGCTGTGTGACTCCTCTGGAGTAAAACATTCTGGAATGTGTATGTCTGTATAAACACGTGGAGAAATCCAGGCTTTGAATTCTGAGTCCCCGTGGATTCTCCCACTGCCTGGCAGCAGGAATGCTGCTCCAGAAAGTCCAGAGATGGTACTGAGAGATATCCCAGGATACTGCCTGTTAAATCAGCATCCCTTGGTGAACCAGGCTGTATTGCATAACTGGATTAAGTTCCCTTTTTAATCCCACTTTGGCCAGTCACAGACCTGAAAGCAATGGAGAAATGAGATTTTAGAGATACTGAAGTACAAACAGCCCGAGCACGGGGGTGTAGCACGGGCTGAAAACCTGCATTTCAGGCTGAAAACCTGCATTTCAGACTGGAAAGAGGGAATGGGAAAAACCTGGAAAGCTCTGCTTGCACAGCCTGGTTACTTTAAGATAATTTCTCCTAAATAACGTTGTGCAAACACCTTCCAAAGCCAACAGAGTGTGTTGGGCACTGTGAATTTAAATATACGTGTGTTGGTTTAATTGACTTTCAGAGTTATTGTCTTGCTTGATGCCTTTAGAGGGAAACACTGTTTGACAAGAAAACTACCCAGCAAGGCTCAGGAACACCTTTTCCTTCTGAATTTTTTATTTTTGGTGGAGTTTTTGCTGCTTTCTGTGTCAGCTTACACAATTCATGTCCCAGGATAAATCATGGTAGTGTTCAAGTAGAATTCAAGATTTGCCTTAACCTTTTATCATCCAATCCTCACATGTTGGCTCCTATAAGCTTGTGGCACCAGAAAATTGTGGGGTTAGGTAATGGATTTATATGAATGTTTTTCCCCAGGCCGTTTAACCTCGTTATCTTTGTGCTTTAATGATGGGAAAGGGAAACCAGGTGTAGCTTCAGAGTTGATTTAAAACCCATGTGCAAATGTACCATTGCCCAAAGAGTTAATCCTGAGCTGCCAATTCCATGTCCTTGCTCCAGCTCCACACGTGGGATAACCACTTGATAAACCAGATCAGTTGACTAATCCAACTGAAAATGAACCCTCCAGAAAATTGGTATATTCATTTATAACCTCAAGGTTGTCAGCGTGGAGGCAAAGTGTGGCTGGGCAGAAAACTGCCTTTCTTTTAGTGGCATTCCATGGTATTCCACATTTTAAGGTAATCACGAAATCACAGCTTTGCTAAAACAGGCTCTTCTTGTCTTATTTTTCTTGCATCGTCATTTTTTTCCAAATGCAGTTGAATTTGTATACAAACAGTCTGTTCTTGGGAACCAAAGCGTGGCAGCTTTTTTCTTTTTTATTCTGGTTTTTCTTTTTTCTTTAAGATTCTCCCAGAATATCTTCCAAAACAGCACAGAAATGTTCTTTCTCACAGCAGCTCACAAAGAGCAGTCACTGAACGTAACATGTCCCTGCTGTCAGCGAGCAGGTTACAACTGGGAGCAGCTCTTACAACACAAATTCTTCCCTGTGAGGGTGGGGAGGCCCTGGCCCAGGTTGCCCAGAGAAGCTGTGGCTGCCCCTGGGTCCCTGGAAGTGTCCAAGGCCAGGCTGGAGCAACCTGGGCTGGTGGAAGGTGTCCCTGCCCATGGCAGGGGGTGGCACTGGATGGGCTTTAAGGTCCTTCCCACCAAACCGTTCTGTGATTCCATGATTAATCTCATCTTGAACATTGTCACATAATGTACCTTCAGTTAAAAAAAAAACAGTTAAAAACACTTTAAAAAAACCAGTTAAAACCACTTTTTTTTTTTTTTTTTTGTAAAAAAAAATCAAAAAAAGAACAACACTGCAGGTTCCTGTAAGTGCCAGAGTGGGAGAGCAAATGTGGGTTTTGGTAAATCTCTGAGATTCAGGGGTTATATGTGATATTTTTTAAAAACTCAGGTGTGGGAGCACATCTGGTGGGCAGTGCTGAGTTACCACACAGAGTACAGATGTTATTTTATATATGCAATTTTATATTTTTTAGTATTTATTATTTTAATATTTTAATATTATTTCATTATTTTATATTAATATATTATATGCTATTATATATTATTATTTTATATTATTATGCATTATTTTATATATTTTATATACAAATTTACATATTACTTTATATATAATTTTATATTTTATTACTTTATCACTTGATATTTTAATATTATTTTATATTATTGTATATGTATGTATTATTTACTATTTATTATATATTATTATTTTATATTACTTTATATAATTTATTATTTTATATAGTTTATGTATGCAAATTTATATATTATTTTATATATGCAATTTTCTGGCATTAATCCCTCATCAGCTGTGAAGGGCACTGCTGTTTGCCTGGGCAACCAGCAGGGCAAAGCACTGCCTGGGAATTGGAAGGGGAACTGTGCTGAGGAAGGGAGACCCTTGGTGTTGGAGTTGGATATGCAGGTTTTGGAAGGAGCACAGATTTCTTAGGGAAGTTTGCATTTCATGTACACAAAGAACGTCCCGTTCTGTTTCTGTCACCCCTGAAATGAAACGTGAAATCTCGTGTTACTCAGACCACATGCATGGTTTATAAGGTCTGTTTAAATGTTAATAGGGAATTAAAATGCCCTTATATAATACTAGCTCTGCTCTTTTTCCTGTCAGAGAATATAAAATAGCAGCAAATATATTATTAGTTACAAACTTCAGTGGAACTTTCGTGGAATCACAGAATCCCAGACTGGTTCGGGTTGGAAGAGACCTCAAAACCCATCCAGTGCCACCCCCTGCCATGGGCAGGGACACCTTCCACCAGCCCAGGTTGCTCCAACCTGGCCTTGGACACTTCCAGGGATCCAGGGGCAGCCACAGCTTCTCTGGGCACCCTGTACCAGGGCCTCCCCACCCTGCCAGGGATGGATTCCTTCCCAATATCCCATCTATCCCTGCCCTCTCAGCTTGAAACCATTATTGCTGCAGGTATTGTTGGATCTGAGGGCAGGGTTTGAAGAAATGCCTGTGAATTCTGTCCTTTTGAGAACAAGGCCCTGGCAGGGGTTGGAATGAGATGACCTTTAAGGTGAACTGAATCCCTTCAGTCAGACAAGAGCAGCAACACCCCCCTGCCTTCTCCCCATCTCCCCCAGAGACCCCGTTTGCAGAGTCCACCCCTTCCCTGGGCTGCCAAATACCAGTTTCAGGTCGGGTTGGTTTGTATTTGTTGCTCAAATAGTGCCTTGACACTGAATTATCTTCCACTATTTGCTGTTTCCCTGGGAGAATTGCATCTACAGGATGCAAATATTGTTTCTAAGGAGACACTTTTCCCCTCTGTGGTGTTTTATCTGCAGTCACTGGGTCTCATTACGTGGGATAAGGTTCAGGATTGAGGGGAAGCTTTCAACAGTTTAATATTTTCTGAGATAAATTGGTCTTGCATAATTTTCAAAGTGCTGAAGCGTATTCTCAGGAAAAATTGCTCCCACTTCCTCTGGCCTTAGATCTCTTTAATTATTCCTCAGTTGTAAATCAGGAAGATAAATCTCAGTTCATCCTGAGCCCTGGCAGGGCACTTACTGACAATTGGGAAAATAACCCCTGGCAAAACTGCAATGGATCTGCAAACAGACACTGTGTGAGAGTCTCCTCTGTTGTGGCTGTAGAAGATGGTGATGATGATGAAGGTGGGAAGGGCTGCTGAGAAATAACTCCTCACTTCTTGTAGGGCCAGCAGTAAATCAGGCCACTGGCCACAAAGTCCACCCCTGCAAAACATCTGGGGTGGCAGCTGGTGCTCATCTCATAGGCAGGACAGAGGTGGAAATGAGACTCTTCAAACAACTGAAAGAAAAATAAAATGTACTGTCAGGATTGAAGTTCCTCCCAGGAAATGACACAGTTCTGGTTCTGAGCAAGCAGAGCTGACGGGCTTTCCTTGATTTGTAAGGAAAGACTGAAGAACCTCAGAGGGAGGTGGGTTGGGAGAGACCTTTAAAGTCCTCCAGTCCATCCCCCTACCGTGGGCAGAGATGTCTCTACAAGACCAGGTTGCTCAGAGCCCCATCCAACCCCCTGTAGGCACAGTCTGGCATGGATGGAGAGATGAGGGCTGGAGGAGGAAGGACCACCCTGCCTGATGTGGTACCAGGCTCCTGGGTACCCTCAGGACACTCTGGATCTTCCTGGGGGTGCTGCAGTGAACCTGCTCTTCCCCTGCGGATCCTCTGGCTCAGTGGCACTGCAAAACTGGGCAGAAATTGCAATGCAAAAAGCACATTTCAGGGACCAGCCAGGAGTGACCCTGAGGGTGATGTTGAGAGCTCAGTGCCCACAGAAAATAACCCGTGTCCCTGCTAAAGCCCCTTCTGTAATTGCAGCATCTCGGCTCTAATCGATCCTTCACAGTCAGCATCTAATCAACTTTGCACGAGTACAGGAGCATGAAGGACTTCTAAAAACAGACCTTGATGGTTTTATCCCTCTTTTTTATTTTTTCTTTCTCCTCTTGTTTATCTTTTGTCCTCTGTCTCCCTTTATCTCTTTCTTAAAACTTGGAAAGTTCAGGCAATTTGAAGAACAGCGTTAAAAATTCCTGCCCCTTCTCCCCACCTGTGTTAGAGTCTGAATCTTGCTTAATTTTTGACTGCAGCACCATCCTGTAAAGATGTTTACGTGGTCATTAAGAATTGTATGAAAAAATGTGTTTCCCTTCATTTTGAAATGTTCTGCCTTTCGGTTTTGTTGAATTGTTGCATCTTGTGTTGGGTCACAGGGAGGAAAGATCCCAAGTCTGGTGCCCTGAGTGACTCTGGAGAGCTGTATCAAAATATTTACCCAATTCCCAGCAAATAATTACTGTCAGCTTCCTGAGCAGCCTTTGGAGAAGTCATTTAATGAATTAGTTCAATTTAAAATAATAATCTTGTTGTGGTAATTGACTGAAAAAACAAGGAAATAGAAGCAGTGCTGCAGACAGAGTGCTGAGCAGCCCAGGGCTGGTTTCCATGGGTTAAAGTTTAATGTGAATTTTGGAAATGGTTATCAGAACAAGAGCAGAGCTGGTGATCTGCAAAGACTGATTTTAAAGTTTTCTGTTTCTAATTGGGAAGATTATTTCATGAAATGAAGTTTTCATTCCTTTGCTTTATAATACTCTGTAAATTCCTTGGCTGACAAGGGTCTGAAATGGCAGAATAATGGGTAAATTCAGATGCAAGGGATCCAAATTTGTTTTGTTAAGCCACATTTTCTCCTATTTTCCAATCATCACCATGGCAGCAGCTTTGTGGCCAGTGTTAGCTCTAGTCTGCTCCAACTGTGCTTATCCATGTAGTGATGGCACCTTCAGCAGAGACCAATTAATTATTCCTATTTAATCCAACATTGCAAAGAAAACTAAATTCTCCCATGAGCAAGTCACGTTGGAATAGTAAAGTTATCTTCTTTAGTTCAGATAATATTTTTCTCATTTATTCTTTTTTTTTTCTTTTTTTTTTTTGTTGGGTTGTTGAAAGTTTAATTTTTCAGCCACTAATTCTGGCTTTAGGGACAGATAAATGTTAATATCTGAATTAAGTAGCTCTAAAATAATTGAGGAGGAGATTGTGGGCTCCAGCATGAACTGCACTGGTGAGTTGTCTTTTACGTACAGGAAATGTTGAGTGTCTGTGTCAGCTCTGCACAGACGTGGCTGAGTTTGTGATTGGGAGGAGTGAAATCAGATATCAGAGACTCCATGTCTCCATTTTCCGTGTGTCTGCTTTTATTTGGGAACATCAACAGGAGACCAAACCAGAGCAGGCACCAATGGGGCATGAGAAGAAGTCACCAGAACACTTCTTTACTCCTGGCTGAGGGCAGTTGGAATTGGTTCATCTCAGGGTGGTTTTAACTGTGTATAAAAATAAAAATCCAATAACCAGAGGCTGAAATGCAAAGGCCAGGGGTGTGATGTGGTTCTTTGCTCTCTCCTGGCAGCCACCAGCTCGGCCCACCTGGAGGACCTGGCGTACCTGGACGAGCAGAGACACACCCCCCTGCGCACCTCGCTGCGGATGCCGCGGCAGAGCGTGGCCGGCGCCCGGGCACAGCAGGACCTGAGAGGTGGGAACTCCTTGTCCTGGGGAATTCCCACTCATGGGGGTGTGTGGGGTGGGAGCTTGGGTTGCACCTGCTTTGTCTACATCCATGTGAAAGTCAGAATCCCAGAATAGTTTGGGTTGGGAGGGACCTTAAAGATCATCCAGTTCCATCCCCTGCCATGGGCAGGGACACCTTCCACCAGCCCAGGTTGCTCTGTCCAACCTGGCCTTGGACACTTCCAGGGATGGGGCAGCCACAGCTTCTCTGAGAATTCCATTCCAGCCCCTCACCACCCTCACAGGGAATAAATTCTTCCCAGTATCCAAACCTACCCTCCTCCAGCTCGAGGCCATTCCCCCATGTCCTGCCCCTCCATGTCCTTGGGAAAGGTCCCTCTCCTGGTCTCTTGTGACCCCTTTAGGTTCTGCTAAATGGGGCTTTTATACTACTCCTGTTCCAAAGGTGCTTTTTGAGGAATCAGAATAGTCTGTCTGTGATTTCTCTGGCTTAGAAACATCACAGACTTGCTCTGATTGGGGAGACTGCAGTTTTAGAATTACAGAAGCACAGACTGGCTTGGGTTGGAAGGGACCTTTAAAGGTCATGCAGTCCAGTCCCTCTGCTCATGCCATCTCCACTGAGACGAGGCACCCAATATTCTCTGATCACAAATCCATGGCAGTGCATTCTCCTTACAGTATGGAAGAATTCCTTCCCAGTATCCAACCTAAACCTACTCTCACTTTGAAGCCACTCCCCCTTGTCCTGTCCCTCCATCCTTTGTCCAAAGTCCCTTCCCAGTTCTCTTGGAGCTCCTTTAGACACTGGAAGGGGCTCAGAGGTCTTCTCAGACCCTTCTCTTCTCCAGGCTGGACACCCCCAGCTCTCCCAGCCAATCTCTGATCCCCATGGGGTTAATATTTTGATAATTTATAAAAAATTAGAAATTTTAACGGACTACTATTGTTTTTAATTCTTTTTTTTTCAATCCAAAGCCAAGGTTTGCAGCCCCCCCTTGCATTTTGCAGGATGCCAGTGGGGAATGAGCCCAGCACAGTGACAGGGCCACTGTGCCAACGTGTCCCTCATAGGGATGCTCACAATGCCCACATTCAGGCAGCCCTTTGCCTTCTGAAAGGCCCTTTGAGAGGGGAGATTTTTGTGGTTCTTCCTGGCAAATTGCACAAACAAGATGTTAGCAATGAGAAGAGGAGCCAGGGCTGACATTTTAGTGTTTTGTTTGTTCCCAGGCAGCTCCAGCTCCATTTGCTCCATGTCCTTGGGATTTTTCAGCCCACCCTACAACTTCCATCCCCCCTTTAATCTGAGCTCAGTCTTTGGCCACATGCTCAAGCTGTCACTGGGGCAGCCCTGAGTCTGCAACAGAGCATTGGGTTGATGCTTCATCCCCTCATTTGTCATTGCACAGGTGAATAAGTGGCTGGGAAAGCTCATTTGGGATATTTTCAGGTTGTTTCTGTGCCTGGTTTATTCTCCCCTGTACAAAGAAAACGGATTTATTTTGGCCATACATGAAACTTTCCTATTCTCTGGGGTGTTTTTGAGCAAGTGCCACCATCCTGGGGGTGAGGAACTGGGGAGCTGGAGGGCACAGGTTGGGTTTTCACCCAGCCCCACACGCCCGACCTGGTCCAGCCTGACTGGGCTTTGTGCCAAGGAATGAGCCTCCCAAAAACTGGGTTTGGGAGCTGTGGAGGGCAGTTTGTAATGAAATCCCCTGGCTGGGGAGGCACTTCTAGAAATGCATTAGCAGGCAGTGAGTGAAGAAAGCAAAAGTTTGACAGACCAAATTTCCATATGCTGGGAGGCAGCAGCTTGCCAAGGCTGCATAATTTGCAGTGATTGCATCCAAAACATTCAACTTTATTGTAGGAACAGAATCAAATTGTTTTCCAGACACACTTTTTTAAAACCCATGTAGCACTACATATTTTCTTTCTGCTTTTTGTTCTTTTTTTTCCCCTCCCTCCCTTTTTTGTGACAGTTGCCTGAGAAGAACAGCAGCGTTTCGGGGTTTTTTTGGAATTTGTTTCTGATCCTGGTTGAGGCACTTTTGCTGTTTTGAAAAAGAGAGGGAGAAGAAGAGGATGTGAAAAAAAACCCCAACCCATCACTATTTGGAAATATTTTCATTTAAATTAATATGTGAGGGGGGGCTCCCCTTTCCCCCCCAAAATGCTTCGTGTTGCAGATATTACTGTGAAATTACATCAGTCTGGGCTGGTATAAACAGCAGCTCTTTGTTCCAGCTGGAAATCCTAAACTTGGGTTTAATTTTAACGTCTCTGGTCTTGGCACTGGGCTGAAATAGCAAAGCCATTCCTGGCCCAGTGTCGAGGGACATGTTACAACCCACTGGTTATTCCCAGCGTTCCAAAATCCCAGAGAGATACTAAATGGCAGACTGGCCCTGCTATTTTTTGTTAAATCAGTGCTTTTAACCAGGGGAGTAGTTGAGCAATCCCAACACAAAGAGCATGACAAGGATTCGTCCCAGTGACGGGTTTTTAATAGGATGGGGAAGGCAATTTTTGCTTTCCCTGCTTTTCGTCCCGTGGGATTTGAGGCTGCTTGGGGTTCCTGTATCCCAAAAACCCTCTGGCTGTGATGCGGAGCAGGAGCCAGATGGCAACAAAATGAGGGGCATTGGAACACCCCAGCTGGACCATCAGGGTTTTTTTTTTTTGCTCCAAAATGCCAGCTGATGCAGGGCAGGAAGAACCAAGGTGTCTGAGGTGGAGGAGTGGATGGTTTACACTCCCCCAGTGTATATTATTATATGTAATATATAGATATATATAAATATATAAATATCTATATATGTAATATATAGATAGATATAGATATAGATATGTAATATATAGATAGATATAGATAACTATATAGATAATATATGGATAAAACATGAAACAATGGCATGTTTTCCTTAAATTTTCTTTTATAGTTTTCAGAGGGTTTTCCTCATGGTATGTGTTCAATACTGTCACCTCTTGGGCAGGAGAGTTTCGTGTGCTTCTTAAAAACACTAAAAAATAGTTTAGTCTTTTTTAGGCCCGTGGACTGTGAGAAATAGGAACTGGTTTCATCCCAGTGGCTGTTTTAAGATAACAGTTGAAAGAATCAGGAATCATTAAGGCTGGAAAAACCCTCTAAGATCATTGAGTCCAACCAGCCCTGCCAAGGCCACCACTAACCCGTGTCCCCAGGTGCCACATCCACAGGGCTTTTAAATCCCTCTGGGAATGGGGACTCCACCCCTGCCCTGGGCAGCTGTGCCAGGGCTGGACAGCCCTTTCCGTGAAGGAATTTTCCCTGATATCCAACCTAATACCCAGGAGCTGCAGTCTAAAGCAATAAAGGGGAGAAACTCAGACATTTGGCTAATTTGTGGGTTCTTAATTAAAGAAGGACACAGCGGATGGGGATGGTTATTCAGAACCACAGTTCATTGTAAGAAATACAAAGCACTTCTCACCTGGGCTTCTTCTTGGTATATTGGCATTGTCAGGCTGTGGAGCCCTGTAGTGGCTGGTTTTGGGCAGCAAAATGTGTCCTCCATCAGAAAAAAATTCTAAAACAGCAATAAAACTCATCTAGAAAAAAACAGAAAACAGCTCATGAGCTGTGGGTGCTGATTGCCAGCATAGCTAAGAAAAAAAAATCCCTGTTTGGAGAGAGGGAAGTATGTAAAACATGATTTCTGAACAGGCATTTTAGAGCCTTTCAACGACTAAAATAACTAAAAATTCACTTTGTGTAGCATAGGGTGTAAAGCAGGGCAGGCCTTTCTCTGACTGTGCTCCTGCTCTTTTCCATCTCAGTGGCTTTTTCCAGCTGTGCACATAAAAATACACCTGGATTTGGGTTGATTGAAGTGAAATTTTCAGAACCAGGATGGGTATGGGAGGCAGTGCCTCAGCTTTGGGATTTGAGTTTAGTTTGGGTCCTACAGAACTTGCACATGAAAATTTTCCTCTCTCAGACCTTATTCTGTCCCACTCCACACACCCTCGTTCCCACGGAAAGTGGGGGTTTGATTTGTGTTAAGGTATTATCAGAAATTTGGGCTGTTTCTGTGGTACTCTGGCTTCAGTTTTATAAAATGCTCCATTTCAAGGAATATGAATCCCAGCAAGTGTTTGACAAATTTTCAAGGATGGGAAGGCAGCTTATGCACATCCTTTGATTTTCACAAGCACTGAAGTCAGCAGCTGTCAATGTTCATCCAAAATGTGTCTGCACATCCTCACCCCATACTCTGAACCTTCCTTTCCTGCTGTTCAGAGCGTTTCTCTTAGCTTATCCTTTAATTAATTAATTAATAAATGCTGAAGCTCTGCTGCAGCCTCCCTTCCTTGTGATCTGGGGTATTTTTTTTCAACTCTTTGAACACAAAATTTCCCCTGGAGCTCCGGAGTCTTCCCCTGTGGTTGTGCCTTTCCTGGGGACCACTGGCACTGAGAGTTGTAAAATAAAAAGAGTGGCCAGGAGGATTTGGAGTGGTTCAGCAGACAGGCCTGGGAATTAATGAGGATCTGGCACATGGACTGCAATTAGTCAGCGCGGTCTTAAATTATTCCCGAACGTTTCTGGCAGTCCAGCGAGGAGAACGTTTGTCTTCCAGACACGGCGTGGTGAAATCAATGCCTCCTGCTGGCACGTGGAGGGGGTTTGGTGGCTGGTGGGACAAAAAGCATGTTCTCAACCTTTCTCTCCAAACCAGTGAGGCTCATTTTGAGTGTTTTCTCAACCCCCTGCCCTCTGGGAGCCCAGGGATTGCAGAGCCTGAAGCGGTGAAATGTCCCCCCAGGGTGGCAGGAGAAGGGCTTTGCTTTGTTCTGGTCAGTGACTGGTGGTGTTGGAAGAACCAGGAGGTTGGATGTAGGTAGATAAGTGATCTTGGAGGTATTTTTCCAACCTAAATGATTCTCTGATTCTGTATCTGAAAAAGAAATCTCCCCTAATACCCAATCTAAATCTGCCCTGGCACAACCTGAGGCCATTTCCTCTTGTCCTGTCCCTTGTGACCTGGGAGAATTCGTCTCTTCTTCCAGTTCCCACCTAAGAGCATCTTTGCACCATGTCTGTGCAGTCAGTGCTCTTTAGGTTATGCATTCCCTGGGTAGCTTGTGCCAAGTGGAAAAAATGGCAAATACCCTCTCCCTTCACCCTCAGATGCTCCCGAAATAGTTTAAAGGCTGGTTTGGATTTTGCTGCGTATTTTATTATAATCTAATGCATTAAAAAAACGGGAAAAGGAACACAATCAATATCCATGTTTTTAGGTGCTGGCAGTGCCCCAGCCCACGTGGTCTGTGAGGGAAGATATTTCTTACTCTCCCTCTTAACCTTAGGTTGCTTTGCAACATCGTGTTTCCTTGTGAAACAAGACAACGTTTTAATTGCCAAACAGGAACATCCTGTCAGCAATCTGGTTTCACTTATTTACTTTAGGAGAGTCGAAATAACTTCGCTCAGATTGATTTAGCACTTGTAGGTGCTGAGATTGTTCTGTGCTCTGAGCAGGTGAGCAGACGTTGTGTGTCTGGATTGAACAGACAATCCTGTCTCCCAGGGGATGCCGTGCAGAGCCCAGTGTTCTGCCTGGAGCCTTTAATTATGGTGGGTTTAAACAAGGAAATTAATTTCTCCAGCCACACTTTTTCTCCACAGCTCTGAGCCACTTCATCCTGTAAAATTCTCTGAACTGCTTTGGTGGAAAATGGTGTGAATGAGTCCAGCTGGAGATGAAGCACCACAGAGCCTCTTGCTCAATCCCCTTTCTCTTCCCCCCACACCCCGGTGAAACGGGGAGGAGGATCAAAGTAAAAACTGTAGGTTGAGATAAGAACAGTTTAATAATTGAAAATAAAGTAAAATACAGTAATAATATTGGTAAATAATAATAATGATAATAAAGAGGGGAAAACCAAGAGACTCACAATACACCTGCTGATCGATGCCAGAACCCCCTTCCCAAATCCAGATCAGCCTCTTCCCAGCAATTCCCCCAGTTGATATAGTGGGCAGGATATTCTGTGATGTGGAATATCCCTTTGGCCAGTTTGGGTCACCTGTCCCAGCTCTGCTGACTTCCAGTTTCCTTTGTGCACCTCCTCCCTGGCAGAGCATGAGACAAGAGAAAACCAAAGTCCTTCACTTGGGATAAAAACGATTTAGAAAAAACCAAAATCAAAGCACAGCACTGGGACAGCTGCTGAGAAGGAATTAATTCTTCTCAGCTGAAACCAGGACAATAAGAGGAGTCTGAGGGGAGACCTCACTGCAGTTCCAACTTCCTGGGGAAGGGCAGAGGAGAGGCAGGAACTGAGCTCTGCTCTGGGGGGACCAGGGAGAGCACCCAGGGAATGGCTGGAGCTGTGTCAGGGCAGGGTCAGGTTGGATCTCAGCAAAAGGTTCTTCCCCCAGAGGGTGGTTGGCACTGCCCAGGCTCCCCAGGGCAGTGGGGACAGCCCCAAGGCTGCCAGAACTCCAGGAGGGTTTGGCCAACGCTCTGAGGGACAGGGGGGGATTGTTGGGGTGTCCTGGGCACGACCAGGAGTTGGACTTGATGATCCTTGTGGGTCCCTCCCAACTCAGCATATCCTGTGATTCTGTGAATGCAGCAGGTGCTTTACCAACAAACGTAAGGAAACGAGTGTCCTTGTCACCTTTTGAGATGAAAAGATTAAACATCATCTCCAAGCCCTCCTTTCCCCGCCGGCGTGCCCGGTGACGTCCCCTCTCCGTGTCTCTCCCCCCGCAGTGCGGTTCGCGCCCTACAGGCCCCCCGACATCTCCCTGAAGCCGCTGCTCTTCGAGGTGCCCAGCATCACCACCGAGTCCGTGTTCGTGGGCCGCGACTGGGTGTTCCACGAGATCGACGCGCAGCTCCAGAGCTCCAACGCCAGCGTCAACCGGGGCGTGGTGATCGTCGGCAACATCGGCTTCGGCAAGACCGCCATCATCTCCAGGCTGGTGGCGCTCAGCTGCCACGGCACCCGCATGAGACAGATCGCCTCGGACAGCCCCCACGCCTCCCCCAAGCGTGAGTGCAGAGCACGGGGGGGTGAACAACTCAGGGACCTTTTAGGAGGGTTTTGTTTGGAATAATCCCATTTTTCTCTTCAGGACCCGGAAATCAGCTTGGTGCTTGTTGCCAAGCAGAGGAAGGACCTGTCAGCAGTATGTCGTGGAGTGGTTTGGGTTGGGAGGGACCTTTGGGCGTCATCCAGTTCCAACCTCCAGCCACAGGCAGGGACACCTTCCACTAGCCCAGGTTGCTGCAAGCTCCATCCAACCTGGCCTTGGAAACTTCCAGGGATGGGGCAGCCACAGCTTCTCTGGGAATTCCATTCCAGCCCCTCACCACCCTCACAGGGAATAAATTCTTCCCAGTATCCAAACCTACCCTCCTCCAGCTCGAGGCCATTCCCCCATGTCCTGCCCCTCCATGTCTTTGGGAAAGGTCCCTCTCCTGGTCTCTTGTAGCCCCTTTAGGTTCTGCTAAATGGGGCTTTTATACTGCTCCTGTTCCAAAGGTGCTTTTTGAGGAATCAGAATAGTCTGTCTGTGGTTTCTCTGGCTTAGAAACATCACAGACTTTCTCTGATTGGGAAGAGTCCAGTTTTAGAATTACAGAAGCACAGACTGGCTTGGGTTGGAAGGGACCTTTAAAGGTCATCCAGTCTAGTCCCCCTGCTCATACCATCTCCAGGGAGATGAGGCACCCAGTGTTCTCTGATTATAAATCCATGGCAGTGCATTCTCCTTCCAGCATGGATTGTCTCAGTTTATTGTGGTATAAATGTTCAGGGTGGGTCACAAGCCCATGTAGGCTCAGCAGCAGGTTTGCTCTCCCTCCTGTGGTCCCATCCAGTTCCCATCACTCTGTGCTGGCAGGTTTGCAGGTGGGGCCGACAACATTTTAAAATCACTCAGCTCTCAGTAAGTGAGTAAGACAGGACTAAAAATACTGGGTGAGGTACCTGGAGTTATCTTGGAGGATGTAGGTCACTGTACCTCAGAGAAGCTGCAGTTAAATCTGTTTACTGGAGTGCAGGGCTCTTGCCCTGTCAGAAGAGCTGAAATGTCACCGGGGGTTGGCATGTTCAGTAGTGTCACTTGTCAGAGCTAAATGAACAATGTGGAGTGAAAGGCAGGGCTTGTTTCTATATTTTAACTGCAGCTCTGCAGTGCACCAACTGTGTGTGTGTGTCCCCAGTCTGCTGAGGGGGATTGTGGAGATTAAAGAGACCACTGTGCTTAACTCTTTCTGGACTAAAAGCTGGGTTTCTCCCATGAGAAGGTGCCCTGCACCCTTCATGCATGAAGAATGAAGATCCTAACACAGTCTGGTGTGTCCATGAAGTTGAAAGCTGAATGATTCCTCAGTGTTAGTTATTGGGATGGAAACCTTCAGAATCAGTATTTAATTTGACTTTTTTTCCTTAAGAGATCACAAGTCCTAGTTTAGCTGTAGAAGATGATAATTATTCTGTGAGATCTTTGTGGGTCCCTTCCAACTGAGGATATTCTGTGATTCATCTCTGATTCTATGATAAGTTTCTTTGTTGTTTCTTTTTCCACATGCTGAAAAAAAATCTATTATGCTTAGTGAAATCTGTGTTTAATAATAAGTGCTAATCAGGTGGTCTGACTCTGCTACAGCAGTTGTGCAATCAGCATTAGTAAAGTGGCTTCAATACAGCCTCATCCTTCTAATTCCTGTCTCAGAAAATTAATACAGGTGACAGTGGTGTTACAGGCTCAGAATCAAGGATGTGCCTCATCCTAATGCCCAGGGTTTAATTATGGAGGCAGCATCCTCCTCCTCTGTTGTTTGCCATTAAATGGGTCATTGTTTGCATGATGATTTCCAGTCAAGCTCAGGGATGCACTGCAGCAATCCAGGCAGGAGAACCCTGTGCCAGCACAGGCTGCACTTCAGGGTGGTGTTGTTCTTAAAACATTCCTAAAATAACCAGTAATTAGACATCAGCAAGTGCTGCATGTCTTGGTGTCATTCAAAAATCCTCTGTGTGGGTTCCTGGGAGTGAAGATCAGTGTGGTTTGAGAATGTTATCCACAAAGGCCAGGTGGATGAGCTGTGGTAGCAATCTGCTGGTAAAGCCAGTTTGTGCTTGCCAGGCAAAAGAAGCAGCTGAAGTGCAATAGAACACAGTTAAACTTGCCAGAGATGATTCCAGGATAATTTATTATTTGCTTGCAAGCCTTTTCCAGATCCTGGTGCTGCTCCTTCTCCTCTCCCCCTGATTACATTAATGGGCTTCAGATGGCTGTGTTAGCTGGGGCTCTCCGTTTATTTATGTTAGAAAATAGGCTCATAATTCAGAAAAATTGGCTGTCTGTGCTGAAGGAGGACTTGGAACCAAATTAACCAGCAATTGCTCATAACGAGGTCTGTTGGCAGAAGCGCAGAGCAGGAGAGCTCTGCACTCAGATCCACCAAACCTGAAGGCAGAGCCTTCCAGAGTGCCCAGTTCACTCCATTATTGTCATTACTTTAAAGCCAATGAAATTACAGTGGAGAAGGTGAATAATCCTAGAATATGCTCAGTTGGAAGGGACCCATCAGGATTATCCAGTCCCAACTCCTGGCCCTGCACAGGACACCCCAAAAATCCCACCATGGGCCTGAGGGCATTGTCCAAACACTCCTTGAACTTAGACAGCCTCCAAGCTGTATCTTAAAGGTCCTTCCCAAAAGTGCTGCTCCAAAAAACAGTTTCTTGGGGAGCCTCCGGCCTGGAAATCCCTGAAATCCTAACCCAGAGTATTTGTGGGAATTATTTTAACTGCCGTGCTTAGGAGCTGCCTGGTCTGTAATAAAGCTGTCAGTGCTTGGCCTGTGGCAATTCCTAACCTCTTTTTTCCTTGGGCAGATGTGGATGCCAACCGGGAACTGCCCCTGACCCAGCCACCTTCTGCTCACCCGTCCATCACCAGCGGGAGCTGCCCGGGCACCCCTGAGATGCGCCGGCGCCAGGAGGAGGCCATGAGGAGATTGGCCTCACAGGTATGGAAAACATCCCTCTCTGGGCTCTCTGGGGCCTTGGGAAAACGTCAGTTGGAGTGGAAGTCCTGTGACTCACGTCACTCTGCACGCTGGAAAACACGCGCGCTCAAACGGCTCCCGGGGAGCCTCCAGAGAGAACCTCTGGGAGGAGTTTTATTGCCCAGGAAAGTTGTTTTCTCTGAAGTGAAATTCAAGTTCAGGCTACATCAAATACACACTCCCCTGCTACTCTGAGGGTTTGTCTTTCCCAGCCATCCTGCTATCTCCTTACAAATGTTAGGATGTGACACGGTTATTACCAGAATAATTGTGGTTTTTCTTTAGCAGTGAGAACAAAACTGCACAGAGCTTGAACAGTGTTTTGTTGGAAAGGGTAGGGTGGGGGGAGGCCCAGGCTGAGTGTTGCTGCTGTGTGTGCACTTGGGTATTTTTTGGGAAATCCTCCCAAGCAGCTCAGAGCCCTTGGAGCAATACACAACTCACTTGCTGCTCTGGCAGGAGTGGATTGTATGGAACATATGGAACACTGTCACTTGTGTACGTGAGATTTACAGCTTGAGTTTTATTGTATTACTGAGGTTTAACCCTAATTCTGTGGTGGTGGGAAGGTGCCATTCTATTCCTTTGAAATCCGAGGAGTTTGCTCACTCTCCTCCTACCCCTTTGGGGGGGATGGGAGCAGTTAATGCTTTCCTCTGCCTGCTCCTGCTTTGGAGAGGAAAATAACAAGCAAAAGTCTTTGTTCTAAATTATTACCAGGACGTGTTTTGCTTGGCTTTTTGTGCCAGATACTGTCTTGTCCTGTCTGCTTTCGTGCTGACCCAGATGGCCAGGCAGGGAGAGTGTGGTGGCTGCATAAATAAATATTAAGGCTTGATCCTCTCCTCTTCCACGTGGAGTTCTTGAAAGGAATGCGATGCCCAGGTCTGGTTTTGTTCAGAACACATTAGTCATCGTATTCCTTGCAAATCTGAAGCATTGCAGACTCCCAGAAAGGGCAGTAAAATGTGCTGTCTCTGCTTAAAATACCTCATCTATCTCAGCTTTCTTCTCCTGAGTGCTTAAGTCATCCTGCTGGGTACGTAACTGAGAAATGGATGCAGTTTTAGCTTCAGTTTCCTCCTGGAAAAGGTAAGGGAGATGGCTCTTTCAAACATTCTGTCACATCCACGGCATAGATCACTCACTGAAGCTTTTTGGCATCTCTCATCACCGGAGAAAAGAGCAAGAAACAATCCTTACAGCCAACATTAAACCAGAAATAGGTTGTTTTACCTTGGCTGCAGACTCCTTTAGGAAAGGGTTTTAAAGCCCTGCTCATCCCTCGGCCAGAATTTTTTTTTCAGAATAAATCCTGTGTGTTGGTGACAGAACACAACAGCTGAGGGTGGGAGATGTCCTGCCCCTCGTGCCTGCAGCAGGATTACACCCTGGGAGTAAGATTGTTCATCTCCCAGGAAATCTCCTCTGCTATAAGTGTAGATTCCAGAAATAACTGTCACCGGCTCCCAGACATGAGGCCTTGATGAGGGGATCAGTGCCAAGGCTGATGAGTTGACCTTAGAGCTCTTGGAATCCCTTCTTCTGCTCAAATTGCTGACACAGCACGTGGAACTTCCGAAAATTCCATCGTGTTCAGCAAACAATTCCCGGGATGAGTCAGAGCGGCGGCGCTTGATTCAGCATTCGGAGACCTTGGGCCGATTCCCAGCGCTGCTGTTAGCCTTGCTGGGATCCTTGGAGACCAGCATCTCCTCTGCCTGCCTCCCTTTCCCTGGCTGTTAAAGGCAAAGTGATCTCTGAAGATCTTTGGATGCCTGGTGCTGGAGGGAACACGGAACCGGGTGACAGTGGTTGATTATTTGGGAAGAGCAGGTGACTTCTTGCAGCACGTGCTGGCTGAAGACATGCACTGTAATAAAGCACGTGGTTAAACCCCCAATCAAAGCTTCATTTCCTGTCACAAAGGGAAATAATTCTGAAAGTGCAAGAATTATTTTTTTTTTGGTCAATTTTTTATTCTGTTTTCTTTGACAACAATTTGGTTTTATTGCTTCAGAGCCTTTTCCAGAAGGGCCGTGCGGCACGCTCCAGACCATGAGTTTGATGGATTACCAAGCCTCAGGAAGAAAAATAAAGGCAAATAAAATGGTTAAGGATGTTTGTCAGATTGATAGCTGGGAGTTGTGTGCACAGTGCACTCGTAGTAACCTCCTGAGTAGCACAACTCGGCATCACCACCGAGGAATCCTTGCTGTCAGCAGTGGATAAATTGATTTGCTTGGAAGGAGCCGTGCCGTGTGATGTCCTCCTGGATAAAACAAACACTCCCTGTTCCTCCCCAGCTGTGGGGCTTGAAGCCTCTGAGTGACACTGGGGGGAAAAAGGATTACTGACCTGGCAACAGAATTGAAAATCCATTAAAATAACAGCGTGGAGCCCTTTGTTCTGCCTGCAATCAGCTCGTTCAGAAAGCCCATCACACGTGTCTGACTCGCCTTTGAGAGACCAGGACAATTCTGAGGCTTTGAAGATGCTGAACCCTCACCAGAGCAAAACCACTGAATGGCTGGGAGACAACAGTAAAAACAGTTAAACTAATTTAGCTGCTTAAACTGAGTGTCTCGTGCCACATTCTCCAGCAAGGGACAGTTTAGGAAAACCTTTATGTACATAAGCTAAAGGCTATCCAAAATAATAAAGAAAAGAAGGGGAAAAAAGGAGTGGAATGTCCTTGGATGCAGGAGGAAGGGAGAGAAGAGCAGCACATTGCTGTGTCAGTAGCTGTGGAACAAAGAAAGAATTGTTGATGGCCTCCTTAAACAGCTTCTGTTCAGCTGGCTGAAGGAAAAAGAGCCCAAAGAAGTGAAGGACCCGTTGGTCAGTCTGGTTGGAAAAGCATTTCTTGGACATGTGTGTTTTATAGTTGTATTGAGACTAGGAGTCAGAATTGAAGTAGGGAAGGAAGTGTTGGCAGTGATGGACAACCACAATTTTCAGGAATATTTTTGGAGGCAGATGAGCCATCTGTGAGGAGCTGGATGAAGCTGTGTGCAGATGTTCCAGCTCTGTGAGCGCTGAGCAGAGCGGGATGTTCTCAGGTTGGGCCGAGGTTGCCGTGCTGGAGAAATGCAGATCGTTACGAAAGCAGATTAATAATATACAAACAGTCTTAGGTAATGCTTGGCTCAGGCTCCAGAATGCTGGTGGGAAGCTCGGCGTCCTCTCACCCACTCCCTTCCCTCTGAAAATGTCACTTATCCCAAAAATTCAGAAGTTGTGTGTCTGTGATGACAGAAATGAAAGGTGAACAGTTGCTTCTCCTCCTCTGGATTTTTCAGGGTTGTACTTTTCTGCCTGGTTTTCGTGCAGTGAGTTCTTGGGGGCAAAGGTTGCATTTGTCTCTTAATGTCAGAGATGAACAAATCATTAATTTTAGAAATAAGTAACTGCAGATGACCAAGCAGCAGCTCCACTCAGTCCTGCCGTGCTGGAAAAGAGCACTGTTGTGTTGTAGTCTCAGGGGGCAGTTTGAAGTCATCCATGACTAAAAAAGAGAGATTTAGATTAGGTATTGGGAAGAAATCCTTCCATGGGAGGGTGGGGAGGCCCTGGCACAGGTTGCCCAGAGAAGCTGTGGCTGCCCCTGGATCCCTGGAAGTGTCCAAGGCCAGGTTGGATGGGGCTTGGAGCAACCTGGGCTAGTGGAAGGTGTCCCTGCCCATGGCAGGGGGTGGCACTGGATGGGCTTTGAGGTCCCTTCCAACCCGAACCAGTCTGGGATTCTGTGATTTCTAGTTCAGTCTTCATCAGCAAACTAATGGAGAAGAAAACTGCTTAGAAATGAGGCAATTTACAAAACCAGGTGTGATTTTTGGCTTTAAAAACCATGCCACGAAAACTGTATCCACCTGCAGTAGGAGTTATCTGATGTTGTCCTCACCAGTGGGTCCTAGGGGAGAAAAACATCAAAACCAGAGGGCAGAGTTCCCTCCCAGAGCCTGGTGATCAGCTGGTGAAGTTCCTCATGTCTCCATCCCTCTCTTTGGCCAGAAGTGGAACCTTTTGCCACCAACCACAGTAATGAGGAGTTGGATACCTATCAGGGTTTTCAGTAGCTTTTCCTGAAATAATGAGGGAAAACAAGGAGTTTTAAACGGAGACTGCTCTGTTTGCAATCATTTATTTTCCCAACAGCCCATCTTCTGCAGATTTTGAAAGTGGGGTGATCTTACCTGTGGAGATTAGTGGAGAAAATAGTGGAAGTACAACACTGCCTTTGTATAATTCACCTGAAGTATCACCCCAGTCTGCTCTGGCCATCCTGTTTCAGCTCTTAATGCTCGTTTTGGATATGGTTTGAGTTGGAAGGGGCCTTAAAGATCTTCTAGTAATGATCAGTTTAGAGAGATGGTATTTCTAAAAGGGAAAATTCCAAGTCTTGCTGTCACCCCAGGGTCAGCTCAAGGTTGGGCTTGGCATCTTGTTCAGGGCTGGCATTTAGACAGGGATAAGGCAACGTGCCAGGAAACTTGAGGCATCGGGATGTAAATGCCTTGCCTCCCATTTCCTTGCAAGGAAAGTATTAAATATGTGGCCACATTAATAGCTGCTTAGTAGAGCTCTGTGAATTAATTTCCTAATTTTAAAGGTAACATTAATCCTCTTGTTGGGAACTGAGCTGGCACAATCCTCTTTTTCCCCTTCACTCCTTGGCTTCTCCTACCTCTGAGCAGGAGCTGAGGCAGTGCCTGCTGATGGGCATCCCACCAGTTGTGGGGATGTGGATCAGCCCCAGCAGTCAGCTGTGGACTTGGGAGCAGTCCTTTCTGGGGAGTTATCTGTACCTTTTCCTCCATCCCATCTTGGGAGGGACTTCTACCATAACATGGAGCTGAGAGATTTTCAGGGCAGGAGGACAAAAGCAGTTGTCTCATGGGAAACTCTCAGAAATCATGAATAAAACTGCTCACATTGCAACACCCAGCTCAACACCTGCAGATAAAACAGAAGCATTTCTGGCAAAACCGTGTGGTTGGTCTTTTGTGGCAAAATCTCTGTGTGTGTTATGGTAATAAGTTTGCAGGGTTGCTGAGTTTATGCCAGGTCTGCCCTCGACACTGAGCAGGCTGCCAGGTTTCCTGCAGTGCCAATGGGTCAAGCTGGACATGGCTCCTTCAGTGCCATAGGTGGGTACCAGCTTTTCCTGGTGAGCTCCCCATGTTGCAGCTGGATGTGGAGCTTTGTGTGACCAAAAACCCGTCTCCTGCTGCTCAGTGTGACCAAAAACCCATCTACTGCTGTTTCAGTGCTTCTAAACATATGGCCTGACACCACAGAATCACTGTGAGGTGAAAGCAGAAAAGAAAAGGTTGTGAATACAAACATGGAAGTTTCTAAACCAAAGGCAGCACTCCAGAGCTCTCCCTTGTTGTACTGTGTTTTTTCAACCTTTTTACTGCTTAATCTTTTATCTATTAAAATTCTTCTGATTTCACTTCTTCTGGCCAGAGAACCATCACCAGGTCACCACGTGGCTGTCCTGCAGTGCCACCTTTCTGTCTCCAAGTGATCCTGGGCAATGTGTGACTTGGGCTGCAGTGTGACCTTGGAATTACAGAATTGTTTAGGTTGGAAAAGACCCTTAAGATCATCAAGTTCAACCATTCCCCCAGCATTGCCAAGGCCACCACTAACCTATGTCCCAAAGTGCCACATCCACGCAGCCTTTAAATCCCTCCAGGGATAGGGACTTAACCTTGCTTGTCCAGAGCTGGTCCTTCACCTCAGAGAGATGAGGATGAGAGGCTTTCCCACAGCTGCAGGCTGTGCTGAAAAATGCTGACCCACAGAGAGGTGTCCTGGGTGACCTTTGCCTTTCAGCAAGAGGCACCAGCACCATTCAGAGCTCCAATTGCCCGAAGTGAGATGAGTTCAGCTCAAAGGGAGAAGCCTGAACTGTGTCCTCTCCAGTTACAGCCACACTCCCCATTTCCCCTGAAGGTTTATCCTTTACTCACCAAGGGTTTTTAATGGGATTGGCTGCCCAGTTTTAACAAACCCATTGAACAGCTCTGTTCTTTGGCTTTCTGGATGCTGTGTGGTGGCTCGTGGTAGCAGCACTTAAACAAATGGACCTGAAAGCCCAGCTCTGCTGCACTAATGGGTCCTACCCCATGCAGAGCAGCTGGTGGAGGAGCTGCACATCCACTGCATTAGTGCATTTGGCTGATGCTGAGAATGGCTGGTGGCTCCAAAGGCTCTTCTCTCCATCCTCCAAGCCATAACCAGAGCATCACTGTCATTGCTGCAGGCCTATAAAAAGAAAGGGAGTGCTCCTGCCTTAGCTGGAGGTGCAGGGATTCATTCCTGCTGAGCCTCCATGCCCTGCAGCACTGATGAGTTTCCCAGGGCATTTCCCAGCACACTCAGCTATGTAAAAGTAATGAGCATTCCCAATAAACTGGGTCACCACGTGCCACATACTGGGTCACAGTCATGTGCAGTGGATAAAATACAGCAGTGCTGGTGGCTGTTTCCATTATCACAGCCAGGGTTGGGGCTGGCACGTGGCATTGTGGCAGGTCAGAGCATTCACTGCAGTTATTGGAAGCTATTTTGTGTGGGTCAAGAGAAGATAAATCTTGTTAGGTGCAGAAATATGGTTAAAATACAGTGTGGAAGCCCTTTAAGAGCCCTGGAGGGAGGAGGCTGTTGGAGGAGCTCAGGGGTCTGAGGTTGTGCCAAGGGGGGTTGGTAGAACCTTGCAGAAGGAAGCCAAGACAAACCATGGCAGAGGTGTGATGGCAAAGGAATGCTGCCTAAATGGAGGAGATTCTTTTTCACAAATAGTGCTGGAGAACTGCTTAAAATTGGCCTGTCCTAATAATTAAAAATAACTTATTTCCCTTGAGCTGTCTCCAGCCCCTTTGATGTTCCCTCTGTCCTTCAGCCTTTCCCCTGTTACTGTCATCTCCTGCCTCTCCTGCCATGTCATTTCCTCTCCTTCTCTCTTTTGTCTTTTCCTTCTTCACAGTTCACTCCCTTCTCACCCTCTGTACTTTTACAGCTTGTACACATTCTCTTTTGTGCCTTGTTTTCCCCTCTCCTTTGCCCTCTCCAACCTCTTCCTCCTGCTGTGTTCATGCAGCTCTTCTCTTCCACCAGCATTTTCATTATCCTTGGAGCAGCTGTTTTGCTTTTAACATCCTTCTTCCAGCAACTGTTTTCCTAATTCCTGACTCATGTGAGGATATTTCCCTTTTTCCCCTGAGTTCATGGAATCCTTCCCTATCTGTCCAGCTGAGCCCAAGCCAAGTGGAATCAGGAGCTTGCCTTGGAGCTCTGGAGCGTGGTTTGCATGACCATGGGTCAGAAAAGGATTTTGGTGTGGGGAGAAGAGCTGCAGGAAGGTGTGGGACATCTGTGTGTCAGGATGGGACACTGTGGCCAAGTCCTGAATCCAAGAAAGGGGTGGGTGAAGGAGGGAACCTGAATGGAATGAGGGCAGGAAGGGTGGTGACAGCAGGAAGGTGAAGGTTACACGAGGCTGGATGAAATGGGAAGTGGTTGTGGCAGAAAGGGGAGAGTAGGATGGCTGGTGTTGAAAGGGTTGGGAGAAGACAATCCTGAAGAACCTACTGGGTTTAACACCTGGAAGGAATATAAATAACGTCTTAATAATTCTACTTTGGCACTTAAGATGAAATTTGTGTAATCCGAGTAAATGAATGTTTTGGGGCTCCCTGACCCCACTTCAGGGGGGGATGGGGTCGTGTTGGCCATAGTCTGTTTGAGGCAGTGCTCTGCCATCCCCATCTGGTGTTTCTCAAGCCCTGTAACACATAATTAATGTTTAAAAAAAATGAGCTACCAAAAAAACCCATGATAAATGTGCTGCTTTGGTGTGCAGCCAGCTGGACTCTCCACGTCAGTTTAGGGGAGGAGGTGATCACTGGAAGTAAAATACTCATCATACAAGTGTGAATCATTTTGCAGATCCTTTTCAAGCAAGAAAGGAACTGATACAAGTTTGTAACTTTGGGCATTTGATATTTAATATAGGAACCATAACACCTTGGTTTCTCAGCATCCAGTCATTCAGCTTGTCAAAACTGTGTTCTCAGCCCTTAAAAATTACATGAACAGGTACTTTGAACACTCCTCTTGATCTAGGTGTTAGTTTCCCATCCTTTGTAATCCACTTCTTGCTTTAGGGTTGCTTATAGGCCTTGCCTACTTAACGTTCACCATCCAGTGATTTAAATTTAATCAGACTTTAAAGCAAGGAATTTTTCAGCTTCCGACTTTGTAAACATCATTTGACAAACCTGGTAGCTGAAATGAAGGTTTAAAAGTTTTGAAAGTCTTAATTTAGTGTTTACAGTGTTTAGTGCAATGGGATGACAAAGTTCAAATTGAAACTACGGGTAGAAAAATTATGTCTCAAATTGTATCAGACACAAATAAATGTTTGCTGATGGCAACATCCCTACCTTTGGAACCACATGCTGTTCCTTGGTGGTTTCATTTACTGTAATACAGTTTCTAGATAAAATTACATGTTTAATTCAAGGATTTTGTTTATGATAAGGGATGGCTGGAACTTGTTCAAGCAGTTATTTAAGGCAAAGTTATTAGATCTGTTGAAAGTGAAGCTTTTATTGAAGAGAGCACACCTTTTCCAATGAAAAGTTCATTTCCAGGCTATACCAGTTCTTTTTTTTTTGTTCTTTAGATGTACTTTTTGGCTTACCCAGTTAAGCAAAAGGAGGAGAGACCAAAACCACCTCAGAATCATGATTAGCACAGAGAGTGGTTGTTTCAGATGCTAAGTGAGGTCAGGACATGGTCTCCCCTATCTTAGAAGAGAATCCTAAGCAGTGGAGCTGGTAATGCATCCATCCCTCTTCCTGGAACCCAGAGCAATTAATACAGTTAATAATTAATAAGGTGAAATAATAGGAAAGGGACCTTCCCCGGAGCATTAGTGGGAGCATTAAAGGAATTCACCAAATACAGGGGAGAAGGAACAGGGTTTGAACCAGTTCGGGGTGAGACCCATCAACACCAGCCTCCATCCTAGAGGCTTTTCCATTCAGTTCTGACATCAACCCAGTCTCATTCCCAAGGGTAGAACAGGGTTTGAAACCTTGGAAAGTTTTACAGGGTGAGAAAAGAGTTTCCCACCCAACTCTGTGTAAGTGAGGAGCCCAATTCCCAGCCCAGTTCCCAGTGCCAGGCTCCACATGCAGCACCAGCTTTTGGCAGCCTCTCTGTGATTTGAAGATAAAGAAAATGTCACGGGGAATAAATAACATCAAGATGAAGTTCTGGCGCAAGTTGTGTTTCTGAGAACATCATAGTGCCTCTCCTTTGGTTGCTTTCCCAAAATCTTTCTTGTTTAACTGGTTTAGCCTCAGATCCACCCATTAAGCATTGCATTTATCCTGCTGGTTAAGGTTCAGTCAGTACACCAGTAAATCCAGCACAAGGATCACAAATCATGGAATTGTTGAGATTGGAAAAGACCTCTAAGGCAGTCAATTTCAACCATGATTTACATGAAAAGCATTAAATTGATTGGGTTGTCACTGTATGTGTGTCTCAAAATCTGGTGGTGACCCTTGATAAGTATCACGTGTGTCCCTTTTTCCATGACATAACTCTTCAGATTCCTAGAAGAAGTTAATTGGCCTCTCATTGAAAGAGACTTTATTTTTGTGTCTATACACCTATTGTGTAGGAAATCAGAGTAATTTGGTTTCTGTTACTGGAACCTGATATCAAGGAATGGCTGTTAAAAGAACTTTATTCTGTGAAATGCACAAGTTGCAATCCCCAGATAAATAGGATTGTTGAAAAGAAATCACTGCCTTTATTATTACTTTACCCAGTGCTATTCTCTAGGGGAATTAATTATATTTTAACTGGCTGGTAGGAAGAATTCTGTAAGGAATTTGGAGGTATCCATTAAAGCTTAAACACATGTATTAGGATTTGATACTTGAAATAACACCCCAGCTTTCTCATCTCTTCACGTGTCACACCTCGTTTTGACTGGGAAAGGAAATTACTGGTGGTAATTTCAGGTTGAAAATTAAAAGCCAGTGCTGAGCCAGCAGTGTGTGGGGACCCCACAGCCTGATGTTTTCATTCCTTGATACCATCCTTGACCACCCTGGAGCCTGCTGTGGTCCAAGGGCTGGATATTGCAGGTGGAGAGCCAGAAAGCCTCCATCATGTCCAAAGCCTCGGGCATGTTTCATCTGAGCTCCCACAAGTTCCAGAGAGGCCACAGCATCTCCTGTGTGCCGTGTCCTCAGTCATCTCGTCCTTGCCAAGTTCAAAAATGCGATTTATTTGGCAATATTCTGTGCTGCGGTGCTCCAGGGCAGTGGTGCTTTCAGGACAGAACTGCTCCCACCTGCCTCACCAGGATATTTTTGGATAGTCAGTGACATTTGAAAGGAAACCCAAGTGAATGGGGGCTGGAGAAAAGCTTTGTGCCCTGGCAGAGCCTCATCCCAAATGGGATGTGCTCGAGGCTGGAGCCAGCCAGCGAGCAGGAGGAGGTGGAGAGGTGCCAGAGCAGCTTCCCAAGGGATTTACAAGCAGAGAGGGATTTCTGAGGGCCTTTTTTACATTGCAGAAGAAAACAGGAAAGTTGGCAGCTTGGCCTGAGACAATATCACTGGTTTTCTGCTTATTTTAATAAGTGGGCAGAATGTAGGGGGTTCTAGCAGAGTTTGATGAGCTGGAAAAGTCAGGGAAAAGCTAGAAAAAGAGGAAATTTTCCTTTTTTTTTTTTTTAATTGAATTGATTTTTTTTGAATGAAGAGCAGGATCGCAGTGGATGAGTAATGTACAGTGAGCCTGACATTCCCCCCCCAACCCCTGGATCACGGGAATCTGTCCTTCCCAGACGCTGCCTCGCTGTGATGGACTCAGTGAGTGCTCTCAGAGAGCTTGGCACGTGAAAAACAGCAAATAAAAAATAAGTTCAGGGAAACAATCACAAGTTATTAGTGGCACCGAGTCCTTAAACAGAGCTTGGAGCACAATCCAAGCTCCGCGCGGCACTTCGGAGCTGTCAACTGCTGTCACCGTCCATCTCCACGAGCAGCCACAGCTTAATTTCATTTACTCCTCAAGTGGCAGGCCCAGTCATTTCTCAGGATCAGCGCCTGTTTTTCCCCGACTGATTCGTCTGGATCCTTGTCACGGGTCGTTAACACTCCCTGCTCCTAAAGACTCCACCTGCCAGGGCGGATCAGCCTCCCCGAGGGGGAAGCGCTGCCACCGCTGCCACAGCTCTGGCCAAGACACCGTTTGTTTGTTCTTTCCTACCAAGACACAATTTGTTTGTTCTTTTCTCGCTGCAGGTCGTGGCCTATCACTACTGCCAGGCCGACAACGCCTACACCTGCCTGGTGCCCGAGTTCGTGCACAACGTGGCCGCCCTGCTGTGCCGCTCCCCGCAGTTCGTGGCCTACCGGGAGCAGCTGCTGCGCGAGCCCCACCTGCAGAGCCTGCTCAGCCTGCGCTCCTGCGTCCAGGACCCCATGGCCTCCTTCCGCAGGGGCGTCCTGGAGCCCCTGGAGAACCTGCACAAAGGTATGGTGGTGGTGGTGGTGGTGATGGGGGTGTTGATCGCCCCAAGCTCCCACAGGCCTTTTGTTTTCGTGTCGTTCTGAAGCGCCGTGGGGTCGCGTCAGGGTGTTGAAATGAAGGGGTGGATTGATCCCGCTGCGACGCTCTGAGAGCTGCAGGGAGGAGGTGGGATCTGAAGAACTGTAGAATTTTGGTTGGAAGCAACATTAAAGACCACCTCGTTGCACCCCCGTGCCACGGGCAGGGACACCTTCCCCTATCCCAGGTTGCTCCAAGCCCCGTCCAGCCTGGCCTTGGGCACTCGCAGGGATGGGGCAGCCACAACTTCTCTGGGCAACCTGTGCCAGGGCCTCTCCACCATCACAGGGAAATATTTCTTCTTAATATCCCATCTAACCCTGCCCTGGGACAGTGGGAAGCCATATTTCCCCTTTGTCCTGTCCCTCCAGGCCCTTGTCTAAAGTCCCTGTCCGGCTCTCTTAGGTACTGAAAGGCTGCTACAAGGTCACCCCAGAGCCCAGAACTAAACCCTAACCCAGAGCCCAGTGGTCCCTTCCAACCTGACCCATTCATTCTGTGTGATTCTGTGATTGTGCTTGATGAGAAGCCAGAGGTTAACCAGCCCTCTTCTCCTCACATGCAAGCCTGTTGAAGAAACACTTGCCTTTCCCTTTTCTTGCCTCCTTCCATGTCCCAAACCTACCCTCACGGTTCTGAAGGTGAAAACAAGCAACAATTTCCATGCACGGTGGTGGTTACGGCAACATGTTCTGATTTAGTTGTGTAGGGGTGACTTTTTTCCCTTTCCCTGCCACTCTTCAGAGAATTTGAAGCTTTCACCAAAGGACTGATACCATAAAAGTCGATAGACACCCTCTGTAAAGCTTCTAGGGGAACTGGTGACAAGCCTTATACTGATTACAGAGCTTTTTCTAATGCAGCATTGATTTTGTCTTCTTTTCTTTCTTCCCTCTGCAAGTTATAAGTAATTCATTGTGACAATTGCTAAATGTAAGATCTTTGCTGGTTGCCATGAAAACTGTCAGAGCATTGCAGAGTTCAGGACTCTGTTGTCCTGCAGAATGATGTTTATCACCGTGGCTGTGCTGCATCTTGGCCGCAAAAATACTTCATAATAATTTTGTTACCACCCTCCGCTCCGCAGTGGAGGATCCAACATGGAATTAGATGCAGCTTCTACCAGATTCAAAGCCCTGATGTTCAAATCAGCTCCTCAAAACTGTGTCCAAGCTCCGAGCAGCAGCAGCTGGGTCTAACCCACCTGGTTGCAGCAGGCACAAAGCACACGTAGAGCCCGCACAGCACGACAGCACTTGGTTTTCTTGGCACTGGAGAAATGTCACTGTGGGAGAAGCGTGGCTGCTCTTTCCTACCAACACTCCTGGCAAAAAAGAACAAAGAAAAAAGAGATACATTTAAGGAACCGCTGCTCTAAAGGAAAATAATTCCTGGTTGTTACAGTAGCTCCTTGGGAGGTACTTGAATTCCAGCCCTTGAATTCAGAGCTTTGCAGAGGATGCTTTTTTTTTTTTTTTTTTGCCAGACAGGTTGACCCCCATCTGGTCCTAAATTCTGAAAAATTTCATATAAAACCTTATTTTCTTTCCTCTTGGGCTCTGCACTCAACACAGCTCCAGTGGAGCAGGACTCTCATCTGTCAACCTTGCTGGTCCAGAGTGCTGGCAAGTTCATTTGCACCAAGTGTTCTCCAGCAAGATGAATGGTGTCTGGAAATTGGTTTAAAGATATATAACATTTAAGACTCTGTAAATATATCAGCAGGTCTTTTACAAGGTGCTGTTGAAGCTTTAATGCTACTGGGACGAAATTATTGTGCAGCTGTTAATGGTGAGCGTCACTGAGAAAGATTCATGTTTCTCAAATATATATGTAAATATATATTTTTAATGACAAGGAAGCTAAATAATACATAGGAGAACAAAGTTCTGATTCTTCCCCCACTCCCTGCTTTCTCTTCTCTCCCTCAGGCTTTATGAGGAACATGAGATGTGGGTATAAAACTCAGG
Source organism: Corapipo altera (assembly GCF_003945725.1). Classification (NCBI taxonomy): domain Eukaryota; kingdom Metazoa; phylum Chordata; class Aves; order Passeriformes; family Pipridae; genus Corapipo; species Corapipo altera. The sequence goes on from NW_020884966.1 coordinate 1,393,477, forward strand.
CACTGCATTCACTCCGAGATTTCAGAGAGGCATAAAGCGAATTTTCTAGTGTACCCAAAAATCTTGCTGAGAAGTTAACTGAGAAAGCATCTAGGGTCGTTTTAATGCAAAATATGTGTTCTTCATAGGGATATTTACAGTATATTAGGAAATAAGTGCAGCTTGTTGACGTAAGGCAGGGACAGCAGCACCGAAGGCGAGGTGTTTGCGCACGTCTGTTCTCCTGGAACACCCCAGGGGCCACGGGCTCCGTCATCGATGAACACTCTGTGCTGGGCTTTCACAGCAAATTTTCTGATGCAATTGAAAGCCAAAGAGAAAAACTCACCTGCTGTTGGGAATACTGAGCTCTGTGACAGCAGGATTTATCCATTGCCACCTGGTTTCAAGTTTATTAGGCAAGGTTACCTTGGAGAAGATGCCACCTGAGCTTAAGATACAAGTCCAGAAGTATCTGTATCATCAGTTGTAAGGCCAGGCCCAGCTCTCAGTGTCTGACTTGGAAACACTGACTGCACTCTTTGCACCACCCGGGTTACTGTATCCTCCAGCAGCCAAAAAATCCTGTTTAAAACGTCCACAATTTGCTTTTTGTAGGATTTTCAAGGCCATATTGGACCTGGTGTGGTGTTAGGTGTCCCTGCCCACGGCAGGGGGTGGAACAAGATGACCTGGAAAGGTCCCTTCCAATATGCAATTAATGCATTGTGAAAAATGTACTGCTGTTGTGATTTTTTTTCTTCTTCAGCAATATCTGGTGATGCTTTAAAACGCTGTGGTGACTTAGCAGTACATTATGGTCATGTGTCTGTGGCCTTTCCAATAAATGCCTTTTTTCTTTCTTTCAGAGAGGAAGATCCCAGATGAAGATTTCATTATACTAATTGATGGTTTAAACGAGGCTGAATTTCACAAGCCAGATTATGGAGACACCATAGTATCATTCCTGAGCAAAATGATTGGAAAATTTCCTTCCTGGCTGAAGCTGATAGTGACAGTCAGGACAAGTCTACAGGTACGATGAGACCCAAAATAGTGAGAAATTGTGTCATTGTCATGATGGGCTTAGTTAAAGATGGATGTCTGGATTTGCTCAAGACCCTTGATTTCACTTTATCCTTTTGGCTTTTTAATTTTTGAATTTATATCCATGTCCCCAGACTCATTCTGCAGCTTTGGATGGATCTAATCCAGCATTGCTTTTTCACGTCAATAAATGTTCATCAGCAAATGGTTGAGATCATTTTGTGACACAGCTCACATGCCAACAGGCTCTAACTCACTGAACCATTAGGAGGGCAGGGCCTGATGTCTGTCAGCTTGTGCAGCTCGAGAACATCCTCTGTTCCATGTGGAAGAGCAGAGGAATTCAGATTTCATACCCTGAGTGTGATCATTTCAGTCTGGAGGAGTCAGTGCAGGCCAAGACATTATTCAGCTCAGAAGGACTGTGGTGAGCAGGTGCTGAAGCTCTAAGCTGAGTGTTGTTTGGGTTATTCTTCAGTGGTTTTGTTTTAGTTTGCAGCTGGGCAGGTTTTTACCTTCAGCCTGTTCATCGTGACTCTTTTGGCAGAAGGATCAAGCTGAACTTAGTTTGTTGGCTCAACTGCTCATCTGAACAGAGGGAGCTGGGAAGCAAACACAGTGACCCAGCTGGGGCAGATCTGCTCTTTTGAGGTTTCTCAACAGAGCTGCTTGATTTGCACCATCACTGATGGGAACATTCCCACCGAGCATCCGAGCCTGGAGCCCAGAGGAGGCAGAGTCAGCAGGATGGAACACACATTTGGGAGCCAGCTCTGCAGCTGGCCTGGCTGCTCCGGGCAGAAAGGCCTGTCTGCAGCTCTCTGGTTCTCATTTTTTCATTATTAGCCATTTCTTCATTAGCACAGAGCTGTGGAGTTCATTTTTAATGAGCTCCATTAAGCAGTTTCACTGAGATTTGCTAATATTTACTGAGATCTGCAGATTGATTCACTGTGGCCTTCCTGGCAGGGAGCTGAGTCTGGTTCCAGCCCCAGCAGGGCAGCCAGACCCTGCACACTGTCCTTGTCACTGGGAATGGCAGCTGCTTCCCCAGACCCAGGAGAGCACAGGATATCTGTGCAGATATGCTCCCCAAGATCCAGGAGAGCACAGATCTCTCTGCTGGACTATCTGCTCCCCAAGATCCAGGAGAGCACAGGATATCTGCTGTGTGGTGCTGGAGTCTGTTTTTTTGCTCAGTAACGCAGTAGATTAAATATCATTTGAAAGAAATCTTTTCTTGTAATTGTAAGCAAATTGCATCCTGCTGGCTTGAATTCCTCATTTAATTAGGCTTTTTGCAGCCCTGTGTTTTTCACTGCTGCTTTTCTTCGCCCTGTGCTCTCCCTCTTTATTTTCTTGGAGAGCTGATGGCTTCTCTGGAGTCTGCCTTGGCTTCTCCAGGTCTGTTGCATCATTTCTTTTCTCCTCACAGTGACTGAGAGCCCATGAGGGGCTTTGGAAAGGCCTTTGATGATCTTTGGTTTATTTGAGGAAGCATCATCAGTGAGTTCAGCCAGTGACCATTCCCTGGGCACAGCATCCCCCAGCAGACAGACATGGTCACTTTGCACTGGGAAATGCTAATTATTATCTGTCCTGGTGTTTCCATGCACCCATGGATGTGGGATGCAGGAGGATGCTCCCAGGGATGTTCTTCAGCTTCAGCAAATTTTATTGTGGCCTCAGATCTGTCATCTGGCTGTCCATTCCCTCTGACTTGATCCATGGTTGGGAATAACAGGGGCACTGCACTGTGTGGATTTGCCAGCCCTTTCCATGGATGTGGTGTTAGGAAATATCCTTCATTTTAATTTCAGTCATGTTTCACACACAACCTACTTGATTATAGATGAGTCTGAGGTCCTGAGGGCACAAACTGCCAGTCGTGTGCTTGCCCTGATGGAAGGTCTTAAAGGAGTCTCAGAGGTGCCATTGTAATAGAAATTAAATGTGCTTAATGAATAAGAAACGCAGCATGAGTGTCTTTTTTTCTTCTCTTTCTTTGTAGGAAATAATTAAGCTGTTACCCTTCCACAGAATATTTTTGGATAGACTGGAAGAGAACGAAGCCATCGACCAGGACCTGCAGGCTTACATCCTGCACCGGATCCACAGCAGCTCGGAGATCCAGAACAACATCTCGCTCAACGGCAAAATGGACAACACCACGTTCGGCAAACTCAGCTCTCACCTCAAGACCTTGAGCCAGGGGTCCTACCTGTACCTGAAACTCACTTTTGATCTCATAGAGAAAGGATACCTGGTGCTAAAAAGCTCCAGCTACAAGGTGGTGCCCGTGTCCCTGTCCGAGGTGTACCTGCTGCAGTGCAATATGAAGTTCCCAACACAGTCTTCCTTTGACCGGGTCATGCCCCTCTTGAATGTGGCAGTGGCTTCTCTGCACCCATTAACAGACGAACATATTTTTCAGGCCATTAATGCAGGTAACATTGAGGGCACTTTGGAGTGGGAGGACTTTCAGCAGAGGATGGAGAACCTTTCTATGTTTCTTATCAAACGTAGAGATATGACGCGAATGTTTGTTCATCCCTCTTTCCGAGAATGGCTTATTTGGAGAGAAGAAGGTGAAAAGACCAAGTTTCTTTGTGATCCTAGGTAAGCAAACGCTCTGAGAAATCAGAGCTGACACAGGTGTTCATCTCACACTGTCACCTGAATCATTTCATTTCCCGAGGTTGCACGTGGTTCGTTTACCTGACTTTGCAGTTCTCGAGATCTGTAAAGATCACCCGAGCGAGATCTTTGTGTTGTTCAGTGGAAAGAAATAAGCCCCCCTGGGCACACAGCCAACCTGGCAAACCCAGCAGTCATCTTCAGAATGAGATAAGCTGTTCCTCAAAAGGCCCCTGGTGAACTCCCTCAGGTATCACCGGGGCCAGGCTACTCCTGCCAGCTCAGTCTGGAGAATGGGAATCATCCTCCCTTTCTCCAAAGGTATCCAAACCACATGAAGTGGAGGATAAGGAGATGAAAGATGAGTATGTGGATATGTCTTTTGCAGTTGCCTTCAAGTTGTGTTCCTCGTGGTCCTACTGAATGTCTATTTGAAAACAAAATAAGGAGCAGAACTTGGCTGTAGCAATTTTGGCGTGTAAATGCATCTGTAATCTCTGTCCTGACAGCAGCTGAATTCCTGGCTTAGCTCTCAGGGAACAGAATTTAATCACAGTTGGATTTATATTCTCTAAACCCAATGATCATTATTAACAACGTTATCTTTGTTTCTGCTGAAGAGTGGAAACAGACTCTGACTGTAACTTTATCCCCACAAGCTTTACTCTGTTTTGTCCACCCATTTCTAAAATATGGTTATAAAAATCAGGGAAACACTGGGATTCAAGGCTGTGTTAGTGTCTCTCCCAGACCTGATGGTCCCTCTGAAGACAGTCTGATGGTATTTGCTGGAACTGGGTAGCAGCTGGCTGATCAAAACAGCTGTGGCTGTTAGTGGTGTCAGAGTAATTTACCTCTTCAAATTTTGAGGTAAACAGGCTGCAGCAGAAAAACGCTAAATAGCTCCTCCCAATGGGCATCTTCGTGTTTTTAGTAGGTTCTGACAATATTCCTGTCGAGTGAGCCCTTTGTAAAGCATCTCACAGCAGCAGGTGCCTTTAGATCAGTCAGTGAGTTGTTTAATACCCTTCCTCGGAGTCATTAAGTGCTTTGTCACCACGTGATGCTGTTCCACCCTGTTTGCAGTGTCTGTGCAGTGCTTACACCTGTGGAGCTGAGAGCTTTCTGCCTCCCAGTCACTCCCTCCTGGTGCTACTGGTGTTGTCTGGCCAGGCTGTAAGAGCTTGTTATCAACTGGGTGAGGGGACAGCCTGACAACTACCACTGATCACACAGCACCTACCAGAATGGTCCCTAAGGAGAGAAACTGGGAAAAATCAGTGCTTTCCATCATTACCATGAACATAGAATCAAGGTGCAGGATGCTTCCCTGGTGGCTGAGGCTCCCCACGGGTGTTGGGTGCTGTGGGTGGTACCTGTGGGTGCGGCCAGGTAACGTGGGGATTGTGGTTCTCTGGGTCCAGGAATTCTCTTCACCCTCACAGCAGTGGGAAAGGGCACTCTCAGAACACCAGACTCAGAAAGGAACTCAAATGTGCAGCATTTTAGGTGGTTTTGCACTGAAACCAAGCGTCCAACCACGTGTGATTTTATTGGGAAGGCACAAATCCACCCGTATCCACTCAACAAGTCACCAGATAGTTCTCTGCTCAGCAGAGGTGGTTTTGCTCTGAAACCAAGTATGCAACCACGTGTGGTTTTAGCACAAAGGCATAAATCTGCCTGTTTTCACTCGACAAGTCACCAGATGAATTTCTGCTCAGTGTTCCAGTTTGGTGCTGCCTTTCCTGAGCGTCACAAACACGTCACGCCGCCCTCAAGACCATTCCGGGGAGTTTCAGGCATTATTTTTCATCCTATATATGCCATTATTGTGAGAAATTAATGGTGACTGTAAAGCTTATGGGACCACTGTGCAAGCAGGGAATCCCTGCAGAGCTGACCCAACTTGCCTCCTTCCCGCTGGCAAAAAGAAGTAGCAGCGCATCAACAGGCTCCCACTGCCGTGAGCACGAGCCCGTGTGTAATGAAGGATTAATAAATATCTGTGATGTATAATGTGTGCTAATTGCATTGTGCTCTGATGGTGGCTAATGAAACAGGATACAATTCAGTGATTAATAGAGAGGGACCCCTGAGATTCAGCTACAGCGCTCCTCAAAATCCTCCTGTCCAGCTGATCCCGAGACGCCGAGCTCAGAGCACGGAAACCCTGAGCGACAATCAAGATAAGTGATGATTTTTCCTTTTTATTTCTCCGGAGAGAAGCGGAGCTGGACACTGACAGAGCTCACAGCAGTAGCCTGTGAAAATTGGCCTGTGTCTGGTTTGTTCACAGCCAGCTTGATTTCTTGGGAATTGAGAAGACGTGACAACTGTCCGGAGCACTGCCGGGGTTGGTCGTACAGCGTGGAGCTGTTTGCCCTTGCCATGTCAACACATGAAGAGTCAGGTTGCTGAGCTGATGTTTTTCCCCACGAGAAGAGCTGTGAAGTGAAATGTGGGTTTGTGAAGCTGCTTTTAATTGACTGACCCTGGCAGAGTGTCCAGGTGTGAGGCCGTTACGAAGGAAATTGGGATAATGGGCCTGGTGTCCCTGGAACTGCAGCTGGGATAATCTTCCTTGTTTCATTAGTGAGAGCGAGTTCTCGTGTTGTCAGAAGCAGGGAAAAGGGGGGGAGGGGGGAGGAGGAGCACGATGTCCAAGAATTATCCCATTTTTCCACACTTTTAAGATAAACAGCAGATCTCCATCCTCTGGGTTTTTGGTTGACCCTCTTCTTTGAACCCCCACCGTGCCCTTGCTGTCCAAAGCAAAGGCTAATTGGCTCTGAAGGGGAGTTCTCTCTGCCAACCCCCCTCAACCCCCTTTGTTGTTTAACACAGGACACCAAGGAGGCTTTGTCTGAGCATTTAACCAACATTGCAGTAACGACTCCCCAACCTGTCAGGGCAGCACCGTGAACCAAACAGCTTCCTTGACAAATAACATAAAACATTTTAGGGAAAGACCCGATCCTTTGTGACTGGTGCACCAAGAAAATGGTCCTGATTGCAACGTTCCATTTTACACTTGTGTTTCTTAACCTAAATTCTGTTCTAGTGTTGTGCTGTTGTGCAGATTTAATCAGAAACTTCCATGCGATTGTTTCCCATGTTTTTACAATACTAATAAAATGTTTTATCCCTGTGCTGCTGCTGAAGGGACTGTGAGGGAGGCAGAAGTGAAGTGATCTGCCCTGGCAAGGCAGTAGGAGAGCTGTAGTCAGATATGGACCCCAAAAGTGAAATTACTTTATCCAGATTTAAGTATCAACATCTGAGTTACTTGTCTAGACGTGCTTTATAGTCAGAGGAGAGAAATTAGAGTGATTCATTTCATCCTGAGCTAACAGGCTACAGTAGGTCAGAGCAGGAATGCCTGGGAAGCATCTCCAGCTGATTTATGAGGGATCTCGGGGTGATGGACTCCCCAGGAGATGTCTCCAGTTTTGACAAATAAAGCTGGAGGAGATGAATCTCTCCAGCCTGCTCAACACACAGGGGTTTGAGGTAGATTCACAGGTTTTCTTTCCTTGCACAGGAATGCTAAGGAAGGAAAAAGATGCTCCAGGAAGATACTCTCAGTGCCATTGCCTGTATGTGAGCATCTCAATTTGGGCTTTTGCATCTCAGGGTGGCCATGGAGCACCCAGTGCGATGTGTGCTGGTGGTGATGGCTGAGGAAACAGGCTCTTCGTGCTGCTTGGGCATGTCCCAGCATCCATGGGATCACAGCAGAATGAAGCATTTTAGATCTTCCCCTCGAGTGCTTCACCCCTGGCATGGTGAAGCCAGGCCTCACCTAATTTTAGGTGCTTGCCATCCCCACGTCTGTTCCTCAGGTGGGTGCTCAGGTCTCCTTTAATCCTCGAAGCGATTCATCCAGCCTGTTTTACTGTGACTGGGATGAGCTGGACCCCATTACCTGTTCCCCTCTGCTGCCTGGAGGACAGTCCCTGGACTCCAGGACCACCTGGGTATGGACACACTGCTCTGGGGAGGTGGCCTGTGCCAGGCTGGAACTTGGAGGAGATGGGAAGCTGCAGAGGTGGTGCCTTCAGAGGAGGTTTGCTCCTGTTTGCTGTTCTTTTACATGGTAAAGGGTCTGCTCTGCTTCTGGCTCCTTGCACTTATTCTGGATTTACCATCTGATGGGCACAGCAGCTCATATTTTACCTTCCATAAGAAGAGCAAGAGCAGCGAGGACGGGAGCCACCAATACGACAGTGGAGGAGAGTCTCCAGGTGGAGAACTTCAGGAGTATCCTGCTACCCACAGGACATTTTCACTGCATGGAGGTACCAAGCTGTTCCCATGGATCCTACAGATGAGGTGTTATTCTGGAACCCCAGAATTCTGTGTCTGGGTTTCCAGAAGAGCTGAGTGCTCAGGTGTGGAGATACCCAGCAGGCTTTTGGGCATCTCTCAGAATCAGGGTGTTGGTGCCTCCTTCGGCATTGGCACCACTGGACTGATGCAGCTGTGAGACCCAGGCTTGGAAATCCTACCTGAGGAATCAATTCTCTGCAGTAAATATTTTCTCCAGTGCACCAAGACTTTATCAGGCAGCTCCTGCTCGTGGAATTTTGTAGAAAAAAATCTAATAATCAGGGATATATCACCAAAAAATTAACCACGGAGAAGTACTGGTGGCTCAGTGGTTGAGGGCATCTCCTCACCTCTTCCCTCCTTTTCTGCATCCACAATCTGTCCCTGAAAGCCCAAATCCAGGCACCCTGAAGGGATTAACAAGCAGAAGGATGCAGCTCTCCTCCACCACCCGAGTTGCCATGGTTTCTGCCAGAGCTGTCTTTTAGTACAATACTCTCTAGGTATTTTGCATTTTCCTTTTTCTCTCAGGAGCACGTTGCAAGTGGAGACTTTTCCTACACAGAATTAATGTTTTTATGTATTACCCAGCAAAATGATAGAGTGAAGGAATTAGAGGAAAATCAGGGATTTTTGTTTGGTTTTGGTGGAATGATTGATCTGATTGACAAATCATAATCCCCAATCTAAAGATAATTAATTTAGAAAGTTCGGAGGAAAAGAAGTTTGTGAAAATGGTATTTATAACAATTCAGGAATACAACAAACAGCTTTAAATGGGGGGGGGCTGGGTCCTTACATTATACATCTGCTCCTTAAAAATCACCCCCAGTTCAGTCCTCCATAAGGAGCTCACTTGGGCATTATGGTGCATGGATTAGTTGATTTTCTTCCTCTTTTGTATTATAAGATGCTGAAAAGCTCTTAAAATACACTCAGCTTGATTGTCAGCTGAGATGATCAGGTGTTCACCAAAACCCAGGGTATGTCTTAAGTGTTTTCTCTGCATCCACTTGGGATGGGTTTCGCTCAGCGAAGCAGCAGCGCTGTTTGAATTCAAGGTGAGGCAGAATAATGGGGTTGGGATTTATTTGAATTCCTTATTTACTTAGGCAGAAAATTAAAAATAATGCAGTGCCCCTTAGCACCCTGTGGGGCTGGAGTGGGATGATCAGGTTTTCCAGAGCAGTTGCCAGCAACCCCACCTCTGGAGGTGCAGCAGGGAGCAAGCACTGCCACTGCCATCGGAATTTATTCAACATTGCTTTACCCTGGGAATCACCTCCCTTAATGGCTTTTTCATGGCTCTAAAGTGCCAGTCTTGTAGTTCTGCACGTGTTGGAGCTCACACTGGGCTGAGTGTCCCCACAGGCATCAGCACAGCCAGGAGGGACGTGATGTCATTTGTTGTTTTGCCATCCCCAACCATGGGCTGGATGTCACATGTCACCAAATTACATGAGCTCAGGTTGTTCCTTGCCCACCCTGCTGTCTGGTCTGCACTTGTGCAAGGCCTGTACTGAGCTAGTGCAAATAATTACCAAATCACCACAGGATCTGGTTGCTTAATAACATTTCCACTACTCTGATTTTGGCAGAAGTGTAGAGTGTGGTGGAAGTGGTGACTGAGCTGCCATTTGGGGCAGGGCTTCCTCTACACCCATAGTATGACAAGACAACGTTTGCTCTTTTAATTTGCCCCCCAGGCAGACTATAGTGAGAGCCATATTTTTGACTCACAAAGAAGAATCCATCATCATGTTCTCCAGTTAATTGGAGGGGCAAACCCAATCTGTTCATCAAGCGGTAGGGAGCTCATGGAGTGCTGACTCTGAGAATACAACTTTTAGGCTTCCCATATGTCTTCCAGAATAAATTTTTCTGATTCCATGACTTGGAACCCAGTACCTTTTGAAATGTTAAAGGAATGGGCAATAGCTAAACAAAGTGAATGCAGGAAACCTGTTGTGTGCAAGTATCCACACCACCAGCATCTCTAGATGTTTATCTAGTCATAGAGTCATGGGATGGTTTGGGTTTGAAGGGACCAGTCCCACCCCCTGCCATGGGCAGGGACACCTTCCACCAGCCCAGGTTGCTCCAAGCCCCGTCCAACCTGGCCTTGGACACTTCCAGGGATCCAGGGGCAGCCACAGCTTCTCTGGGCAACCTGTACCAGGGCCTCCCCACCCTCAAAGGGAAGAATTTCTTCCCAATATCTAATCTAAATCTACTCTTTGTCAGTTTGGAGCCATTCCCCCTTGTCCTGTCCCTCTAGGCCCTTGTCCAAAGTCCCTGACCAGGCCTCTTGGAGCCCCTTTCTAATCTCATGTGGAAAATCAGAGCTTAAAAATAAATTATTAAAGCCACTGTCAGCAAGTTGGGCAGCTGGGACGGGGACTTAGCAGGACAGGGAAGTGACTTAGCTGCAGGTTTTCCCCTGAACTGTGGTCAGAGCTGCAGCTGCAACGTCAGTTGGAAGAGGAGAAATGGGAGACAGATTATAAATGATGACAGATGAGATGGAGAGCAGATGTGATCACTGCCACCATAAAGGACATCAGGAGAGCTGCTCATTTTAACTGGCTCATTAGACATGCAGCTTCAGCACTGGGATGCAGAAGGGTTTAATATATTTAGTGTCTTGAGTTACTGTCCTCATAAAATCTGTTCTTGTTCTTCTGGACCATAAACTTCTGTATTCTGGGCCATTTTCACATCTAAATGGAAGAAAATATTCAGGGAATAATCCATCCTGTGGCACTGAGAAGAGAGGAGCAGAGTTAATTGGAGGTGTTATCAGTGCTGATCAAAGAAAGAAATGTGACTTAATTTCTTCCTGTTATTTCATTCCACAAATCTCAAGACCCGCTTTCAGAGCAAAGGCATCTTTCAGCAGTGCAGGACAGAGCAGTGCTGATTTGTTCCATCTGCTTCTTACATGGTCATTGACTCCTGGTCAAAGCACTTCCAAATCCCATTCCCTGTTCTTCTTTGATTTCATATATTTTAAATTGTGTCAGACTGAACGAGAGCAGAAAATGTATCACCGCTGGTCTTTTGAGGTCTGCTCTCTCTGTTAACTGTGGAGTCACTGGAGACTTTCCTGAAAGATGTTGTTATTCATTTTACCCATCCAACATATTTATTAAATATGCCAGGAGTCTTTTCACACTGCTCTTGGACAAGGTTTCTTTTCTCTGATTATAAAGTAATCTTTTCCTGGCAACCAGCAGATTTCAGAAAAGCCTCATGAACTGAACAGAGACACGGGAATTGCGTCTTTGCTCTCAGGATCTGCTTTTTTAAATCTCATTAAGTCAGGGCCTGTAAGCCTTTGGAAATGCTTTTTTTTCCCCTCTCCTTTATCCTTCGTTTTTTGTTCTGTATGTTTAAATCATTGTAAGTATCTTTTGTTACCTTAAATCTGAGTGGTACCTTCAGAGCTGTCTGTTTTTCCTCTTTGCTGCTTCTCCTGGCAGTTCTGGCACTGCTGCCGTTGTTTCATGGAGTGCAGAGGTTCTCCAGGATCAGATCCTGAGATGGGTGCAGCTTTGTGATCCTGGATAAACTCCAAACAAACTCTTTCCCTTGTGATAAGCCAAGTATGTAACATCATCTGATAAAATACGGGTGCATCGTGGTTAGTGCCCACGGGATTTTTAATAGACAACTGCTGCTATTCCAGCTTGGAAAGTTTCTGGAATAAACTTTCTGCCTGAGTGATATGGCTGTGGGTGCTGTTAATGCCATGTCAGAGGGGTGGGGAGCTTTCCAGCTCCTTCAAAATTAGGAGTCATTGAGCACAAATCAGAGAATCTTTCAGGATGGGAAAGCCCTCTGAGATCATCAAGTCCAGTCATTAACCCAGCGCTGCCAAGGCCACAAGTGCCATATCCACATGTGCTGTAAAGCCTCTCCCAGCACTGGAGATAGTTGTGACTGCCGGTTGTTCCTCTCCTGGCTGTTCCACACTCATTCCATCAGCCTCCTGTGCCCATCTGGGGCCAAGGATGTGGGGCCAGGCAGCACTGACTGTCTTGGGAGCTTGGATTTCCTGGGCACGTGCCTCTGGATGTGAATGGGATTGTAATTATGTTGGTTTTACTGGAGTTCAGTCACACCCTGGCAGTGAAGAACTATCCAGCGAGCCTGTTGATGTTGTGAGATGTCAGACACTTTTAAGCCTTTCATTGCCAAGATGCTGTTACTTAAATTAAAACTGCTCGTAAGGATGAGCCAGCTGCCATTAAGTGATTGCATTTCTGCTCTTCCTAATATCCATCCTAACCCTCCCCTGACACAGCTCCAACCTTCCCTCGGGTCCCGTCTCTGTTCTGTCACTTGGGTACAAGTCTGATCCGTGTGTTTGTTGATGTACAGATTGAGCCTTATCATCTGTACCATAAAAAATAGACTTAGATAATCATTTATTTCCCCCTTTAGCCTGGAAATGTCTTGTTTATTGCCCACAGTGATGGATTTCTAGTGTGTGACTGAGGCCATGAGACGTTCCTCTGGGTTAGTGATGATGTTGTGTGTTATGGTGAAGAAAGCAAGCAGCAGCCCTGCTGGCTTGGGATCCTTGTCCCTCTCACCAGGTAGTGTGTCTGCAGTTCCTACAGCAGCTGGAATTGGTAGCACACCACTGCTGTGTCCTCAGTGACTTCTGGGCAGGGTGATGGTGTTTAAGCAGATACTCCACAGCTTCTCTCGCTGCAATGAGGTCTGACCCAAGGGACAGGAAAGTTTTTCTTGGCTTTGAACTTGGCTGTCCCAGTTAGCTCAGCAAATTAAACCAGTGTTTGATTCCGTAGGAAAGAATATCACGTGCTGAAGAGCATTCCCTGGTTCGTTGGGATTTTCTTTTAAAATGTTAATTCCTTCCAAGTTAATTCACAGTTACAACATCAGAGGGGAGCTGCGTTACAAAAATCAGTAAATCAACTTTGGTGATTAACTGATCCTTCAAGAGGAGCTCATGGAGCTGAGCTTGGCCTTTTCTGCAGCCAGGACAGACATCTGGACATCCTTCTGCAAGGGAAGAGGCTCCAGGCTTTGTCAGAGCACACACGAGTCTCTGCACTGGAGTTAAAACATTGTACTCTGCAGAGCTGAATAGAATATGAATACACAGCTTTTGGAAGACCAGATTTGCTGGGCACAGTGTCAAATCTCTTGCTTTTGGAATGTTTTCTCGGGATTAGCTGGAAGAAGGGAGAGATGGGTGTAAATCAGGGAATTTGGTGGGTTCAGAAGTGAACAGGACTGATTCTCATTTGGTTTTTTGCCTGTGTTTTACTCTGGAACTGCAGTGCCTTAATGCTGGAGTAATTTTACACCCTTTAATCTCTTTTGTTAGTAACACCTTGTCCCCTTCCATCTGTGTCACAAGGGGCAGTGTCATTTTAGGGGTGTGCTTGAGGTACCAACTCCCTGTGTCCCCCTGCTCTGTGCCCAGAGCTGTGTGTGCCTCAGATTTGGGTGGATAAGGGAGCAGATGTGTAGGGAGCACATCCAGCATCTATTTATAGGAGCATGGAGTGACAGGGGGACAAGGGGGAATGGCTTCAAGCTGACAGAGAGTAGGTTTAGATGGAATATTGGAAAGAAATCCTTCCCTGGGAGGGTGGGGAGGCCCTGGCACAGGTTGCCCAGAGAAGCTGTGGCTGCCCCTGGATCCCTGGAAGTGTCCAAGGCCAGGTTGGACGGGGCTTGGAGCAACCTGGGCTGGTGGAAGGTGTCCCTGCCCATGGCAGGGGGTGGCACTGGATGGGCTTTAAAACTCCTTCCAACCCAACCAATCCATGTTTCTTTGATCTCCCCCTGTGCCCATGTGCAGCTTTCACTTATATTTACATTCCTTAGAGCTAATGGAGGTGTGCACTGGGCTGTGCTTTGTAGGGGGTTGGAAGGATTAAGACTCATCTTTCTGTCTTTTTTACAGATATATATATACACACACACACATATGTGCCCATCCAGGCAGACAGCCCTGGCCATCCCAGGAGTTGATACAGGCACTGAGAGCAGACAAAAGCTGCAGAAACTGAGCTGGCAGGGCTATTAATTTTTCACCAAAAAAAGAAATCTTACATTAAAAATAGAAAAATCTCTGATGATAAACTCTGCAGTGGTGAAACTCAAAGTAAATCATTTCACCGAGCTCCTTGATGTAGAAATCATTACTGCCACTCTCCTGTATTATTAAAAAAAAAAAAGGAAAAATAAAATTAAAAAAAAACAAACGCCTGTGTTCTTGCAGTCTGGTTTAGTTTCCAATTAACATTGACAGAACAAGTGACTGCAAGTGTTATCAGCCAGCCTAAAGCCAAGGTCTGGGAAGCTTTGCAGAGGTAATATATTACTCATGAATCCTGTACTTTATTCTGGAATAGTTTGTACATGCCTTATTCATAACACCAAAGTCATGCCTGTAATTAAATTTAGGTAAATACCCTTCCAACTGCAGCTGAAAAGCAATGTAGGAGCTGACTGTGGAACTGGTGTGTCAGGAGCTGCACTTCAGCTCCTGCTGTGAAGAACAGGCACTTTAGAAGCTTCTGGATCTTCAGTTCACGCGTGGGATTAACGCAGTTACAGCTCCATTCAAGGCCTTCCCAAAAGTTATCAAAGGGTTTTCTACCAGCAAGCAAACAACTGCTGTTATTTGCTGTCCTGTGATGTGGAACACGAGGCAGAGGGGATGGCTGAAGGCTCCCTTTGTGCAGCCACTCTCAGTCTGGAGCAGCAGGATGTGGTTCCTGATCCTCACAAAGGGAAGGAGCCGATGGCTCTGATTCGTGGAATCACAGAACCTTAGAATGGTTTGGGTTGGAAGGGACCTTAAAGATCATCCAGTCCCACCCCCTTAGCCACACCTTCCACTAGCCCAGGTTGCTCCAAGCCCCATCCAGCCTGGCCTTGGACACTTCCAGGGATCCAGGGGCAGCCACAGCTTCTCTGGGCAACCTGTGCCAGGGCCTCTCCACCCTCCCAGGAAGGAATTTCTTCCTAATGTCCAATCTAAACCTACTCTCTGTCAGTTTGAAGGCATTGTCCTGTCCATCCAGGTCCTTGTCCAAAGTCCCTCTCCAGTTCTCCTGTCCACCCTGTATAAGTTCTTGACCTTGCAGCACCAACCTTTGTGTGGAGGTGAACACCTTGGCCCTTCTCCAGATGACAACCACAGCATCATGAATCTGGTGATTTATTGCAATATGTGTATATATAAACAGCAAATACAGGTTTCCGTAATCTGTCCTAATGGAGCCAAATAAAACCCAGCAATTGCTGCTCCCCTTGACTTCCAGCTGTACCTGGCAACACTCAAGCTGTGTTTCAGTCACTTGTTTCCTTCTGATCCATGCCTCCTTCCCACGGGCATTCCTGGAGTGTAAATGCATTTGTCTGTCTCCTCCAAAAAGCTGTGACCTGATGTCCTCCTCCCATTCCAAAGAGGAGAAGAGCCAAAGGAATTCAACAGGCTGTGGTTAGCTCAAGGTGCTACAACCACTTCCAAGGCCCTTCTGTTGTCCCGGCTTTTTGTTTTTTGTCCCTTCTGTTGGTGCTATTTGGGGAATTCTCACAGCACAGACGTGTGGGATGGGAGGCACTGCCCTGTGCTCAGAGGCGTCCTCACGGATCTGAAGCTTCAGCTGAGGTATCAAAGCTCTGTTGTGCTGGGCAGAGTCACCATCTGGAGAGGCTTCTCCTCCGTGGATGGGAGGTGTGGAGCGATGGGATCCTAGCACGGGCCCTGTGCCAGGCCAGGGTGTGGAGAGCAGCTTGCCCAGCAAAAAAAGGGGTTTTCCTCACTTCCTTTTGGTACTCAAGTCACCCTGAGGATGGAGATACTGTCAGTCCATAAAAACATTTCAGACAACAGTTACTTGAGTTGATGGTGCCTCTGTAAATTGAGTTGCATTCTGGAACGAGGCACAGCAGGATTCCTCACCAGTGCAAGAGTTTATTACCTGTAAAAGGGATGTGGTGCTCTTTCACCTGTTCAAACCTGAGGATCAAACCCTGCCTTGTAAGAAAAAGGTGATTTGTTTCTCATCCCACTCCTCCAGTGGGCACATCCACTGGCAGAGCATCCCCAGGCCTCACTCCCATGAATCCATGTGTTACTGCTCCTAAAGGAGGTTCATTGGCAGGGCCTGGAGGGGACCTTGCCAGACACCTGGCCAGGGCATTACAAGTATTGTGCTTTTATTCTTTTCTTCTTTTGGTTTATTTTGAGATGGGAAATCATTCCCCCTGGATGTGGATGAGCTGGTAAATCCCCACCGCTGTGAAAGCTGCTATCCTGTGTAATATTTACTTGACGTTTGGCCATCCCAAGGATTTCTTTGCTTTACCAGACAGGGATGAGCTAATAACATTCCCTGTCCTTAAAAGCCCTTTTAAAGCCACGGTTGATCTCATGTTTTATTTTCCTTGGCCGGGAGGGGTTTGATTGCTTTTAGTGTAGTCACATTTTTATGCAGTTCCAGAAATGAAGTGGGTTAAAAGAGCTCCCTTGGGAGCACCCAGGGGCTTAAGGAAGAATGTCATTTTGTTGGTAAACCCAAGGAAACAGCAGACACAGCCCACCGAGGTTCCAGCGTGGAGCCTCAGCAGCTCCTGCCCTGCTTGCTGCATCTCCTGCAGGGGCAGGTATTTGCTGCTTTGCCCAGAAATTGTATTAAAACTTCACATTTTTGCACCCTGTGTGTTCTGTGTATCTGTGGAGAATCAGCTTCTCACATCTTTGGGAAGATTCAGCCATGTTGGACTTGCAGTGTTACAAGCTGGAAGTCTGTAAATGTTTAAAAATGTCAATAAAAATGACCTTTAGCGGTGGAATTTGTTGTCTGGTTTATTATATTTTGCCTTAAACAGGGCCTGGTGTGTAGCTCAGTTAATTTGCTTTGGTTGTCAACCTGGTAGGTCATGACCAGAAACATCTTTATTACTGGAGAATGTGTTTACAAGGAAATAAAGCTTCACTGCAGGTCTGGCACAGGGTGGAAAGTGCAGGTGTCATTTAAAGGACATTTTTTTCAGAGTGTGGATATTCTAAATATAGCATTTTCTAGTGACTCCAGGGTTGGTGACAAGCTTTGCAAGTGTGGTTCTTCTCTGTAAAATGACCAGAAAAGTAACACTTCAGTTTTCATGGAATTGTACCTCTGCTGTTTTCAAATTTACATCTGCTCATAGAAAATCTATTGGGTGGGGGTTTTTTTGCTGTCCTCCAGTGTTTGGGGTGTTTTGAGCTATCAGTGCTTACAATTAATTGGTGCTTCACAAGTGAGAATTCATCCACCTCTATTTCCCAGAGCTGGATGAGGTTGAAGGATTAGCAAAAAGGGGCAAAAATTACCCTCAAAAGTTGTTTTGTTGGTATAGCAAGAAATACTAACACACTCTTTCTTCTGATTTTAGGAGTGGCCACACCCTACTTGCCTTCTGGTTTTCCCGACAAGAAGGAAAATTAAATCGACAGCAAACTATTGAACTGGGACATCACATCCTCAAAGCACATATTTTTAAGGTAACAGAAATTCAAATGAAGACTTAACACCAAGCTCATTCCCAGCACTGGCAGTGCTCAGTCGTGTCTGGTCGTGGGGTTGGTGTAAGAGTGTGATTGCCTGAGGCTGCTGGAGCGAGTAGAAGTTTGGAAAATTGGCAGTGGTATCTAAGAAATGCTTGAAATTAAACCCTCCTTCAGCCTGGAAATTCAGCAGATAGCCTCCTTCCCTAAAAATTACTCTCCAGCCTAAGAGGTTTCCTCCCCTGTAAGATGAGTTCTTGTAACAGCATCTAGAAAAGAGAAATCTTTTAAAAGCGGATTTGAAGAATCCAACGCTAAATTTAGGTTGTAAAGGGGGAATTTGCTGGTTGTTAACATTGGCTGGTCACTCCATGTTCCTCTTCACACAGGCATTTCAGACCTGGGTAGTTAAAAGGCAAACTCAGATGTGAGCATCAGAATGACCCATAAGTATCATTCTTCCTGCCTGCCCAGGTACCAGAGGATCGAAATTAGAGGGTGGATTTTTAAGGTCACAGGAAATACAGAATTTCTTACAGCTGTTGGGATCTGTGAGTGTTTAACACCGGTAAAAACAAGGCTGTACCTTCATCTGGTCTATACAGGATTTTATAACTTCAGCACTGCTGTGGGTATTCCTAGAGCAAGCAGGTGGTTTGTGCCTTGTGTCAGTCCTGTTGGAGTTATTTATTGCATCCCCTGGGCAATAAATACTGCACCAGTTTCCCCATCAGGTGCAGCAGCAAAGTCTCCTTGTTTGGGAAGGCAATGGCTGGATCCAAAGGGAAGAACCCCAGCTCAGCACTTTATCCTCAGGAGGTCATTTCACATTTTGAGGTACATTCCCAAGATCAGATTCAGCCCTGAGTTTACTGCTCAGCTGTCATTCAGGTCTGAATCTGGTTCCAGACCTGCTCCATTCCACACTTCCATGGTGGAAACCAGTAACAGGAATTCAGGCTCTGAGCAAAGGACAATTTTCATGGAGTGGACGAGCTGTCTACAGTTTCCAGTTTTAACTGAGCAATATTTACAGTAGTAGAAAAAGCCAATTAGCATATGAGAAATGTCACTCCAGCCTTCTGTTCCTCATCACTCAGCAAAACCTTTGGGTGTCCCAACACTGCAGGAAGACCAGTGACAGAAAACCAGAACAGGACGTTGGTTGGAAGTACCACAAAGTTTTGGAAGGGTTTGAATTTAACTAGTTTACAAACTGTAACTTAGTCTTTTGCTTTTCCTTGAATAGATTTATTTTTGTTCCTTATTTTAACAAGTGTTTACTGAGGATTTGTGAGTGTTTACTGCACAGAACAAGAGCTGCATTAGTTTCTGAAGGAGGCATTAGGCTGGAATATTACAGACAGTGTTTAAGATCTTGAGCATTCTTTAAACAAAATATTTCCTAGAGTACAAGCACAGGCTCTTTGCCTGTTGTAACCAGCTCTGTTTGTTTCTAAACAAGCATTTTTTCCATTCAGGCTTTTCTTTCTGTCTGATCTTTTGCTGAAGCATTACCGGCCTGGCCGTGGGTTTTCTGCCAAGTAGGGAACATGTCAGGTCATCAATTCAGGATGTTCTTCCTCAAGTTCCCATATTATAGCAGCAGCTTTCTGCAGACACAAGATCCTAATTTTGAAGGGCCTGATGCCATTGTAATTCCATTTTATTTACCCATCAGAAAGCCAGGAGAAGATTATAACAGGACTAAAGCATTCTGTTCGAAGACTGAGAGCTGGGTATAGAGACAAACTTTGATAAAACAGTGCAGAAAATGTCTTTATCCTTCCCCAATCCTTACTAGTTTGAATCCTCTAGTACCTTGACAAGGTTATGATGGAACACTTGGAATTTCCAGGTGTAAAAATTCAGGTGCTGACCTGACACATTGATGGGAAGACAGTTTCACATTCCCCTCTGCACTCACTGCCTGAGATATGCTTGTTTTCTCTTTTAAACACAAACATCCTCAAACAGTTTGGGGTGAAAAAAAAAGAAAAAGTAAAATGTTTTAATCTTTTTAATCAGTTACCAGTCTTAACAGGAGTATATGGAAAGCCAGCTTGGAAAGCCTGGCATGGAGTGAAAGGGCACGAAGAGAAACATACAGTTGTCATACAAGAAGACCCAAACTCCAGGCTGATGTATGTTTTGCAAATCAAGCAAAGAGGAGACTTTAATTTAATCTTAAATTAGTTAAAATGTCGGTAATCCAGATGTGGGTGATGCTTGGAGCAACCTGGGCTAGTGGAAGGTGTCCCTGCCCATGGCAGGGGGTGGAATGAGATGGTCTTTAAGGTCCCTTCCAACCCAGACCAGTCTAGGATTCCTTAAGGTGCAAGTGGCCAAATAGCAGAGGAAGTGATAAGTCAAAAATTAAAGCTGCATACCAGACAGGACAGAAGAAACCAGCTCTGAACACTGGGATTGTGAGGGTTGGCAAAGTTATTCAAATGGTCAGGCCATGCCTTGGTCCCATTTTGGATGATCCCAGTGAAGTAGGAACCACTGGTGGTATTTTGGTTTGATGTTGTATCACACTGAAATTTGCTTTTGCTGAAGGATTCAACCTGTACAGTTCTAAAAAGGGAATTAGAAAAGGAAGATACAAGCTGTAAAATTAGAAATAGTGCAGGTTTTTTTCAGCAACTGAATGCTGATGTTGTTGAATGTATTTTTTCTTTAAAGGATAAATGTCACCTTTTAGGTCTTGCACTAATATCTAAGCATATATATTTTAATGCAACAGTTAAGATTTTTATAGCATCTGTGATTATCTTCAGAGGGCTGTTCTCAAAATATCTACCCTTTTCCTTGGTCCTTGATGGTGATTCAAACACCTTATTTATGGGCTTGATAGTAGTATAACAATTTTTAAATTATTTTAACCATTTATTATAAAATTGTTTCCCGTTTCCCAATTACACCATCCTGAGTTCATGAAATTTAATCTTGACCTTTAATGTCCTGTACTGTGTCATTTAAAAAGCTGCATTTAGCAGTGGCTCAAATTCCTGAGCTCTCTTCTCCCTCTTAGCACAAGCAGATCTCTTCCTTGGTTTAGCTGCCTGAATTTTAAGGAAACAAGCACATGGAGCTGTTATTTATAAGAGCTTGTGTAATCTGTTGCTTCTTTTGGTGATAAAACTGTTCCAAGTGACAAATCTGTTGATGGCTGGAGCGATGCTGTGGAGTCTCTTCCCCATGTTGGAATTACAGGCCTGCAGCTGAGTCCAGCAGCAAGTGGAGATGCTGATTCCTGCACATCTTCCCTAAGAGGAAACAATCCCACTTTTTGCTGCTGGTTTTGTTCCCACCTTTTCAGTCCTACAACCTGGAACTGTGATCCTGCTGTTTTGCACGGATACAAGTGACCCCCCCCAGCGTGCGAGGAAGTGGAAATCAGGGTTTGCATATCAAAACAGAATTAAGGCTGTCTGTGCAGTTTCCATGGAAACAGCAGGGTTTAATGGGAAATGGATCAGAACAGCAGCATTTAGGGTGTACCCACATCACACAGCAAGCACAGCATGCAGCCAGGCTCCTTCCTGGAGCTCCAATCCCATCCCTCTCCTCTTCCATCCAGCTGTTCACTCCCATCTGTTGGGTGCAGAGCAATTATGGCTCTTTCCACAGGAGGGAGAAACCTACAGTTCTGTGCTCTGCCAGTTAGTGATGCTGGAAAATATTTCATATTTTGGAATCTTTCTGGAAAACGTCAGGCTTCCTGTATGTTATGTATAACCTGATCATGGACAGCAGCAGGAAAGGTCGGAGAAGAGAAGGGGGAATACTGCTCCAGGCTGTGGTTGAGAGTTCCTCAACTTACCTTATTGTGAGCAGACATTGTCTTCTGGTTTAACTGTGTGAATAATAAGGAAATTTGTGAATCAGTCCTGCCAAAATAATGTGTACTTTATTAAAAAAGAAAAAAAAAAAGAAAAAGCAGCAATCTGTGCTCCTTTGGCATGACGCTTGGTGAGGATGTTGAACGGATTCTGGTTGCTCACAGTTTAATCCTGCCTTTCCTAGACCCTGGGAATGGCTACACAACCTTTACAAGCTCTTTCCTACAAGTTTTTTAATCGATTGCAAAGGTCAGATGTGGCAAATCATTGCATTATCTTGGGTGTAGCCATTGTTGTCCTGAAATTCTTTGAAGTCCAAAGGACCAGGAGAATCTGCCCGGTGTAATGGAGCAGATTTGTGAGCTTGGATCTCAGTCATCTTCTCTTTTTTTAGGGGCTGAGTAAAAAAGTTGGGGTGTCTTCCTCCATCCTCCAAGGGCTTTGGATCTCCTACAGTACTGAAGGTCTTTCCATGGCTTTGGCATCTCTGAGAAATCTCTACACCCCGAACATAAAGGTACTGGAGGAGGGGGAGGGAGAGCTGGGGTGGCACAAGAAGCTCCAGTGATGAGCAGTAACCAGACAGAGGATCCAGAGGAGCTCCCTGTCCATGGCAGTGCCCTGCCCAGGCTGAGCAGCTTCCTGGGTGTTTGTCCTGAGGTGGGGAGAGGCCATCAGTCCAGCTGGGATGTTTTACCATCTGGGATGGTCCCTCAACTCTGCTGCATTGACCAGGAATCTCCTTTTAATTGCAAGGAGTGAATAGTGAGTTTGTGCCTGTGCAAAATGATTCTCTGGGGGTTTTCCTCTTCAGAGATGTGAATGAAACAACTCTTGTTGGAATGTGGCATAAAGGCCTCTGGCTTAGGCACGAACTTGGATGTGACACCAAACCCACGTGCCCGTGTGCTGGTTCAGGCCCCTTTTTTGCTTTGTAAGGATGAATGTGTTGACTTAAAATGACCCCATCTCTGCAGCAGAAAGGATTTCAGACAGGGATACGGGTTTGGAATTGTTCCTCATGTGGAAGGATGTTTGTCCCAGCTCCTCCCCATCCATATTAGGTGAGCCCTGTCCCCAGGTCCCTTCCTTGCCACTCTGCAAGCATCAGGTGGAGCCTTTTTCCGTGGCTGCTGAGTGCAGAGGGAGTTGTGCAGGGATCCCAGGGGAAGGATGCTGAGTACAGTTCTCTCCAGCTGTGTGGTTTCAGTCCCCATCCTGGGGTGAGACGCCGTGTCTGCAGCTGCTGCAGCAGGGCTGGAGTGACTTTGTTCCCAAACAAAGGGAGGCTGCATCACTCAAACCACTTATCAACCACTCAGGGACAGATTAAACTGCTCCATCTACCTAAAATGGCACCATCTATTGGGCAAGTGGTTTCACTCAGCATTTCATGTCCTTTGCTGTTTGTTTGGAGATGTGCAGAGGGCCCTGGTGCAACGTTCTGTTGTCACCCTGACAATAAACTCCTGTCTCTCCAGAACTCTCAGCCAACTGCTCTCCTTTCCCGTCCAGGTCAGTCGGCTGCTGATTTTGGGAGGTGCAAACGTGAATTACAGGACAGAAGTCCTGAACAACGCCCCCATCCTGTGTGTCCAGTCCCACCTGGGCTACGCCGAGATGGTGGCTTTGCTCCTGGAGTTTGGGGCCAACGTCGACGCTGCCTCAGAGAGCGGCCTGACCCCCCTTGGCTACGCGGCTGCTGCCGGATTCCTGAGCATTGTGGTGCTGCTGTGCAAGAAAAGGGCCAAGGTAAAGTGGCCACCGTCCCCTGAAAGCTGATTTTAGCTGTTCCATGTCTCTGCAAGGCAGGGCGGGAGCTGCAGCAGGACACGGAGCACTCGCTAAGGGAACACCCTCCAGCAGATGAAGCTTTTTGGGGTTGGCTTTTCTGCTAAAACCCAGTGGCTTTAAAAATCCCACATTGACACCAAAGCTGAGGAACTCCTGAGAATAATTAATAGTGTGTGGAGTTCACGTCTGAGGTAGGAGCTGCCCGATGGCCCTGCACTGATGACCTGCAGAGGGATGTCCTGGAGAAACCTCACAACGTTAAAATGGCAACACTTTTCCAGCATAAAATGTTCTTTAAATATCTCCTTGAGACACATTTTCCAAAAACTTCCATCAGACTTGTCCCAGAAAAATCCCTTTTGTTTAGCTTTGTGGCGAGTGTTTGGAGTTTTAATTGTATATAATGAGTCAACTTGAAATACTTTGTTGAAGAAGAAAATTGTGCTGATTTTTGAAGTGGAGCCTGCTGGAAACAATTTGTGGTTTCTCTATATGATTAGTTTCAGTTCAAAAGGCAAAATATGGGTTTCTCTAGTTTTGGTATGAAAGTCAGGATGACTGAGGGACTGTTTAGATCTTGCTGGGTTGTGTTGTCTGTAATAATGCGAAGACAGTATGAAGGAAGAAAAGAATTTTGCTTTTGTTGGGATATTTTGAGAAGAATTTGGTGACAGAAGTCCTGCCACTAACAGCTTTCCTTGAGCATCCCAACAGTGCTGAGGAAATACCCCAAAACCAGCTGGGTTTATTTTAAAGATGGAGATATTTGCAGTTAAACTGCAACACTGATTGTTGCAGGAATTGAGAAAGGAGAAATAGTTATGTGTTATTATTGTGAATGAGTTACAAGGTGAGAAATATTTCTCATATGTATTATATAGCTGTAATTTGTCGTGAGGCCCTGGCACAGATTGCCCAGAGAAGCTGTGGCTCCCCCATCCTTGGAAGTGCCCAAGGCCAGGTTGGACAGGGCTTGGAGCAACCTGGGCTGGTGGAAGGTGTCCCTGCCCATGGCAGGAGGTGGAACTGGATGGGCTTTAAGGTCCTCTCCAACCCAAACCAGTCTGAGATTCTATGAATTAATATTAGTAAAATATATTAAAATAATAATAATTTCCTATTTTATGAGAAATAATAGAGCACTGAAGGGGTTAACCAGCAGGAGGATGTTCACTGATTTTCCTTTCCCGTGTTCTCCAAGTTCCTGGTGTTGAGATAGGACCTAGAAATCCCAACTGATTTATTCATACCCCTGAGATACAACCAAATAAGTTCCTCCAGGGCTGCCAAGCACTGTCTCTGTTTCCTACTGACTGTGCCTGCCCTGGGTTCATGTTACAGCAGGCTGAGGCACTTCTGGGTCTCTGAAAAGAAATGGCATCTGGAAAACAGGCTGATTTTCCTTCTGTGGATTTGGCTAAAGGAGATGGTATCAGCGTGTGTGATTTCAATCCACAAGAAAATTCGATTGCTGGACTTCAGGACTCAAAGGGAAAAATGCTTTTGCAGCCTTTGAGTCTGAAGAAAACTGAAGGCAGCTAAAAAAATAATGATGCCTTCCTCAAAGCAAACACTTGTGGCCAAGAGGATACCAGAGCCTGGGATGTTGCTTTGGGAATGGTTGTTTTCTGGTCATGGAAGGGACAGTTTACCAGAAAAATGCACATTTTGCACACGTGGCTTTATTCTGAAGCTGGGGCTGGAAACTCTGAAGAAGCAAAGACGTTTTGCCTATGATTTGGTTTAACTGTGTTTTGTCATCTCTTTTCAAGGTGGATCATCTGGACAAGAACGGTCAGTGTGCCCTGGTCCACGCCGCCCTCAGAGGACACTTGGAGGTGGTGAAGTTCTTGATCCAGTGTGACTGGAGCATGGCTGGGCAGCAGCAGGGGGTGTTCAAGAAGAGCCACGCCATCCAGCAGGCCCTGATTGCCGCTGCCAGCATGGGCTACACCGAGGTAGGACCCACACGGCTCTGCGGGGAGGGGAACCAAGGGCTGGCTCCTTCCTGGCCAAAATGTTGGCCAAAGAAGGTCATGGAGGTGGAGTCACTACCTCTGTCCTGTGCTCTGGGCTGGTTTCGAAGGGAGGGAGCGTAACAAGCCTATAAATTGTTGGAATAAATGTTTGGAATAAACTTTTAAGGATGAGGTGGATGAGCAGCGCGTTGCTTACGCCGCTCTTCCAGCACGGTCGGGGAGGGTGAGACCGTGTAGCTTTGGATTGTGTGTTGGGGGAGGGAAGAACCAAAGAGCTTCCTCCTGCCATCCTGGCAAGGATTTGTGGTGGGAAGATGATGCATGGGATCATTTAGGTTGGAAGAGGTCTTTAAGGTCAAGTCACAGCATTAACCCAGCACTACCAAGCCAAGCGCTGCTGCCGGCCCCAGCTGCCCATGGCAGCCCCTGTTCCTTCTCCTCTCCTGAGAATGGGTTTCTCTTCAATCAAATACCTCCTCACAGCCTCACCTCCTCCTGGAGAGGCATCCACTGCACATGCTGGAGCATCTCCAGACACAGTTATAGGGAACTGACCCTACCAGGGCTCATCAAGACACTTGGGTGGGGTTTTTTTGCTCGTACAGGTTCAGTGACTGACCTCTAGAAGAACATTTCCTTGAGCTCAGGGTGCCAGGCAGAGACTGTTCCCTCCCCTCTGTGCATTCCCAGCAGCTCATGTCGAGGTGTCAGCAGTTTCCATCCACCTCAGCCAGGTTCATGAGCTGACACGTTGTTTTGTTTCAGATCGTCTCCTACCTGCTCGATCTGCCAGAGAAAGACGAAGAGGAGGTGGAGAGAGCACAGATCAACAGCTTTGACAGCCTCTGGGGAGAGACAGGTGATTTCTGTAGATGCTGTAGCTTCTTTGTGCATGTTTGTGTTTCTTTTATTGGGCTTCCTGCCCCTGATGCATCCCTGATCCCAGGCATTGCTTTGATGGAGAAGGATCAATTCCTCTGGTTTGATGCCAGGTGATTAACAGGGGGGCCAGGTTGGAGCTTTGCACTCAGCTTAAGGAAAACAGAGAAGTTTGGATTTGAAAATTCTGAGCTTCTACAGCTCCTGGCTCTTTTCAGGAGTGTGAGGCACTCAGCATTCTGACCAGGTCACTGATTTCCCTGAAACATGAGATGGACACTCAGTTCTGCTCTCTCTCTTGATATTGGGCATATTTATCCAAAACATCTCCCTGTTTCTCTCTCCCCCTCTCCATTACATGCAGCACTATGGTTGTTAAATTATCCACTGATTTTCTGAAAACTCCTCATTATTTAGCACCTGGTAGTTAAACAAATACCCTTCAGTGAAGTCCTTCATTTCTGCATTGATGGGTACAATACAAAATCCCTTCTTTCCTGACTTCTCCCAAAACAAAGACAGCCATCTATCCCTTCTGCTCCACTAACATCTCCATTTCTTGAGCCATTCCAGCATGGAGTTGTTTGCTTTTAACTCCAGCGACCTCATAAATATTATCCTCTGTCATTTGTACTCAACTCACTGCTCCACTTGATGTTGCTGTCAGGTTCATACACCCAGGTAATGTTCCTGTCTGGGGAGCAGGGCACGGATGGTGATTCTGTCAGCTTGGCTTAAAAATGACACAATCCAAGGGGACAGAGGGCGGCTGGAGTGTGGCTCAGTCTTTGCTCGCCTTGTTTCTGCTTTGGAGGGGGCAGGGTTGTATTTGGAGCTGGTTTGTAACTGTGCCTTTGAAAATGTGGCCTTATTAGAGCCATGTGATGAATGGAGTGTGCCAGAGAGCATTGCCCTGAGCTCCAAAGGACAAAGCTTGAGGGATGAGGTGTCCTGGGAAGAGCCCAGGGAGCGGCCAGGCTGCCCCGGGCCACTGGCAGGGCACTGGGGAAGGAGCCAACTCCTGTCCCCATGGGAATGGAACTGAGCAGCAAGGCCATGGGGCCATTATTAGAGGAAATAAGGGCAACAGAAACAAATAAGCAATTTCAAAGTGCTTTGGGGTGTCATGGGAAATAAAAAAGAATTGGATGTGGAATCAACCGAGTGAAATGGTCGAGTGTTGGTAACAGGACAGGGGCTTTGTACCAGTGAGCTCACAGTGGTGACCAGTCCTGAGATGGATCATCCAAATTGTTCTCTGGTATTTGGGTCTCAAGGACTGTCATTTAAATAGAACCATGATCAGATGCCTTCAGAGTTTGACCTAAAGCCGCTCAGCCCTGCAAAGTAACCCCATGGGCAGCATCAGGCACTGCAGATAAGCTCTTCCCTTCCTGTCCCATGCCCTGGGCAGCTCTGACATTCCCAACCTGCCTGTTTCCATCTCTGTTGTCCTCCTTCCCATACCTCTGCCCCCAACAATGCCAAAAGCTGGACTAACCAGGCACCTGGGAGTTTCTCTTGTCAGAGAGGGTTTTTTGAGTAACTGGGACAGTTGGGAATATGAATTTGTGATTCACAAATCACACACAAATTGAGGGCTCACCACAAAGGAATATCTGTTTATCTCATTAAAATTGGTGAGGTGGGTAAGTGAGCAAAAGTGAGCCAACCACCAAAGTGAGCAGACTTTGGTCTGCGTGGGACAAGTCTGTAAGTTTGTATGAAACTCATGACTCTCACATTATTATATTATTATTATTTCCCCAAAGGTAAATAGAGAGTTTAAATAAACTTGAAGAGGAGTGCTGGTTTCCACCTAAAAATAGCAGTCTCCTTTAGAACTCTGAATCCTGGTTGTCTGGCTTTTGATACTTGTTGCTCGTGTCTAATCTTCCACAGAGCAGAGCCGAGTGCTTGGCTTGGTGATATCAGCCTGATATCATCCAAATGCCAGTGCCAAGTGACATCATAAGTTTAGGAATTGCTGACAGCACACTACAGCCAGCTCCAGATGGAGTATTTCCCCCTGGGACAAAACCAATATCAAAACCCAGCAGAAGAGTATCCGAGTCACTTTGTGCTCAGTCCATCGGAGTCGGAGGTGCAAAGAACGGCTCCGCTGAGCTGTTTGTCTTGCTGCCAGGCTGGGAAACAGATACACGTGCTGGAGAGCAGCACTTGAATGATTCCTTCTCCAGATGAAGTTGTTTTTTTCTCTAAGAAAACAGACCTTCTCTGCACAGCGGCAAAGACAGAATGTGCTGTGGCAGATCCCTGGTGTTGGAGGCCGCGGTTTGGTGCTGATGGAGAGGGGCACGTCCACACCTGAGCCTGGTCTCAGGTTTTGGTTGAGCTGTGTTTTGAGAAACACAGGGGTTGTTTTATGGTGTTTATGCCAAGACCTGGTTATTGCCCGGCGAGTTGTCTTCCTGGAGCTGCATCCTCGTGATACAACTGCAAAATGAACATTCCTGTTTGCCAACCCAGTATCCTGCTTGCTGCTCCTTGGTGGACTCACCTTGGTTGTGCTGGGCCACGGGAGCTCCCTGGCAGACAGTAAAACTTCAAACCAACCCATTTCCATCTCCTTTAGTTCCTCATATCACCTTTCCTTGGCTTTTCCAATCTCCTTTCACGCACAGGCACAGCCTTACCTTGTGTCATGTGTGTTTTTTAGACTAAAAGCCCTTGTAAGGTCGATGAGTCCATCTAAGGAGTGCTAAAAGAACCAGGTACTGCTGGAGTTCTTCCTGAAGTAGGTTAATTGAGCATTTGGACTTGGATACCAGCCACAGGATACTGCTCTGGGCTTGAGGCGAGCCACAGGATGGCAACAGCTGCTTTGGTTTGAGGGCTGGAGCAGCAGCCTGTCCAGCTATGGCATGTGAGGGACCACGGGGGAGTCTCCAGTCCAGCCTTCCCACTGGTGAGGTCTGGGTGTGCCTTAATGGGCTCTGGGGTCCAGCTGGGCTGAGTTTCTCCATTTATGAGGATTTAGGTATCTGTGCACTATACAAGACAAGCTTGGATGGGTTTTTCTCAGCAGCAGGAGGCAAATCCAGATCATCAGTGTGGAACCTTCCTGAAGGAGCAAGGTCTGGCTGCTCAGCAGCACAGGAGCTTTTCCCTGGAGCTGGAGCTTCAGAGGACAAGCTGGAGCCACATTCCCACACCAGTTTCTTGGACCCTGAGGAACACAGCAGCAAAAAGAGATGTCAATGTAGGCAGAAGGGATTTCAAGAGAGAGTGGAGAAACCATGAATCAAATCATCCTGTTTCAGTAAAGTCTTCTCCAAAGAACATTTCCCGATGAACACCAAACACTGAAGTGATTTACAGTATTCTCATTGTTGCAAACATAACTCATTTTGACGTGAAATACCTCAAATTAACCTGCAACATTTCAAGTGCAGGCAGGTTTAGAAATAGAACCCAGAGCCCTGCATTCCAATCCCTCTGCCTCCTCCTGTATTTGTAGCTTACGTTTAAAACCCACATGGATCCAATTATAGATTTTGCAGAACGTTCTGCTCGTGGCAGCGAGATGATTTTTCTTTTTAACTCTTGGTGTCTCTCAACCCCAAGAGAAGAAAACTCCACCACAACGTGGAGCAGAGTCGAGAATTAATTAAATCCCCCAGCATTAACAGTGTTGCAGTTGGAAAGCCATCAACACCTCGTAATCAGCCAACCCACAGAAATGTACTTCAAAGAACAAACAAGCGACGTCAGGCAGAAATAAACTCCCACCTTCTGCTCCAACTCCTACCAGAAGCAGCAGAGCGTGGAGCCAGAGGAGCTGTGCTGAAGTGCACAGAAAGTTAGGGAGAGGGAGGAACCAAGAAGTCTAAAATTAACACCGAAACGAGTCACCGGCAGGTCCTGAACTTGGGACTGTTTTCAGATGGAATGTGTCTTCTCTAACCCAACCACACCTGGGGAGTTAACAGAGCACATTTTGTCAGGGAAAGAGCTCTCAGGTGTTGCTTCTGCCCACCTGTGATATTGTGAGCATTTGGAAATGAGAGGTAATTTGGGGTTTGCACAAAGACCCTGGCTGGTAGGATCAGCCCTAACCAGAAAAAAAGCCCAGAATTAGCATTTTTCGTGGAGAACAGGTGATCATATTCATCCTCTTTTGCTTTCCATTTTTTTCCATGGTTTCAAAGATCTACAGGCTAAAGTGGGATATGGAAGATAAGAGTCCTCCATGTGAATTACACTGCTCTGTGCTTGTTGGGACAGAGAAAAGCCACAAATGTGACTGGCATGAGTGTCTTTTAGGGAACTGATGGTGCTCACTGCTTGATCCCTTACTTGCTCCCTTGTGGTCATGGTGGGATGAGTCAAGGACAGGTTGAAGAAGGTCTTGTCAAGTACCTGAAGACCTGTGTTTTCTCTGGAGATTGAGCCCCTTCTCAGACCCCTTCAGCCTCACAGCCCGTGGCCTTGGCAGTGGGGAAAATGGTGAAGGTTTCATGTGATGGGACTCCACATTTCTTTGCAGCCATACTTGAACCTCAGTAACACCTGTAGGCTCATCTACACCTTGAACCTTGGTCATACCTTGGACATCAGTCACACTTGAACCTCAGCCACCTGTGCCTGTACATTATTTTATTGTGGTTCTTACCACGTTTCACTGAGACTTGGGGAAAATAATGAAAGGTGATTGACTCAACCAGCCTCTTTCCGTGATGTTTTCATGAAAGAGCTGACCTTTGAGATAACTAAAGTGAGAAAAGCTAGAACTGTAATGACAAGAGCTAGAACCGTACCGATCCAGCCAAGTTTCCTTGTCCGTTTTGCCTGTCATGGGATGTGTTTGGCATTCCAGGCCTCACCACTCAGGTGTCCAGCAGAAAGACCCATCTCCAGGTAGGAGAACACTCCACTGAGCGTGGGGCTCCTTCCCTTGACCGCTGTCCTCTCTCCCGCAGCTCTGACGGCGGCGGCGGGGCGCGGGAAGCTGGAGGTGTGCCGGCTGCTCCTGGAGCAGGGCGCGGCCGTGGCACAGCCCAACCGCCGCGGGGTCGTCCCGCTCTTCAGCGCCGTCAGGCAGGGCCACTGGCAGGTGAGTGAGACGGTCCCTCGCTCCTTAGAACAGCCTCAGGTGTGGGGTCGGGCCTTCCCTTCCGTCTCGCTGGAATTGGGGTGGAGAAGAGGAGCCCCAGCTCTTGTGGGGAATGAGCAGAGCGAGAAGAAGTGATGTTGATGCTCCAATCACCCCCAGCTCTTGTTGCTTACAGACAGCTTTGCTTAAGTCCTGTCTTACCATAGAATGGTGGAATAAATTGGGTTGGAAGGGACTCCAAGACCATCCAGTTCCAACCCCCTGCCATGAGCAGGGACACCTTTCACTAGACCAGGTTGTTCCAAGCCCCATCCAGCCTGGCCTTGGACACTTCCAGGGATCGGGCAGCCCCAGCCTCTCTGGCTATCTCACGATTTGGGAAGCAAATGGGATGCTCCTGACTTAGAAGGTCATTTTTCCTGCCCTTATACGTCCATTGCTTCTCCCAATCCCTAATCTTCCACTTCCCTGGTGGCAGCTCTGCTAAAGCTGGTATTTATATGGATCAGTGTGACACAAAGTACAATAATTCCTGTTGGAGGGAGCTTGATTCTGAATCTCCTTTTCCTGCAACCCCAGAGGGCCTTGAGGGCTGTGAGTTTTTAGGACGTGGGTTTTGCTCTGCTCTTCTCTTCTCTGGCCTCTTCCCAGCTGGGTCTCCATGTGCTGGCTCTGTGTGTTGCAGATCGTGGATCTCCTGCTCACGCACGGCGCCGACGTGAACATGGCAGACAAGCAGGGCAGGACACCGCTGATGATGGCAGCGTCCGAGGGGCACCTGGGCACCGTGGAGTTCCTGCTTGCACAAGGTTAGAGCATGTCTTGGGGAGTTCTGGAGTCCACCCGTGGCCAGTCCCACCTCACTGGCTCCTGCACAGCTGGAGTTTGGAGTGTCAGGGTAGGCCCTGTAACCCCACCGGTCACACCACTACCTGTCCAGCTCCTTGGAGAACGAGGCTGGAGTAATCATGGCCTTAATCTTGGCTGTGTGTTGAGTTGTGTCTTTGGTGCTCACAAACCCACCCATCAGAGTTAGCAAACAGAATAACATCCCAGGTGCTTTGAGCGTTAAAAATGTGCCCTTGAACCACACTGGGAGTGTTGCCCTTAGACAAAGAATGGACACACGATGCCACGGAACCGTGGGCATCGCTGTGGAATGGGCAGCAAGGCTCAGGCACAGACCAGAGCTGGGGACACTTGTTAATTCCGCCATTTTTAGCTCTTGTGTTGTTGCCCACATTTGTGACTCCAGCAGCAGCAGGAGGGTAAGACCCTGGAACAAGCGAGGGGTTGGTGGATTTGCTGAAAATAAATCAGAATTCTTTTGAAGGGAGCTCTGCAGCTCTGCACCCACAGCTTCCCTTTGCTCAGCCCTTGCAGTGGCTGATAACTCTCCCTCACTGGGACTTACTCAGCCAACGTGGTTCAGTTTTGCTCAGTTCTGCTGAATCTGCTGGAGGTGAGTCAGAACAACCCGTGGGAACACCATCAGCTCTTATTGCTGGACTTCTTTTGAGACTCCTTCTTCTTTTATTTTGTACAAATAGCCAGTGTTTGTTTGGTTTGGTTGGGCGATCTTTTAATTTTTTTTTTCTAGAAATAGCATTTAATTCTTGTATTGTTATTTGATATTTTTATTCCAGGTAAGATCCCTCTTTGGGAAGGGATATTTTCTTCATCTCGTAAGTGCCTGTGTCTGCCCTCTTAGCCAAAAAGTGAGACACTTGAATATTTTATGTAGTAGTTTTAAGAATATTTTTTTCACTGTAAAATTGCCAAGAACAAGTTTCCCATTGCCTGTCTGTCTGTCCTGAGCCACAGCCAGTGGGATTCTTGCTGCTCAGTGCTGTAACCTGCACAGGGATGTGACAAAGATCAGTTTGAGCTTCTTAGGAATTAATTCAATTAATTCCTTTCTGGTGTTCTGTTATTTTTAAATCTCAAATTAACACTCTCCGTGTTTGAGATGAAACATGGCCCCTTTCACAGCTTGACTGAGTCTGTGTTAAAAGGCTTAAAATAAGTGATATTTTTTTTGCCCGACTTGAGAACTGTGCATGTTGCTTAAGACTCAGTGGTTCAGAGGAGGATGAAAATACCAGATAATCTGATCTAAAATATGGGATTACCAGTAAATGCACATAATATTTCTCTGGCTCTTTGGACACTGAGAGTCCAAGAAGTCAAAAATATGAAAATTTTTACTTTAAAAGGTCCGTTCTTGTAATTAGCTTAGTAAACTCCACTACCTACCAGTGTAACACATGGTCCTGAAAAGGTAACTCAATCTTGGGCAGAGTGCAGTGAAATGTGGAGTGTTTTAATTAAAATGGCTTTGACAGTCCTGCTCAATGTTTCATTAAAATCAAAACTGTGTGAATCATAAGCCATAAGCATTAATTAGTGTGTTGCAAAGCAAATCTCATTTGACTGTACTTGATTAACACAGTCAGCATTTGTAAACATGTTTCATTAGCAGAGTTGGAGTCATCAATCAATTGGAAACCCCAATTTTTGGAGTTACCCACCTCTTAACACCCCAAAGTAATGGGGGTGTGAACAGGGAATTAAACTTCCCTGGTGGCAGCTCTGCTAAAGCTGGTATTTATATGAATCAGTGTGACACAAAGCAAAATAATTCCTGGTGCTCGTTCCTGTTGGAGGGAGCTTTATTCTGAATCTCCTTTTCCTACAAAAAGCAATCCCTTGATGTTTTTACTACCTCAGGATCACCCTGACTGGGCACTGCAGCTTTGGGTGCATCCTCTGTGCACAACAGATCCCACATCCTGCAGCTTTTTGATGTTCCAAGTGTCAGGCTTTCGTTTTTCCCTGGAGCTGGCTCATTGCTGTGCCTGCTGGATAATTAAATCATCAGACTAGGTGGATGCAAGAAATTTTTTGTCATGAGTCCCTAGCACAGGTTGCCCAGAGAAGCTGTGGCTGCCCCTGGATCCCTGGAAGTGTCCAAGGCCAGGTTGGACGGGGCTTGGAGCAAACTGGACTAGTGGAAGGTGTCCCTGCCCATGGCAGGGGCTGGACTAGATGACTTTAAAGGTCCCTTCCAGCCCAAACTGTGATGAACTCTTACATTTGGCCACTTGGGTGTTTTTATGGAAGGAGCAGCCAAGCCCTTCCCAGAAGCAAACTGGGTTTTCCCAGCCAAAATCCCTCCCGCTGCAGGATAGATCAGTCCCATGAGATCACCTTAAGCCACTTGGCCTCAAAACCATCCCTTTGTTTCCTGTCTGGCTGCCTCGGTGCTAAATAGGTCAGAGATCCCTGAAGGGTGAAGGATGTCTTTGGAGTCAAGCAGAGGCTCTGCTGGGAGCCAGGGCTGTTTCTGGAGCTTGGTGTTCTGTGAAGGTCATGCCCAGCCTGCCTTGGAGCAGCCTCTTGGCATTCCTGGGGTGGTGTGTGTTGTCTGCTCGCTCAGCCCTTCAGCTGGCACTGCAGGGACACCCTGGAGCCTGGCCCTGTCACCCTGTGGTACTGGGTGTCCTTCCACTGGCGAGTGGGAAGGCTGAGTGATGACGTGGCTTTCCAGGATTCCCTCTTACTGCAGGAACTTTCTTACCTGCTCCAGAAGAGTCAGAGGGAGAACACAAGAGAAGACTTTGATGGTTTGAATGGAAGGAAGTGTCTGGTTCAAATAAGCAGGAATGAAATGAGGCTTTATCCTGAGCAAAACTTGTCCTTGGGTCAGTTCAGGATCATGTGGAAGGGCTTTCCCAGAGCTCCAGAGGAGCTCCTGGGTGCAGTGTGGGCAATGGGAGAGAAGGCTGGCAAGGTGTTGAGGTGTCCAGAGAGGGGCAGTGGAGCTAGGGAAGGGTTTGGAGCACAAGTC
Source organism: Corapipo altera (assembly GCF_003945725.1). Lineage (NCBI taxonomy): Eukaryota > Metazoa > Chordata > Aves > Passeriformes > Pipridae > Corapipo > Corapipo altera. Next base: position 1,428,443 of record NW_020884966.1, read on the forward strand.
TGATGAGGAGCAGCTGAGGGAGCTGGGGTGACTCAGCCTGGAGAAAAGGGGGTTTGGGGAGGACCTTTTCATTCTCCACAACTCCCTGATAGGAGGGAGAAACCTGAGGGTGGGGTCAGGCTCTGCTCCCTGCTAACAGGCAACAGGACAAGAGGAAACAGCCTCATATTTCTCCAAGGGAGGTTTAGTTTGGATATTAGGGAAAATTTCTTCACTGAAAGGGTTGTCAAGTCCTACAACAGCCTGACCCAGGCAGTGGTGAAGTCACCATCCCTGGAGGGATTTAAAAGATTTCAAGATGTGGCACTTGGGGACATGGGTTAGTGCTTGGCAGTGCTGGGGGAACAGTTGGATTTAATGATCCTAAAGGTCTTTTCCAACCTAATGAGTCTGTGATTCTAAGTTGTCATCCCTTGGCCTGCACCTTGGAGCTGCCGTGTCCCCCTTTGGCGCTCCTGGTTGTCCCCTCCCTCACTGACACTCCATGCCGTGCTGGCAGCTCGGGGCTGGGCAGAGGTGTCTGAACACTCTTGGAGAAAACATTGCCATGTTATTTCCCTCCCCAAACAACACCCTGTGCCAGCAGGGAGCCCTCTCACTCTGCTGCCAGCCAGGCAACGCCTGTGAACGGGGGACACGTCAGCTGGGATGAACAGGAACGGTCAGGAAATCCACATCCCTCCCCCACCTGCTGAGCGTTCTTCTGGAGCCAGGAAAGACCTCATGCTGGGAAGTTTAGAGTTCACCTCCAGGAGAAAACCACTGCAACCGCAATCCCTCCCATCTGCTGGCAGGAGCATCCCACAGGTAGCTGCAGCTCCTCGGAGGAGCAGAGCTGGTGTGGATCATCCCTGCACACTCTGTGCCATGGCAACAGGAGTTGTCTTCATGCCATGAAGAGGAGTGTTCAGTTGAAGCTGCTGTTCAGCTCTCCTCTCCGTATCCATATGCCGTGTGGAGCAGCACTGACCCGTTGGTATGGCAGCGCCATTCCCTCATCCAAGAAAACGTCAAGTCCCTCTCTCCTTGGCTTGCAGTTGGCAGGAGTTTATCCCACAATGTTGTATTTATATTGGGTAAAGTTCAGGGAGAAATACTGCTGGAAATTGTGTCGTTTTGGGTAAAGGGGAGGGGAGCGAAAAGGGGAAAATATGTGCTTTTTTAGGAGAACTGAGCCGAATTGACTTAGTTCCCCGTGGTGACCTGCTGAAACAGCAAAATGGTCTTCATCTCTGACTCACACAGGCTGGAATGGGGTTGGATTAAATAAAAAAAAAAGCAGTTAAAAAGAAAGATTGATGTCTCAGACGAGGGATGTCAGATCCACCCTACTGCTCAGATGTTTGCCAGGAAAGCCCACAGAGGTAGGTGCGAAAGAGTTTGCAGCTTGGTGTGAATCAACTCGTTTGCCACAGTTCCCACTGGTGCATTTGAAGTCGCCACGGAGGGTGGGATCTGTGGTGGGAGAAACGTTAATAAAGGAATTAATAATTATGTACAGAGCTCTCTGAAAACAAGCTGTCGTCACCGAGCGGGTGGTTTGCGGCGCTCAACAGCTGAGAGAGCGCTGGAGTGAACTGATGCTTGTCCTTTCAGGTGCCTCCATCTCTCTGATGGACAAGGAGGGATTGACAGCCCTGAGCTGGGCCTGTCTGAAGGGCCACCTGCCCGTGGTGCGTTCCCTGGTGGAGAACGGAGCTGCCACCGACCACGCGGACAAGAACGGGCGCACGCCGCTGGACCTGGCGGCGTTCTACGGCGACGCAGAGGTGGTGAGTGGCCGGGGATGCACCCAGAAGGAAATGGGCAGTTGGTGTAAAAGCCAGAAGAATTGTACAGTTCAGCTTGCTGTAGCAATAAGCACAGAAGGTCCCGATCTTTCGTTCATGTGGGTGCTTCCAACAGAGGTTGATCGGGGAATCACACAATGGTTTGGGTGGGAAGGAACCTTAGAGACCATCAACACCCCTCCTGCCATGGGCAGGGACACCTTCCACTGTCCCAGGTTGCTCCAAACCCCATCCAACCTGGCCTTGAACACTTCCAGGGATGGGGCAGGCACAGCTTCTCTGGGAATTCCATTCCAGCCCCTCCCCACCCTTACAGGGAAGAATTTCTTCCCAATATACAATCTAAACCTACTCTCTTTCAGTTTGAAGTCAGTCCCTCTTGTCCTGTCACTCCAGGCTTTTGTCCAAAGTCCCTCTCCAGCTCTCTTGGAGCGCTTTTAGGCCCTGGAAGGGACTCTAAGGTATCCCTGGAGCCTTCTGTTCTCCAGGCTGAATGCCCCCAACTCTTCCAGCCTGTCTCCAGAGCAGAAGGACTCCAGGCCTCAGAACATCTCCGTGGCCTCCTCTGGATTTGCTCCAATAAGTCCATGTCCTTCCTGTGCTGGGGACCCCTGGGGACCTGGACCACTCCAGGTGGGATCTCACCAGAGTGGAGTAGAGGGGCAGAATTTCCTCCCTCGACCTGCTGCCCACGATGTACCCTTAGACCCCGTGGAGGTGTTCTTAGCCCAACCAGTGGAGCAGAACAAGCTTTTGCTTGTCCTACATCCCCAACACCTCATGTAGGTCTCTCCCAGGAGCAGAACTGACCGTTGGGCTTCTCCTTGCAGGTTCAGTTCCTGGTGGACCATGGGGCCATGATCGAGCACGTCGACTACAGCGGGATGCGGCCCCTCGACAGGGCCGTCGGCTGCCGCAACACCTCGGTCGTCGTCACCCTCCTGAAGAAAGGAGCAAAGATAGGTAGGGACAAGGGGACTCTGCCATCGGCTCTGTGCTCAGGCAGGACTCGAGCAGTGGGGCTGGCATCCTAAAAAACACGAGTGTAACCCCGAGGCAGCCTCAGCCCCAGCCGGCGAGTCAGCACTGCCTTCCTAGTGAAACGGGGACTATTATTTTATTTTTTTTTTTGCTGTCGTATTACTTTAGCAAAAGTTAATCAATAAACAACTGTCTCTTTGGCAAGGTCTTTCCTCTGGTAATGCTTTTTCTATCTTTACTAGTCTGAGTCGACAAGTGTACTCTGTCCATGCCTTGCTGTGAGCTGCTGCGTTCACTCGCTCTGTGTATGCTTCCAGACCTCAGTGTACCTGCACTGCGCCACACAGCCGCTCACGTTACGTTTTCCTGTGAAAGGGGATTTTGCTGGTGCATTGGCTTCCTTGCTGCCTGCCTCTCACAGCTGCTTTTTTCCTTTCTTTTTTTTTTTTTTTCACACCTTCATCCATTTTTCCCCCCTCTCTCCTACAACTTTTTGTTTTCTCCTTTCTTTGAAGGTTGTCAGACGTTACCGAGTCGCCCACGAGGTATATCTCATTGCTGTCAGCATCAGCTTCGATCTGATAGCTTTGTCAGCCTTGCTTTCTCCTGTTTGATTTAGCCTGCATGCGACCCCAACACCTCTAATCTTTTAATTTACCTCACCTTCAAATAATTTTTTTAATGACTGTTGCAGAGAATAACTTGAACTCAAAAACTAACCTCCTTCCCCCAAAACGTACTGAATATACTTATAGAATATTGTTGACTTATTCTTCACCCCCACTAATGAGTTGTCCCCAAATTTTTGCCACCCCTTCCCTCACAGTATTAGTGCTTGAGATCAGAGCTGGCTCTGCAGGGTGGGCCCTGTGCAGAGGCAGAGTGTCCCCAGCCCCACGACGCCCTCGGCACCAGCAGCACTTAGACAGGACCTTCCCTTTGTCGTATTTTCTGCCTTAATGGATTTTCTACTCTAGTCTTTCACATCTTGTGAAGCTGGAAATCACAATCCACTTAACCACAAACCACCTATCGACAGCCGAACTGCAGATTTCCCCAGTACACTTGCAGAGATTTTAATTTAGAAATACTTTTATGTAACCACTCTGATTTTTCCTTTTAAATACGGTTTGTTTCCCCCATCCCAGCCAGTTCCACATTCAGCACTGCCCTCTTGTGGAAACGGCTCCATCCTTTCCCAGACCACTGGGATTGGCTTTAATGACTGCAAAGAAAAACCAGTGCAGTGGGGATGACATTAATTTAAGTGCCAGAGGAATTATCAGCTCAATCATTTGGAGCACTCTACCCTTTGACCATGCCAAGTTGTTCTCTCCAGCAGAAATTCCCACCCCAGGGTATTTTTTCCACCCAGCTTCCTACCACCCTTGCATTGTATGAGTTCTTTACCCATCATGCATCCTGTACACTACAGGTCCAGCAACATGGGCGATGGCAACCTCCAAACCTGACATCATGATCATCCTGTTGAGCAAGCTGATGGAGGAGGGAGACATGTTTTATAAGGTAAGGAGAGTGGGTTTGAGAAAAGGCAACAGATGCAGTTTGCAGCATCTCTTGGTGGGAGGTTTGGGCTGCGTTGGGTCAGTGGTTGGGCTTCTCCAAACCATGGTTCTAATGCTGCCTCCTTAACCTGTGGCAGGTCAAAGCATTTCTGGTGTTCCAAACCATTTGGTTTTGGTTAGTGGGGTTGGGGAAGGGGGGATTGATTGCCCAGATCTGTAACAAAGCTGAAGCAAAGCCAAGTCGCTCTGGATTTGAGCCAGCACCTCGTCTCCTCTTTGAAAGCACCAGAACCCAAGTGTTTGTTGGGAGTGCTGCTGCCATGGCATCAGATCTGGCAACCTTGTCCTTACCTGGTGGGCTCACTGCTGGGGAACGGGGCAACGAGATAGGATATCCCAGAAAAAGTGCTGGAAGAAACTTTTTGCAATGAAGGCAGATTGTCAGGACACAACTGGCTTTGTTGTGTCCTGTAGCCCGTGGGAGACATTCCACTGCTACAGTAGAGTGTCTTTTTTGCTCTCTGTTTATTTTAAGCCAATCTTAAAAACCTGGAGATTTGCACACACACAGAAAATGTGCAAGTACAACAATGATTCACTGTGAGGCTCTAAGGGTGAAGCAGAAAATATGCAAAGCTGGCATTGTAACAGGAGTTATCTGCCAGAGATACCCGATACAGCTGAGAAACCTGAGTCTACAAGTTTTTAAAACTCACTATTCATAGCTGCAAAATTTATGTCTGGGTCATCAGGAACGGCTTGTGTCCTAGATCCCATCCTGCCCTCTTTCTCTCACCCTGGCTCTGTGGCTGCCCCCCTCCAGGGCTCACATCATCCCATCCCAAAATTAGGTACCCAAAATAGCAAAGATGAGTCACCTTTGAAGGTGACTGTTGCGTCCCAATAACTATAAAAGGAACCCAGTTACCAGACTTAGATGGAGACACCTGATTTTTAGATGTCTAAATTCAGGGAGGTGGATCTCAACCTGTTTGTCCAAGTTCAGAGCCACGTTGGTGCTGTAACATTTATCTTTGCTGTTGCAGAGGCTTCTCTGAGCCCCAGAGCTCCACCCAAAGTCCCACAATTCCTATTCCTTACTATTAAACTTTGGGTGGAGGGTGTTCTCCAGGAATGGGTAGCTGATCACCCAGCCCAAAAGACCATCCAGCCAAGAAGCAGATGGAGTTGTATCGAGCTAACACCAGTTCTGCCGTGTTTCCTGCTGTAGTGTGACAGCTCTGTACCAAGTGGGAGATCTCAACTTGCACGAGGCATCTGCCTTTCCAGCTCAGATGTTCCCTTGATCAAATGTTCTGGCTTTCCTTTCTAGAAAAGAGCTAAATAGTGAAGTTGTGTTTCCTTAACCACCTAAAACATTCCTGGGGCTGGCGAGTGAGTTCTCTGCGGGGAAGCAAACTCAACCCAAGGGTGTGTTTTGACATGTTTTCCTTCTAATAGAAAGGTAAAGTGAAAGAGGCTGCCCAGCGCTACCAGTACGCCCTGAAAAAGTTCCCCAGGGAAGGGTTTGGAGAAGACCTGAAAACCTTCCGTGAACTGAAGGTGTCACTGCTCCTCAACCTCTCCCGGTGTCGAAGGAAAATGAACGTGAGTCCCCCCTCTTTTCATGGCCTTAAACCCAACTTGCCACCTTTGTGCCCCTGCAGAGACATGTCCATCCCTGACCGTGCTCTGACCTCTCAGATCTCTCCTCTGTCCAACCTGGTTTGTCCTTCATGGGGCACTGACATTTTATGATTCAAAAGCAGTAATGATTCAATATTCATTTCAGGTGATTAAAAATTCATTGCTATGTTTATAGCTCTTTGAATATTTTATTGCTCCCTTTTGATGATGATGTTCACGTCGTCACATGGGGGTGGGTGGAGGCATTTTCCAGCTTTCTGGGGCAGCGGTGAGGAGGAGCCAGGAGATGTGCTCCTTTGAATACTAATTAATTTCAAATGAAGCAGCATATGCTTAGGGGGTTTGCACTTCCCCAGGGCAGTGACTCATCCAGAAACACCCCCACAGGCTCCCTCTCCTCCCAGAACTGCCAGATCCCTGTCACTCTCCCCTTTCCCATCTGGCAGCATCCAGACCAGCTCGTGCAGATTCCTGTTCTGCCAGCAGACAAGTGCCACCTCCCCTGGCTTGGCGTGCAGGGGCTTTCACCTCCACAAATTAAAGTCCCCTTAAACTCAAAAAGTGACATCTCTGCCGAGGCCATGAGCCAGCAAAGGTTACACTGGAGGGGAAGTGACACCTTCATTTCTTTAAGATGTGAGGGAGAAGGATGGAAAGCAATGGGAGTAAAATCTTAGTGCTGGGGAACAAACACAGTTTGGAGAAGAAGTGTGAAACTTGACTTTAAACCAGCCAACTCACAGCTCAGCAACTCCAGCTCTTGTCCTGTGCTTTAAGGACAAGATTTTTGATTTATCCTTAACTGGAGAATGTGAGGTTTTGGGCGAGAAAAGTTCAGAGGCTTTTAATTGCTTCTGCAGTTTTTGCACCTGTAGAAGAGACCATAAAAATACCTGCCTTGACTACCTTCCCAGTTGAGTCTGTTGGGCAATATCTCCTCAGTAACTGCTACTGAAGGTACAAATAGAATATGAGCGTCCCCAGGCAGGGCATCCCCATAGCAAGAGTTGGTTTCCCATGGTTTTGAACAAATCAGGAGCAGCACTGTTCCTTTCTCCCAGAGCTGCTCAGGTCAGCAGTCCAAAGCTTAGCTGTGGAATGGAATCCTCTCCACAGGGAAAAGTTCTCCTTCACAAATGCTGAGCTTCAACTAAGCTGAGCTTAGTGGGACATGAAGCATTTGGGACAAGGCAAGGGAGGACAGCAGCAAGGGCTGAACCAGAGCTGACAGTCTGGTCTCATGGCACTGCCACTGGAAAGCACCCAGAGCAGTCCCATCCCACACTGTCTGCTCCCAAAATATCCTCCCAGGTGAGGTGTAGGGGAGAAGTGAGGAACAGTGGGACAGGTGGCACTGATAGGGGACCTTTGCCAGACAGGTCACTGAGATATCACAGTCCTTCACAGGCAGCTTTCGTCAGCCCCTTGAAGAATGTCAGTGTGGTGCAGAGAGGGAGGGGGAGGGCGTGGGAAAGGTTTCCTGTGGCTTTCAACTATGGAAAAAAATCCTTCATGAGATAACATTCCAGCCTCTGCAAGACCAGATGTTTCCTCAAGACTGTAGGTTGTTGGAGAGGGATCTGCATGCACTTGTTGAGGATACAATGAGAACAGAACCAGTGGCACTCTGGCCTCTGGAGGTGATGACAGCAAGGGTATTACCAGAGATTTTTTTGGACATGCCATCATAACTCTCTGGCTGTAAATGATGTTGAACCCATGTGAAACATTCCAGTACCATCAAGTTTTCTGTGCTATGTGCAAAAAAAAAATCCATATTAAGTTTGTTTTCTTCCCAAGCTGTATATATTTTTATTTCTATATCTGTTCAGTCACTGACCTGCACACCTATTGTAATGGCAGGATTTTGGGATGGCGGAGGAGTTTGCCACTAAAGCTCTGGAGCTGAAACCGAAGTCTTACGAAGCTTACTATGCAAGAGCAAGGGCCAAACGCAGCAGCAGGTGAGGGGGGACAGAGAGGAAGGTGTGAGGGGCTGGTCTTTGCAAGCCTGGCCACCCCAGCATGGGCACCCACCCTGCAAAGCCATGCAGTGCCCCCATGGGAAGAAATGGCCAAGGAATGTTGATTAGTGAGATTACAAAGTTCTCAAACTCCAGAGTAACCCCCTCCCTCAACTGGTGAACTCTGAATGGAAGTGTTTTGAGAGGTTTGTCTTAGTGGAACTCTGTCTGGACATCTTACGACACTGGAAACCTGGACACCAGAGTGGGGTGTTCTTTTTCAGAGTACACTTTAGCTCAACCACAACTTGGACTTGAAGCAAGATATGACTCATGGCCTGTGTTGTGCAAGAGGGCAGACTCATTCCTCGTGGTGGTCCCCTCTGTGTCCTGCAGCCCTTCCTGCCAGGGCTGACCAGCTGTGCAGTGGCTCCAGGCAGGCGCTAGACAAGGGAGCGTCCAGACAGAGCTGTGCTCAGAGCACTGCAGCCAGCTCCTGGAGAGCTGCAGCCCTGGGATCCCCCTTGTCCAGCTCTCTGAAGGCTAAAACATGTGAGATTAGGTTAATTTGCCGTTCCTAAATGAGCAGAGGGGCTGCTTGGGAGTCCTGTTCTCAAGGGCTGGGCACGCTGTCGTTTCATCTCAGTTTAAACGGCAGCCGAAAGGCCTCACGTGGCAGTGCAGGGAGTGTGTGAGCCCACCTGTGCAAACATCCCAGCTCAGCAGACACCGTCATTTGACCTTCCATGCTGGAGGCAAGTGTGGAACAGAGCTCCTGGCCCAGCTGGTGCAGTGCACCAAGTCCTGATGTGACCTTCTGTTCCACAGAGGAGCCCTGTGAGCTGAGCCACATGCACCTCATGCCTTTCCTTTAATGGTTTCCCAAACTCCATTGTTCCCAAAACACTTGCAAAGGACCTTAAGACCCATGTTCCTCTCCAGATGATAACAGCCCCCCACATATATCAGCGTCCTTTTGTCCCCCGGTCTCTCCAGCAGAAAATGTCACCACTTTGGCTTTGCTTCTCCCTGTCCCAGTCTGTGCCCAGCAGCACCTCTGGGGTCACACAGCCTGGAGAGGAGGAGACTTTTCCTTCCTCCTCTTGTTCTTCAATGGCTTGTGCAAAAGATTAGGCTGGTGTTGAGGAGTTGCTGGGGGGTTTATTACTGGTGGGGGAGTTTTCCCCCATCTGGGTGGGTTTTCCCAGATGACAGTCATGTTCAAACACATGGGTCTGCTCCAAAGCAAACAGTGTCCCTGTAAATAACCCCCTTCCCAAGCTCCCACCTCCCTGTTGCACCTCCCAGGCTGGCCTTTCCCCCACAAAGGCTTCCCCAGGCAGCTCACAGCCTCCGTTGCTCGATTCCTTCGTTCCAAGGGAGTTGGACAAATTCATTGCAAAATTGGAGAGACAAGCCATGCCCAGAGCGCTGACCCGTGGGAGCCCCTGAGCTCTGGAGCCAGCCCTGACGCTGTGTGGTCTTGGCATCAGGCAGAAGTTGGATTTTCACTGGCATAAGTGGTTGCAGCTCTGTCAGAGCTTGTTTACAGCAGTGCTGAGCTGAGGTCGTGGTGAGTGATGTGTTGGTGTCCCCTTTGCTCACGCTGAGGTGAAGCTCAGGGAGGTGCTGAGGGCAGTAATTAATTAATCCTAACGCACACCAGAGAGTACAGGCATGTTTGCTAGGCTGGGTTGTGCCATCTCAGGACTGCGTTCCCCTCTTCTCCAGTATTTTCCTTCAGTTTGGATAAACTAAATCCAAGGGAGGCCCATAAGGCAGAGTGTGAGAGGCACAGCGAGCAGTAGCAATGACAAACATCTCCCTCAGTAACACAGACGAGCCACTTACCCTCCTCTGGAGCCTCTGGAAACGGCTCCATTCCAATCCAGAGTAACTTCAGTTCTCATTTCTGTCCCTTTGTCGAGCAGGCAGTTTTCAGCAGCCCTGGAGGACCTGAACGAGGCCATCAAGCTGTGTCCCAACAACCGCGAGATCCAGCGGCTGCTGCTGCGGGTGGAGGAGGAGTGCAGGCAGGTGCAGCAGCAGCAGCAGCAGCCGCCGCCGCTCCCGGCAGAGCCGGAACCCGAAGCCCAGCACGAAGAGCTGTACTCTGTGCAGGATATCTTCGAGGAGGAGTACCTCGAGCAGGACGTAGAAAATGTTTCCATTGGCCTGCAGACAGAGTCCAGGCCAAACCAAGGGCTGCCCATCATCCAGAGCCCACCCCCGTCCCCCGCTCACAGGGACTCGGCCTATATCTCCGGCTCACCTCTTGGCTCTCATCAGGTCTTTGATTTCAGGTCCAACAGCTCCGTGGGGTCTCCAACCAGGCAGGGCTACCAGTCCACGTCTCCCGCTCTGTCTCCGACGCACCAAAACTCACATTACAGGCCCAGTCCTCCACACACGTCCCCGGCTCACCAGGGCTCCACGTACCGCTTCAGCCCCCCTCCCGTCGGAAGCCAAGGGAAGGAATATCAGAGCCCGCCGCCGTCTCCTCTTCGCAGAGGCCCCCAGTACCGCGCCAGCCCCCCTGCAGAGAGCATGAGCGTCTACAGGTCACAGTCGGGCTCCCCGGTGCGTTACCAGCAGGAGCCCAGCGGGGTCACCCAGCTCCCCGGCAGACCCAAGTCTCCGCTCTCCAAGATGACACAGAGATCCTTCCAGATGCCCCAGCTCCCCGTGGCTGTGCCCCAGCAGGGGCTGAGGCTGCAGCCAGCCAAGGCACAGATAGTGAGGAGCAACCAGCCCAGCTCCGCCGTCCACTCCAGCACTGTCATCCCAACCGGGGCATACAGCCAGGTTGCCCACTCGATGGCCAGCAAGTACCAGTCGTCGTCGGGGGACATGGGGGTCAACCAGAGCAGGCTGGTCTACCAGGGCTCCATCGGGGGCATCGTGGGCGACAGCAGGCCCGTGCAGCACGTGCAGGCGAGCCTCAGTGCCGGGGCCATCTGTCAGCACGGAGGGCTGGCCAAGGAAGACCTTCCCCAGAGACCGTCCTCGGCGTACAGAGGGGGGATGAGGTACAGCCAGACACCTCAGATCGGGCGGAGCCAGTCCGCTTCCTACTATCCCGTATGTCACTCCAAGCTCGACCTGGAGCGTTCTCCCCTCCCCGCCAACCAGCTGGGCTCTCCGGATGTGTCTCATCTCATAAGAAGGCCCATCTCAGTTAATCCCAGCGAAATCAAGCCTCACCCGCCGACTCCCAGGCCGCTGCTGCACTCTCAGAGCGTGGGCCTGCGCTTCTCCCCTTCCAGCAATAGCATCTCCTCCACCTCCAACCTGACTCCCAACTTCCGCCCTTCTGCCTCGATTCAGCAAATGGAGATTCCCCTCAAGCCGGCCTACGACAGATCGTGCGACGAGCTCTCTCCGGTGTCCCCCACGCAGGGGGGTTATCCCAGCGAGCCGGCCCGCTCCCGGACCACGCCCTTCATGGGAATCATAGATAAAACCGCTCGGACTCAGCAGTACCCCCACCTCCATCAGCAGAACCGGACCTGGGCCGTGTCGTCAGTGGACACTGTCATTAGTCCCACGTCTCCTGGCAATCTGCCCCAGCCGGAATCCTTTAGCCCGCCCTCTTCAATCAGCAACATTGCCTTTTATAACAAAACCAACAATGCACAGAATGGCCATTTGCTAGAGGAAGACTATTACAGCCCCCATGGGATGCTGGCCAATGGGTCCCGGGGAGACCTCCTGGAGAGAGTCACCCAAGCCTCCTCGTACCCCGACGTCAAGGTGGCAAGGACGCTGCCCGTGGCGCAGGCCTACCAGGATAACCTGTACAGGCAGCTCTCCAGGGACTCCAGGCAAGGGCAGACGTCCCCAATCAAACCAAAGAGACCATTTGTGGAGTCTAATGTGTAAAAGACGCTTGTTGGAGTAAGACCCTCATGTTTTCAGCACACACTTCCAAGCTTGATTTCCATGCATATTATTATTATTATTATTAATTATTATTATTATTATTATTATTATTATTTTTATTTCCCTCTGGTAGCTACATGACCAAGTTTCTCCGGTACTTTGTGTGGTGGTCAGACAGCCATGCACGTGCTCCAGCCCTTTCGTTCCCCAGCTGACTGTGAAGCCAACATCAGCCGAGCCAGTATCGTTTGCCCAATTCCAGCAAAGTTCCAACCAGGATATCTTAGTCCGTGGTGCGGGGTGGCCCAGAGATATCCCTACGCAGCGGGAGGTAACCAGCTCTTTTTCTAGAGACAATTGCCTTCGATTTAAATTGGTTTCTTTTGTCTCGATGAGCTCTTACTCAATTCTGATGGGAATTCCTAGGGATCACAGGAGCCTTCCCAAGGCTTGATCTGCGGGTCCCCGTGCCAGCCAGGTCATTTGGCTCTTTGCCCCAAAGAGCAAATTACCCTCAGCGGGCGAGGCCTGAGGGTGATGTGATGTAACACCAGTAGCTATGCACAACACCCATCCTGATTCCTCTGGTTTCCAGCATTTTAATCCCAGTTGGATTCCTTCCTTCTTGAACCGTGTCGTCGGTGGTGGGGTGGGGATCACTTTGCTGCTTTCCAAGTACCTGCCAGGTGCCCCTACACTGATTTCGTTGCTCTGGGACGTTTTACAAGCATTGAGGGCTTAAGGTTGGCCCTTTCTTTACGTGTTTTAATCAGCCAAGGGAATTGGCCAGGAACCTGTTTTGTGTGAACCGGGATTGCACCAACTTCCTCACACCACTGGCAAACTGCACCTCACATGCAGCATTTGCACCGGGGAGGGTCAGTGCTGGGGCCTTCATTTGTGGGGGGGGAATTTATCACTTGAGAGGAAAAACAAAAATCTGACTTAAAAAATTTTTAGGGTTTTTTTTTTTTATGATGAGGATGCAGAACATTGGCACGGTAGGTCCCAAAAGAGAAAGGCTCCTTCTGCAATCCCAGCCCTGCAGCATCCCTTCCCTCCAGCTCTCTCCCACCAGGGAGCCAGGGCTGTAGCAAGGGCTGCACCTCTCTAAGATCCCTTCCCAAAATCCTGGAAAGCAATGCTGTGTTCCAGAGCTGTACATGGCAGAGACCATGTTTTGCTTTTTGAGGAGCTGTAGTTAAAAGACACCTATTTATAATTTATTTATGTTACCTATTTCAGGGTATTTTTCATTTTGGGTTTTTTTTTCCTCTTGTTTCTGGGGTTTTAACCAAATGCGAGTCACATCAAGACGACGTGAAAAGCAGGGGCCGGTTCCAAGATCCTTTTTATAGGATTTTCAATAAGTTTTCAATTATTCGCCGAAAATTTCTTTTGGGTTGTTGGGGGGGGGGGGGTAAGAACTTCCTTTACCGATTCCCTTATTCCTGGTGGGAATTCCTCCGTTCCTGAGGGCGAAGGGTGGGATGCCGGGGAGGGGGAGAGCGATAACCCTGTAGCTTGTTTTAAAGCAAACTTAGTGCCTGTTGCCCGATGCCGAACCTCACTCATATCAACTCTTGGGAGCGATCTCAGTGCTGAGCAGGGGGAGCGATACCTTCCGGGGTCTCCAAAGGGCTAAATGTGAATCGATTGCAAGACTTCTTGAACCAAATCACGGGCTCCAACCTTGGCTGGTGTCAGTGAGCACATCCCAGCGCCACTTCACTGCAGCTGCAGCCAATTCCCACCAGCTCGGGACTGGGTCCGAAACTCCTTAAGCAAACCCTGGCTTCGTTGGGGCTTTTTGTTTTCTTCCCTGTGTGGGGCTCAGCATATCTTGTTGCTGTTTTGTTGCCTAATTTGCTCAGAGCGAGCTGGGACGTGTAAACCTTGGGGGGTGATGGAGGCTTGTGTCTCATAGACACATGGAGAGCATTCAGGGGAGTGTTTCCTCGATGAGTCTTGGCCATTTTGAGCTCTTTGGTCTTTGTCTGAGCCGGTATTTGGATTGAGGTTGGTGTTTTCTTCCTTGAAGTGCGACCCAGTGCTGACTCTTTGCTTTACCACAGGGTAAAGCAGGGGCCAGACTGGGACCCCCTCAGTGGGGCGAGTCCCCCACGGCCGTGGGGACACCCAGCTCCGTGCCCTGTTTCTCTCCTTGCAAAGGGGGTGCGATGGTTTTCTTTCTCCCTCTGTTTTTTGAAGCAGCACGTTCTGCTTTGTAAGGAACGGCCGATTTCTCCTCCGCAACCCACGGCCGGCACACGTATCCAGCGTCTGGAGCTGCACCAGTCGCTTTGCTCAGCACCTCTTGTCCTCCAGCTTTCTGCCCGAGTGGCTTCCTACCTTTAGTTGCTTCTTTGAAAGGAAAAAGTAACCAAATTGAGCCCCATCCCTGGTGTTTCCGGCCGAGCGAGGCGCGCTGCGGCCCCGCTCCGGTTCTCCCCGCTGAGATGCCAACGGGACGGTCCGAGAGCAGCGATGGGAGAACTGCCCGTGCTTTGCTTTTGCTGCTCACTGCCTCGTGCTCCCAGTCCTGTCCTTCAGAATGTCCCCTCACAGCACTTCTGTGTGTAACTTTCGGGCTTATGAAGATGTTTCAAGGGAAGATGAAAACAGCTCACACTTTTCAACACGAGCACCAAGCTGAAGAAGGCTTAAAACACTGCGGCGTGCAGGTTTTTTCACAATTCCACGTGTTACATTTTTCACAGAATTCTTGCACTAATGGTTTTCCATCTGTTCTCTCTGTAAATGGGTGCACTTTACTGTTTGAATTTGTTACTATGATAAATACTGGATATTTAAGCGTGAGTAGTGTCTTCATTAGAAAAATAGCAAAACAGCTCTTGTCTCTTAGTGTATTTTTCAAAAAAAGAAAGGAGAAAAAAAGAAAAGAAACGAAGCAATGAATCATAACATTTATAGCACAAGAACTGACTCCTGTATATAAGCATCAACAGATTGAGTAATTTTTGAATACAAAATTATTTGCAGCGGTTTTAAAGCACTTCCCCAGCAATTCCCGTAGGGACAGTCGAGGCAGGATGGCTGCTGTGGTCGCCGGGTGGGTAAAGGAGCACATCTCTCCCTGGAAAAGCTGTTCTTACACACTCCCCTGTGTCTTCAGTCATGATTTGGGCTTGGCAGGAGGAGAAGCAGGTCGTTCTGTGTGGTGTTGCCATGGTCCTGTTGCACTCGGGGGAGCACGAGGTCGGATCTCACCTGAGGGCCTTTCATCCTCTACTCTTAGATCCAGGTCTGACGGGCCCGGGCTGCATTGTGGGATCACATCCAGAGTTTCAGACATGGTGCTGTCCTGTCTGTCCATGCTACATATTCAATTACTCTTTGGGTAATTAAGATGCAGGACAATGCTGCCAGCTGGTGCCTCCATCCCCTCCTGGCTTCAGTGGCACGGCTGGCGAGCCCCTTCTTCAAGTGAGCGCAGGATTCTTGGATGCACCGAGTAAAGGAGGTTCTTGATGACACTGAAACTCCGGGTTCAGTTCTTGGGGTGCACGGGGAAGGCAATGCCAAAGGTGATGCTGGGATTGACCCCTTTCTTCAGCCAACCTTCCCACCAGGTGTCTCATCCTCACCTGTGGTTGCTCCAAGAGCCAAGTGTGCCTCTGCAGAGCTGGAATCATCTCTCCCACCATTAAGTGTGGGTGTCTGTCCCATCTCTCAGTGGGGATTCATCAACTCTTGCTTTGTCTCCCAGGTCAGGAGGATGCTGTGGTCCCAGGGGAGGGGACACCCACCTGGTGTGGTGGGGGGCTCTGCAGGGTCCCCCCAGCCAGGCTGGGAGTGGCAGTGGAGAGCTTTGAACACAGTCTTGAGTGGGCACTGAAGTGCTTAGGAAAGGGAGGGTTTTACAGACAGATCCTTTGGGATCCATCTCCAAAGAAGGCACAGCCTGAGCTGCCTTCTCTGTGTCGCTGCTGGGGGGGCTGTGCCGGCTCCGACAACCTGAGGCGTGTGTCTGTCCGTCTGTCTGTCCGTCTGCTGTGGCACTGGTGCCCAGCTGGGGCTGTTCGAGCACTGAACTTTTTGGTTATTTTTCTTTGACTTGGCTGTGAGGGAGCCACGTGGCTGGTGTGAACACGGGAGTGTGAATCTGCCAGACACCGGAGCCACGCTGGGATCGGGTCTGGAAGCAGGGTGGCAACTAAACCGGGAGCAATTCAGTCCCCTTCACAAAGGTTGCTGTATATTCAGGGTTACCCAGGAGAAGTTTAGCTTAAAACCGAAGTGCCAGCTCCGCCTTATCTAGAGAACCAAGCAAGCCGTCGTGCCTGCTCGTCCTCCACCTTCCTCGCCCGGGGGGGGCCCGTGGTGAGCTGTCGGGAGCTCCTTGGTGGTTGTACTTTGCTTTAGTCTTGGGAATTCAAGATAACTCTTCTACCAGGATATCAGTGTCTAACCAAGGGCTTAGGGGAAGAGCTGCTGTACCCGCTGGGACCTCTGTGGATCAATGCCTTCGCCCCGCACAGTCCGGCGGGGGTGTGTGTTGGACACAAAGCACAATGGTTTGAAAGTGAATCTGCGTTTTTTTTTTCAGCTTTGTGTGAATAATTGCTGGATTTTCATTCAGTCAAACTCTTTTTTCTAATATATAAACCACTAAGGGCTCAATTCTTTAGCAAAGATGCGTTCGTGTCCAACTCCTGATGTACAGCTGGATCTCACCACCGCTGGGACAGACCGGCCCGAGAGGAGCACAGCGTCACCGGGGAAGCCAGCAGACCCCCAGCCCACCCGCCGTGTCCTTCCTCCTGCTCATTTTCCAGCTGTCACGGTACTGGGGAGTCAGCAGCCGGGTCCCATCCGACGGGATCGCATCCTGTGGTCCTGAAAACAGAGGGGCTGCTCTGCCAAAAGACTTTGTCCCTTCGGGTGACGCTGTCCGGGGACGGCGGTGGGGCGGGGAGGCGTCTCCTCCAGCGGGTCGGGGTCGGGATGGGGGGGTGGGAGAGCCTCGTGCCCAGGGAACTGGGTCACCACGGGTCTGCCTCGCTGTGCACTGACCAGCCAGGCACTGAGAGCAGCACTGTGTGCTACGTGCAGCCCCTTCTGTCGCGCCACCGCCAACCCAGAGACTCGTGTGGACTCTGCCAGCACTGCCGGGCTCACCCTGTCCAGCCTTTTCTTTGCCATAGTGTTGCATTCAGCGTTCAGTCCCCCTTCTGTCTTCACATCCGAGAGGATCTGAGTTGGGTACAAACACGTCCAGTACACCCGCCTTGTGCTTTGTACAATTCCCTGGTTGCCATCCTCCGAGACACTTGCTGGGAAGATCTTTAAGACACTTAAATTTTCCTTTAGCTTTTCTATAATTCTGATGTAAAGGACTTTCTCTCTGTACAGTATATTATCCAATGCATGTTCTGTTCTCTCTACTGATATATTGAACACCACACGGTTGTGATATTGTGCAGTGGGAAGAGCAGCCCCTGCCGACAGCAGAGGCCTTTGCCTCTCATCTCTAAGGAAAGAAGAAAACATATTTTTTCCTTTGCTGTATTTGCTTGAGCAGAGTTTTCTTGTCTGTACATGTGAGCTGTGAGATAGATGTGAAAAGTTCAAAAGAATGCATTCCCCCCCCCAATGTATACAGATTGTAATCTGTACAATGAAAACTGTATGTATGAAAAAATGTACTTATTTATAAATGGTTAACACTTGGAAATGGTGTCTGGGCTGCTGTTTTTCCCACACTGGGCTGAATGAAGGTGTGTTCTGATGCTTCTTGGTGTGGAAATGATGGTGCAAGGGTTGGGTCTGGCAGTCACTGCGTGGGGATGGGGACGGGGACCTGGCATCACCAGGAGCAGGAGGGGACAGCAGCGCTGTCAACAAAGGGCATATAATAATATAGGGGATAATAATTGTGATAAAATAGATGAGGGAACTCCATCAGAGAGTTTTCATCATCATAGAATCACAGAATGGTTTGTGTTGGAAGGGACCTTAAAGCCCATCCAGCTCAATGCCCCTGCCATGGGCAGGGACACCTTCCACCAGCCCAGGTTGCTCCAAGCCCCATCCAGCCTAGCCTTGGACACTTCCAGGGATCCAGGGGCAGCCACAGCTTCTCTGGGCAACCTGTGCCAGGGCCTCCCCACCCTCACAAGGTTTCTGGGTTAAGTTGGGAAAGCACAGCCTGGTGCTGTGGACACTGGAGCCCTGAGGGTCCCCTCACTTCATCCCTGCTGAGCCCAGGGCTCAGTTTTGCAGCCAAACACCCCTCACAGCTGTGCCCATCCAGCCTCCAGTGCCAGGCTGGGCTGGACACACCACGCTGGAAGGATGTGGCATATGGGGGCTGTGATGAGCAAAATCCCCCAGTTTGGGCTTTGCTTTGGAGCACTGGGATGTTGGAGCTTCACCCCCGCAGCTGCCTGTGCTGTAACCCAGAAGGGAGCTGCTTTCCGCAGAGATGAGCTCCCATCTCAGGGATGCACCTCCGTGTTGCAGTGGGTCTCCCCCTCTTCCACGGGCACATCAGTGCGTGGCCAGATCCTGGAGATGTCCCTAGGGGGTCGCTCATGCAGCCACCATTGAGCTCTGCAGCACCAGACAGGACAATCCCACTCCAAACTCCCACCCACCCACCTTCCCCAGCCCCTTGGGCGGCTCCTCTCCCAGCCACCCTCGGCATGTGGGAGCTCAGGGGTCCCCTGAAATGATGATCTGGGGGGGTACAGACAGGAGGAGGAGGGGTTAGCTGCAAACATTTATTACATTGGGAGCATCCACTGAGCAGACAACACGTCTCACGCGAGGGGAGAACATTTGGACACGAAGCTGCTGAACCTGCACAGGCACCGGGTCACTCCAACACCCCTGGGAGCTGTTTGTGGGGAGCAGCCCCCATGTGTGGCTGTGGCTGTGCTGGAGGGCATGGGAAATCCACAGGGAATGGGAAATCCCAAACATCCCCTCTGCCCATGGGCACTGGGAACGGGCTGTGGGGTTGGGCCACTCACAGTGGGGAAATCTGCGCTCCTGCCCCCTGTCCCCGGAGCAGGGCAGAGCCTGGAGACCCCCCTCCTTCACACCTCAGCACCACTTCCAGCCCCTGCCTGGGGCACTGCCATCCCCACGGGGCTGGGGCAGGCTCGGGGGGCACCGGGGGCTGCGCAGGGCAGAGCTGAAGAGGATTAAGGCCAAGCAAGGCTGAGTCCAGTGGGCAGCGTTGCACCAAGAGCGTGGCCTTCCCCAGCTGTCCTCATCACCCTGACACCATGAGGAGCCCGTGCCAGGGATCAGGGAGCTGGGGGTGTCATTGGCTGCCACCACCTGGGCTCTCTCCCTCCGTCAGGGTCTTGAAGTCCATGGAGAGGGCCAGCTCCTCGGCCAGCGGCGGGCGCTTCCACTCCTCCCGTGTCACCACGTAGCCCACCACCAGCCCAAAGGCCACCAACATCACCCCCAGGGTGTTGGCCAGGACACCCTCGGGCACAAAGTGGCTGTAGGAATCGCTGCAGGGATGAAGTGGGATACTCAAGCCTTGGGGTTTGGGTGGGTCTGTCCCTCCCTTGGCTGGGAGCCCCTCCTCATCCTCATCCTTCACACTCTCGGTGATAGCACAGTCCTCTGGTGGGACTGTTGGCAGCTCAGCAGCTTCCCTGCCAGATGTGCTGCCCCAGCCAGAGGGACATGACTCCTGGGGTACCCCTTGGCCCTGTCCCCACAGTCCTGGGACTGGAGGGAGACCCACTGGGGACATCACTGTGTCCTCCAGCTGCAAGGGCAGAGGCCTCGGGGACATGAGTGTCCCCGGAAGGTTCTGCAAACACCCAGTTGCAGGGAGGTGACACTGGTAATGTATTCCTGTCCCCAAAGAAAGCTGTCACAGGATCCAGCCCTTGTTAAACATCATCTGGGAAGTGACTCAGCAGCAGCAGAACTAAAGGCCTCAAGGGGAGATTTAAGAGCTGCAGCCTGAGCAGGGGCCAGACTCTGACCCAGGGGGCTGGAGCAGCCAATTGCTGGGGGTCAGGGAGGTCTGGGGGGCCACCCTCTCCCCCCAGCTTGGTCACCCACCTGATTTTGAAGAGGAGCATCTCAGTGATGCCCAGCAAGCAGGAGGCAATGGAGAGGATGAAGAGGGCGATGCCAAAGAAGATGTGCTGGGGCTTGTACCGGCCTCGCAGCGAGAAGGAGGCGCCGGGGAACAGGAAGAAACTGCAGCCCAAGAGCCACTGTGGGGACACGGGGGTGTCACAGGTGCTGAAGAGTCCCTTTATCCCCCGGGGGAGGATCCCCAGCCCTCACCTGCAGGAGGTAGAGCACGAAGGTGGCCATCCCACACCAGGAGTGCAGGCTGTACATGTCGGGGGTGCCCTTGGCCCGGTGGGACTCAAAGACAGCGATGATGCCTGCAGAGAGGAGCCCGTCAGCACACCAGGGTCACATCCTGCCCCCCTCCAGCCCCCCCCAGCCCGGTGCTCACCCACGAGGGCGATGAGCAGGGCCAGGCCGTGCAGCAGCGCGTGCAGGGCCTTGGTGGAGCGCTTGGCTTCGTGCCTGAACACCCGGTACACGAGGAGAGCTGCGGAGAGAGCACACATGAGCATCCCCGGGGGTCCCCCACCTCCCCGCACCCCGCATCGCCCCGGGGTGCCACACGCAGGTGGGGAGGGGGTCCTGGAGCATCCTCCCTGTGTCATTTATCACCGCTTTGTCCCCTTCTCTCCCTGCCCGGCCGCAGCTCCGGGGCGTTTCGGAGGCTGCAGCCGGGACGGGGAGCGCTCACCGTCACCTTGCAGGAACACCATGCCCAGCACCATGCACAGGGGGTGGGCGTTGAACTGCAGGGGGCTGTGCCAGGCCACGCCGCCCCGGTACCGGCCCAGCCAGGCGCCCGTGGTGGCCAGGAGGGTCAGGCCGAGCAGCTGCGACACGGCCACGAACGCCGAGAGCCCGGCGGGGCTGGCGGGCGGCGGCCCGTCCATGGAGCCTGCGGGGACACAGAGCAGCGGGCAGCGGAGCCGCGGGGGCCCCGCGGGGTCCCGGCCGGACCTGGGGCAGGGTCCCGCTGTGGGCAGGGTCCGGCACCTCCGCCCCGCCCTCACCTGCCGCGGAGCCGGAGCTTCCTGGTGTGGCTGCGTCACCCGCACCTGGAAGTGGCTCCCGGCAGCCACGGCACACCCGTCCCTGTGCTCCTGCCCCTGTTCCTGCTCCTGTCCTTCTTCCCAACCCTCCTGCCTGCTCCTGCTCCTCTGTCCAACCCTCCTGCCCCTGTCCCCCTGCTCCTGTCCTTCCTCCCAACCCTCCTGCACCTGTTCCTGCTCCTGTCCTTCTTCCCAACCCTCCTGCACCTGTTCCTGCTCCTGTCCTTCTTCCCAACCCTCCTATCCCCTCCACTCTGCTCCTGTCTTTCTTCCCAACCCTCCTGCACCTGCATGCTCCTGCCTATGCCCTGCCTGCCCCACTTCTCCTGGCCCAGCCCTCTAACCACACCATTGCCCCCATCCCCAGCCCTCCACCCTTGTCCCTCCATGCCTGTCCCCCCGTCCTTGTTCCTCCATCTCCTTCCCTCTGTCCCCTTCCCTCCATCCTTCCCCATCCCTCCATCTCCATCCCTCCCACTCCATGCCCATCCCATGTCCCACCTTCACCCCCTCCCCAGCTCACCCACCCCCAGAGCCGCACAGCGACCCCCAAACCCTGACACAAGGCAGCCAAGGGATGAGCAACACTGCTGGGGACCCTCTCTGTGACAAAAGCAATGGCCCTTGGGGACATGGGGCTGAGTGAACCCCCCTGCTGGGGGGGAGAGGGACAGACACGTGCTACCCACCCACAGCCACACCAGACCCCCATCCCACGGCCCCCAAAACCCCCCTGCACCTGCGTCAGGCTTTGTGCTGGGTTATCCCCCGATGAATCAGAGCCACCTCCACCACTGCCAAGCCAGCTCTCCTCGTCACCCAGAGCCAGCAGGTCCCAGCCCAGGGTCCCCCCCGTGCCCCAGCCCTGCTGCCTCTGGGGAGGAGCACCCGGCAGACAGACCCACAGTGCTGTCAGGACTGGGGGGAGAGTGGAGGTGGGGGGGGATGTAGGATGCATTAAGACCACGCACACACTTTATTCCCAGCCACCTTTATTGGATCAGCCAGATAAGTGGGTTAAGGGAATTGGTTTATCCCATTAAGTTGCACTGCAAAGGCTGCCTGCCCCTGTCCAGCCTCACTGCCCGGGGCCATGGGATGCTCTGTGGGACGGGCAGGGGGACCAGGCTGGGGAGGGGGGGGGCATCCGGCACAGGCACAGGCTCCTCTCGCAGCACAACAGCCACCCCCAAACCCTCACCACACCACGGGGCTGCTGGTACCTGTGGGGGTCCCAAATGGTTGCCTGAGTACCCTGGTCCTGCCCACACATCCTCCCACCAGATGCAAACATCTGGCCCTGCTGGCACTCACACGGGGGGTCAACCCAGTCCCCAACAGCACTGAGGATGGAGGGGTAGGGAATGACCCCCCCCAACCACAGCGACTGGCAGTGGGACACGGAGTGTTTGTTGGGAATGAGATCTTCTGAGTTACCTGTGAGCCACAACTGAGAGCCAGGAAAGCTGGAAGTGACCAGACCCTTTCTCCAGCCATCCCAGGATGGGGACCTGCCTGTCCCCTCCCAGCCACGGCTCTACCCTCCCTGCATCCCCAAACACAAACCCAGTCCCCCTCT
Organism: Corapipo altera; assembly: GCF_003945725.1. Classification (NCBI taxonomy): domain Eukaryota; kingdom Metazoa; phylum Chordata; class Aves; order Passeriformes; family Pipridae; genus Corapipo; species Corapipo altera. The sequence continues at coordinate 1,450,940 of NW_020884966.1, forward strand.
CCCAAGTGCTCCCCGGTTTTTTTTAGGGGGGGGGAGGGCGTTCCTCTGCTTAACCCCCCCCCGATGGCCCGGGGAGGGGGATGCCGTGAGCACATCCCACAGCCCGTGAGCACATCCCACAGCAGCCTGGGGGGGTCTCGGGGGAGTCTCTGCTCTCGAGGGGGGCTGTGGGCTCATGCAGGGGAGGGGGCTCCCTCCAGTTCATAGCTGGGGGAGGCCTGAGTGATGTGCTGGGGGGGTTGGAGACAGACACCCACGCAGCCCCCCGGGCCCCCAACCTACCTGTGGGTGCCGGGTGGTGCCGCCTGCGCCAGGCCCAGCAGTGACAGTGTCTGAGCAGGGACAGGGCCACGGCGTTGGCAAGGCAACGGAGTGATGGCAAAGCGAGGGGGGGCTGCACCCCCAGCATGGCTGCAGAGGGAGGGTGTCACTGCAGGCAGGGTGGGAAGGGGGCTGCAAAACTGAGAGGGGGGATCACCATGAAAGGGGATCTGCATATTCTGGGCACAGTCCCCAAGGAACTGAGTCACTGGCAGTGTGTGTGACCCCCCCTTCATCTGTGCCGGGCACCCACCTGAGCCCCTGCACCCTGAGACACCCCCTCTCCAAATCAGGACCCCCCAAATCCCACCGGATCAGCCCCAGGAACTGTCCCCTGGGGACAGCTTTGCCACCATTCAATTTGTGTTTGGGCCTTGTGAGTCTGGCTCGTCCTTGCACCCCCGGCAGCACTGGGGAGACACACTGGGAAACATCCCCTTCTTGGATAGGCCTGTGGGTCAGGGGATGGCAGAGGAGTGACATGTTCCCAGGGACCCCCCGTCCCGATCTGCCCCACAGGAGACCCCCCAGCAACGCCGGGCACATCCTGTGCTCCCCATGGGATATCCCTGCGGGAGAAAAGCCTGGAGAAGGGATATAAGGGGAAATGGGGGAGATGGGGAGCGTCTCCATCCCGGCTCCTCCTGACCCGGCTGCGGGCAGGGACCCCCGGGGGATGCAGCGCTGAGCACCGGGGTGACCATCACCCCCGGACCACTCCCGTTCCCCTGGCCGAGTCTCTGTCCGTCTGGTGTCCGTGTCCCTGTGTCTGCCCGTGTGTCTGTGTCCGTGTGTCCCTGTGTCTGTCCCTGTGTCTGTCCCTGTGTCTGTCCCTGTGTGTGACACCACTAGATGTCACCAGGAGCCCGCGCAGCGCCCTGGGGAGGGAGGGAGGGACCGCCCGCCCGAAGAACCTGGAGCATCCTCGGCCCTGGATCACCCGTGGGAGCCAGAGGGACCAGGTACGGACCGGCTGGGATCGGGAGCATCCTTGAGGTTGGATCCCCAAAGGGACCGGAGCACCCTCTGCCCAGACCACTCATGGGAGTCAGAGCATCCTGGGACCTGGAATGGCTGGTGGGATCTGGTGCTCCTCTGATGCAGGAGATCAGGTGTAATAACCTCTGTAGGGGTGCAGAGCTGCTCCCCCAGCCCTTCCCTTGGGCTGCTCTCACTCACCCAGACCCCCTCAGGAAAGACACCCCCCAAAGCCCCTGCTGAGGTTCCCCCCAACATCCCCATCCCATTCTCCTCCCTCCCACCTCCACCAGGGACTTGTACCATGGGGCACAAACCTCAGGAGCAGCAAACTCACCACCATAGTGTGATTCAGCAGAGCTGAAATCTCAGTGCAGCCCCGGAGCCTGATGGAGACCTGACACACCAACAGCAAAGTCCAGGCCCTGCTGCAGCCCAGGGCAGAGTCCTGGAGCCACCACCCTGGAGCTTTGCCCACAGGAAGAATCCCGTGACAGCAGAAGGTGGCAGGTGGTACGTGGGATCCTCCCTGCCAGAGGATCCACTATCACCTTCCAACCTCTCCTCAGGCTTTATCACTGACTGGGAAATGAATTACCAGAGTTAATCTACTAAAGCCATAAAAGCCACCATAAACTGCAAACCTTGAGCCCTCAGGCTGTGCCATGGCTGGGACAGGCTGATATGACTGGCATGGGATGACCATACCCAGGCAGAGCAGGGGCAGGATTCCCTCCACCATGGCCCAGCTGAGAGCCTTGGAAAAGCCTCAAAGGGGATGAGATTTGGGGGTTCATCCTTTCGGATACTTGGTAAGACATAAAGCTTCACCCTGCTGAGAGCAGCACTGCGTAACCCAATACCAAATAGCTTTAGAAATGTTTATAACTGTGTCCAGCTGAACTATCTCAACTTTCAGCAGCCAAAGAGACAGAGCAGCCCTCAGTCCTTCAGGATCACATGGACATGGATCTTGTCCCATCCACACAGCAGGGACAATGGCCGTGTTTGCTGAGGGGCCTCGGTGGCAGCCAATCCAAGGACAAACGAGCCCCTTCACCACTGAATTCCTCTTACCAGGGAGCAGCAGCCATTTGTAACCAGCTCTTTAATTAAAGGCATTGCCAGGGGCATAAAGGCTTTATTAAATCTGCCTGAGCTTTCCCTGAGCTGGTGGTAATGAAAACCTGCCAGCACTGCCGGGATGGGAACGTGCCCGTCAGGGAGCAGAGCCAGTGCTGGCTGCCCTGGTGTGGATCTGCAGGGCCAAGGGGTGCTTGGGACTGTTCAGGGATGCTCAGGGATGGTCAGGAATGCTCAGGACTGTTTGGTGCTGCTCAGGGATGCCAAGGGATGCTTGGAGCTGCTCAGGGATGCTTGGGGCTGCTTGAGACTGCTCAGGGATGTTCAGAGATGCTCAGGGATGTTCAGGGGTGCTTGGGGCTTCTCTGGGATGCTCAGGGATGCTTGTGGCTGCTCAGGGATGTTCAGGGATGCTATGGGATGTTCAGGAATGCTTGTGGCTGCTCAGGGATGCTTGGAGTTTTACTGGGATGTTGAGGGATGCCTGTGGTTGCTCAGGGATGCTCTGGAATGCTATGGGATGCTCAGGGATGCTCGAGGTTCACACAGCTTCTTTCAGATCAGTGAGCTGAGGTGGCTCAGCTGGTGCTACTCCAGCTCCCCAGTTATCAGCCTGGCACCTGCTCCAGCTTTGGCACCCAGGGATTGGTAGGAGCACCATCAATTGATAATTCATGGTAAAACCAGCAGTTCCTGTCCTTCCCCAACTGCTCCCCCTATCCTGGTGCAGGTGTCTTCCCCTCCCTCCACCACAGATTATCAAATTACCATTTTGCTGATCTAACTTTTTTTGGTTGGTTGGTTTTGAGTTGTTGGGGGGGGTGTGTGGGTTTTGTTTGGTTGGTTTTTTTTGTTTTTTTTTTTTTTGGTCTCCTTCTTAAATCAAATTTTTATTGCTAAGAAATGCTAATTTGCAAGATGCCTCTCTGGAGAACTGCGCTTGAAGAGCCCAGCTGCCTCAGAGGAGCCGAGCTGCTGCCTGAAACAACCTCAGCTCCTGCTGTTCTGTAAGAAACCCCAAACCTGGGACAATATGGACAGTTTTTCACTAAACATAAGAGAAAAAAAACCAGCAGTCATGTTGGAGGGCTCCGTGGCTGCCAAGAGGGTGGCTGAGCGGTGGCTGGGGACTAAGCACTGCATCACATCAGGGGGGTTGATCCCCAATTCCCTGGGGTGCTGGGAAGGCTGAAAAATAGGTGATTCCCAGCTGGGGCAAAGAACTTGGCTCCTTCCCAGGCTGCGAATCAGCTGGAAAAGGCTCTGGTTCTCCTCCTGGCAGCAATTAAGCCACCCCGTCCCTCCTCCTTGCCAGCAGCAGAACTTTGCTGAGCGGGGCGGGCGATACGATCACGGCACAGCCCGTGCAAACACTTAATCTCTTTCAGAAGAGGCTGAAGGCGCGTTTACGGTGGTTTTTTAATAGCAGGCTGGATAAACAGCAGCGATAACCCGCGCCGGGCTCCCGGGGGATGATTAATGCTCCCAGAACAGTCACGCTCGCTCGCCTCAGGGCTGGGATTGTTTTCGGTTATTAAAGAAGGGGGGGAGAAAAAAAACTCAGCATGGGGAATAATGGACTTTGCCATGTTTTATTGGGCTGACGGTTGCAGAGGGAACTCGTTGGCCTCTTTGCTCACCCCGTATCGGTGCCCAGCACTGGCTGGCTGGCGAGGATGGGGAGATGGAGGGACGAAGGATGAGGACTGAAGGAGGAGGGAGGAGGGATGAAGGATGAGAGATGAAGGAGGAGGGAGGAGGGATGCAGGAGGACAGATGAAGGATGAAGGACGAAGAACTAGGGATGGTTTCTGGCCAGGTTTTTACTTCTTACCCTGTGACACTCTTGGCCACGTGCCCGGCACTGTGGCTAACGGCTCCCCAGGGGTTGGACTATTGGAGTCTTGTGTTTGTTTAGGACCCTCCCAAAACTTGGGCATCATTTAGGGGCCCTGAGCCCACCACTGCCTCCAGCACGCTGCTTACCCAGGACCTTGTACTGTCATTGCACATCCTCAGGGCCCTCCTTGCAGTGGGCACGTGCCTGGGCTGCTGGCACCGGTCCCAGGCTGGGGATTAAGGCTGAAGAGATCTGATGGTGGAAACCACGTCTCCACCCCCTTCCCATCCACCTCTGGCCCCACGGAGCTGCCCAGCTGGGCAAAACACATGGTCCCCCTGGGGCTGCCCCATGCTGCCAGCCTGGGTCACATGTGTCCCCACACCTGCACCAGGACCAGCTTTTTCCTGGAACAATAAACCCTTCTCCTAGGGCAGGACTGTGCTGGAAATTGTTGTCTTGGGGTGGGGTGAAAACTGTGATGATAAGGAGCTTTCTGCTGAAAAGCTTTTCTTCGTCGCACTGAGTGTGCACTTCTGGAGATAAAGCAGCACTCACTGCCCGGGGCCGGGGTGAGCTCCCATTGCACCCCATCCCCACACAGAGGGGACTCACCAGGCTTTAAACACATCCCTCATCCAGGGAAAAGCTGGAAACAGCCCCACAGCATTGCAAAACCCCTCTGCTGAGACCTTTTGCAGTCAGACCGTAGGAATGAGGACTCCTGGGACCTTCCTGCTGTCACAGTCCCCAAACCCAGGTGACATCAAGGGGCTGCACCGACCTCAATAGTTACTGTAAGGGTTCAAAATTATTTTAGCAATCACAGGTCTGAAATAAATGGCAAAAATTCCAGTTGCTTGGGGCGTTCCTTTCATTTTTTTGAGAAGATCAGAATAAAAGCTGTTTGTTTAGATGAAAAATTTGGACTGGAGAAGTGTTTTTTTCCCGTCTCCCTCACGGCAGCGTCACCACAGCTGGGAAAGCGGCTTAGTGAATTATACACTATGATAATTGATTGAATTCATCAGTAAATAAAGCAGCAGCCTTTAAACTCGGGGTCTGGAGAGGGAGGAAAAAATTCTCCATGCAGTGATTTGTACCAAGGGGCACAGGAGTCTCCATGCCCACCAAACCACAGCCACCAGGAAAAGTGACACACGAGGCTGCACATCCGATTAAAAAAAGCTCTTTTTAGGTTTAAATCAGGAAGGAATCCTTTCTCTTCCCTCCGGAAGCTCATTGGTTCCTCAATTAGAAGTTTTGAAGCACCCTTGGAACCTTTGAGAAATGGCATAGGGAAGCCAAAAATGTGGTTTATAATCAAAGAAGGGGAAAATGATCTAGACTGTCCCCAGGCAGAGGTCTTAGGGCTGGGATATACCCAGATAAATCACAAAATCTTCCCAGCCAGCACCTGGACCATCCCCAAATCCCTGCTCCTTTGCTCCACCACCGCTGCTCACCCTCTCCCATCACACCACAACCATGGACAATACCTTACATCTCCCCTAAGAAACATTTGCTGTCAAAACTCCGTATTTCATTCTTTTGGGGATTCTGGGTTGCACCAGTGAGTGCCCCTTCCAGCACTGCGGGCAGGGAGGTTTTGCAGGTCTGGCAAGCCGAGGAGCTGATCCGAAATGCCGGGAGCAAGTCGAGCTCCTCCTCACGTGAGGCACCGCGGGGACAGTCCGGCCATCGCACACGTGTCCACGCACACGCACCCGGGCAGGGGGAGGACAAAGTCTCCACACGGGGCTGATGGCGATGAAAAAGGATGGGAAGCCTCCTCCTGGGCCAGGGCGGTCGCTGGGGACGCCACTGTCTCGCCCGGCGTCGCCCGAGCCCGCGTCCCCCCGAGCGGTTCAGCATCCGTCTCCGTGGCAACGCATTTCTCACATCCCTCGGTATTCCTGTCCCTCTGGTCCGTGGTGCTGGCAGCCCTGGGTACCCTGCGTGCTGGGAGCAGATGGGTGTCCATGACCCATCCCAGCACCCCTGAGAGGGGTGAGAAGAGCAGGGATAGATCCTCCTGCTCCGCAGGGTGCCCATGGGGGTCTCTGAGCCCATCCTTGGTGCCCCAGCATGGATTTGGAGCAGCACAGAGACACCAAAGGGCATCTGCCAGCTTTGCCTTCCTGGACCAACAATCACATCACCTGCCAGCGCTCTCCTTCATGTGGGATATTTTTCTGCCTTATCCCAGCTGGAGTTTTATAGCATGGATGACACAGAGCCGTGGTCACCCTTGGAGATGCAGTCATTGAAGAGGAACCTCTTCCCCAGCACAAAGTCCCACAGCAGCAGCAGCAGGAGCATCAGCAGGAGCAGCAGCAGCCCCTCTTGCACCAGCCCTGGTTGATGCTCAGGTGTGAAGTGACAGAGAGCTGCCCTTCCCCTGCAGAATCATCCACTGGACACATCCACCTTGGAAAAGCCCTCCCTGGCTGGGATTCCCGGATACCAGTGACACTGCACAGACTGTTTCAGCTTCGCTGCTCTCCCAAAACCCCCATTGGTGCCAGAGGCTCCACCACAACAACCCAGAGCTGGGAAAACCCCTCCCTGGAGCAGCTGGAAACAGAGGTTGGAGGGGTGCAGGAAATCTCCATTCATCGGTGCTTGGGCTCCAGCCAAATTGGAGCCAAACCAACCATTTTTCTCCAGCTTCCCAGTAAACTGGACTTTCCACAGAGCTGTGACTGGTGGGGAAAGGGGCCATCAAGGGGGGGATACAGGTAGATGCTGGCTTTGTCCCCAACTCCATGGTGTCCAGGCTCACAGGTGGTGCCAGTGCTGTTGGCACTCCCCTATGGGATTGGGATCAGAGGGATGAAGGATTTTTGGGTGTCCAGGTTGGTCTGTGCAGGTGGTGGGTGGTAGGCCAGGGTAGGAAGTTGTGATTTTTGGCAGGAGGTATAATAGACATCAGAGTTGCAGTCTCCTAAGTCCCTTTTTTTTTCAAAATGGCCCTGCACACCCTGTAGGGTTCCCAGTCCTGGCAGGAGGACTTGTCTCTTGTCAAGGGGCCACGTTGTCCCTGTGGACCCACCCCCTAGACTCACCCCAAGGGGTCATGGTGGTGCTCAGTTGCTTCACAGCCCCCAGTAGGGTCAAAAAGTCAAGGGTTTCCCTCTCTCCCCCCAGAAGAAGCTCCCCCTCCATGGCAGGTGTCTGCTGTGTCCTTATGGGGTGATTGTCCCAACAAGGAGTGATGGGCTCAGCCAACCCAGGGCCTAAGCTCAGCCCAGGCACAGTTCCCAGGGATGAGGCCGGGCCCTGGGGAAAAGGGATTTAGTGGATTAAATAGAAAACAAAAAAAAAAAAAAAAAAAAAAAAAAAGGAACTGTCAAGCCCACTGACATGGGTCTGGTTTTCATTTTAAAGGAACTTTTTGTTACTTGTTTGTCATCAGCCTAATTCCTCCAAGTCCATAACACTTGGTGTGATGTGATGTGATTTCCCTCACAGCCAGGAGAAACACTCAATATCTTGGAAAAATGAGGCTGTGCTGGGAAGGGGGTCACTTTGGCAGGAAGCAGAGTGAGATGGACCTTGGCTGTGTCCCACAGGAGTGTTTTCCCTCCTTCCCTTGCCCTTGTGCCCCGTGGTCGGTGGCCAAGGTGCTGCCAAGGGGCATCCCCCGTGTGATGCCAGTGTGGGGGGAGGTGTCCTGCCAAGCCCCGTGGACCAGCTGAGCTGGATCCCCCCGCGCCGAGCCGGGAGGGGACCGGGACCCTGTAGGGATGGAGCTGCCTCCCACCCACCCCGTGCACCCCAGCCTTCCTCCTTTCTCTTTTTTCTGCCATTCCCTTGATTCTCCTCTTGATTCTCCTCCATCTCCTTCCCTCCCTCCCGTCCCAGCCCCTTCCCCTTCCCTCCCGGCAGGGCCAGGAGCCAAAGGGACTTTGCACCCCGAGGCAGCGCTCGCTCCCCGCTCCTTCCCCGCAAGCCTTGGAGCCGCCGAAGGGAAGGCAGAATGCTCCGGTCTTATCTGCGAGGGGAGGCAGGCTCGGTGGGCAGGGTTTGCGCGAAGGCTGCTGGCTTATAAGCAGCCGGCAGCGGAGGCAAAGCTGTCTCGGAAGGCACCGAACGGGGCCCCCCCTCCGCGCAGCGCTCCCGCCGCGATGCCCCCAGCGCTGGGGCTGCTGCTCGGGCTCAGCCTGGCAGGTGCCCTTCGGGCCCAGTTCGAGCCCCCCCAGCATCCCAGCACCGAGCAGGGGGCCGCCCTCTTCGCCAGTGACTACAACAGCACGGCCGAGCTCGTCCTCTTCGAGAGCGTCTCGGCGAGCTGGAATTACAACACCAACCTGACGGCGGAAAACGCTGCTCTGCAGGTGGGTGGCGGGACGGGGGGCGATGTCACCACGGGGGTGGCCCCAGCGCCGGGGGCTGGGGGGGCTGGGGGGGCTGGGGCAGGGTGGAGGCACTTGGTGCGCTTCCCTTCCTCCCTGCGGGGCTCCTGCCTCAGCACCTCGGGATGGCAAACCAGGGCTGGGACTCGTAGTCCGGGAATCACAGGGGTTTGCCCCAGATTGGTTCTTGGAGAGGCTGCACCCCAGAGTGACAGCTCTGGTCCCAAAACAGAGTCCAGGTTATTTTTAGAGATGATTCCTTACTCCCAGCTCCTTCCACTTTCCTTCCCCCCCCCTTCCCAGACCAGGGTCAGGTGTCAAGTGTCCCTGTCCCCATCCCTGCCTGCTGTCACCACGTCCCAGTGCTGGGGGTTTTAGTTTGGGGCAGACTCAAAGTGCACAAGCAACTGGGTGGCATCGTGACTGAGGCTGCCATCCCTTGTGCATGTGTCCCCTGTCCACGGGGGCGAAGCCAGCTTTGGGAAAGCACTCCAGGCTGCTGGGAATTAGACATCAGCCCAGCTACGTGCAGGCAGAGTCCCTGTGGGGACCAACTGTATGTGCATCCCACAGGCATGTGAGTGTTCTCCCAAGGGTCTGTGTGTGTTTGGGCTGGATTTAGTGGGTCAGGGAGCTGGAGAAACCCAGGGGTTACTCTCACTTGGGTGAGCTGCAGCACAACCCAGGCCAGGGGATGGCAGTGCCCAGGCAGGCTGTGGAGGTTTCCCTGGATCTTGCTGTGCCCAGGGAGCTGCTGGTGGCCCAGCACAGGGTCATGGACATGTCACCACATAGCTATAGCTATAGGTGCAGCCTATACACAACCAAGGTGTGTTCAGGGACCCCAATGTCACCCAAGGGCTACCACACAGCCCTGAATCCCCCAGATCTGTGGGGGTGGGAGCACAGTGTGCCCTGTGCAGGAAGGAAACACGTCTTCCTGTGCAGGGGGAAAGATCCCTGCTGGGTCTGGCCACTGCCAACTTGGCAGGACACCCGAGAGGGCCCAAGTTCCCCTTCAGCCTTTTTTTTGGAGAGCTGACGTGATGTCTGGGCAGGCAGCCAGCCCAGACTCCAGGTATGGTGGTGTCAGGGACCTTGGGGCAGAACAGGAGCATCCCAACCATGCTGAGTCCAAGGTTAGGGCCAGGAGAGCACCTTGCGTGGGCTTTTCTCAAAAGGTATTTCCAGACTGGCTTTCACCCTTTTCTGTGCTATTAAATGTGTGAGGATCATGTCCAGGAGCTCCCTGGGATGTCAAGGCTCCTAAGCCAGCCCAGATAGAGGTGGGGATCCAAACTCCTGAGATGAGCCCACGATGGGGCAGCAGGGAGGTGTGTGGTGGGATGGGGAGGCACTGACTGCTAAAGGATTAACAGCTGGACAGCAGGACCCAAAAAGCTGAATTTGGGGGATCTGGGGAAGGCTTGGGCTGTAACAGAAGAGGGACTGAGTCAGGCCAACATGGCATGGGCAGCTCCAGGACCTGCCACGAAGGGTGGCCCTGGGACAAAGTGACATGGGGGGCAGGAGGCCGAAGGCAAGGGCAGGGATGGACAGAGGGATTCTGGACAGACAGATGAACCATCTCCTGCAAGCTGGGGCTCTGGGCGAGAGGTTGATGATGGTGTTTGGGGTTTGTGAGCTGCTCATGGGCACAGAACTTCTCCAGGTGTCCAGGGCAGGGCAGTCCCAGTTTCCTGGGCTGCATCCAGAGACTTCACCAGGAGCAAAGAGAGACCAGGGTGGGAGATCTGGGGACTGCTGATATCCAGGGGCCTCTGAGCCACACACAGGGACACCCCCCCCAAGAGAGAGATCCCAGATGTGGAGGCAAAGGGCCAGGGCTGGTGGGCACGGCCACGGTGAGGGGGTCTCGGGCAGCGCCGCTGGGCTCAGCTCGCTCCACCAGAGCTGTCAGGAGAGTTTAGGGCACGATTCACTTGACCAAACACAGGCACCTCTTCAAGGAGAAGACAAAACACAGCTGGACTCTGCTTCCTCCTGCTCCCCCAGCTCCGTGCAGGGTCTGGGGAGGGGTAAAGATGTCCCCTGTTCAGTGGGATGATGCAAGAGCAGGGTGTCCGTGGGGCTGGCACACCCTGGCATGTTGAGGGATTGGGGCCGGTTGGTACCTGGGGTGATGCTGTGGGCACTGGGGTGTCCAAGGGAGGGGTGGGAGCCTGCTGCTGGGCTGACACTGGCACTTTTGACATTCCCACCACCGTGTCCTAGGGCTGCGTGGGTGTGTCTGCCCCGGGCAGCTCCAACCCTGCTGCTCCACGACTCCCTTCCCTCCCCACTGCCAGCTGAGGGAATGCGGAGATTAAAATAAAACAAACCAGGCGTGTTGGAGCCGGGCTAAAAATGCCACGAGTCACAGCTAATGAGCTCCATAAATCACACCGGGCTGGCACACGGACACCAACCAGGAGCTCTGCACAGTCTCACTCCATCCTGTGCATCGCCTGGGCCGGGACACTCTCAAAAGTTCGGTTTCCCAAAAATGCAGCTGACAGTGGCCAGGCTGGGATGTGACCGCCTGCAATACACCCTGTCCCAAAATCGTGGTCACAGCTCCAGCTGCCTAAATAACCCCCCACGGCTCAGGCAGCTCCCTGATGTCCCACGGGCCTGGGAAGAGAGGTTGGGGCGGGCAGATGGGTGACAGAGGGACCCAAAACTGAGGGTTCGGAAAGAATGGGTGCCCCTCTGCAAGGGGAAACCCAGATAAGGCACTTACAGGGCATGGGCTGCAGACACCCAAGAGAGAAATGTATAGAAATAGAAATGTACAGACACAGAAAGGAGGGAGAAAAGCAAATAGGGCATCTCAGAGCTCCTTCTGAAACCAGGGTCTGGCAACTGCCAGAGCCAGCCCAGGAGCACCTGGACACCCTGCCCGTGTGGCCTGGACACTCAATCCCAGCATTCCCACCCCATCTGGGCCACAAGACCCCAGAGCTGCCTCCTGAATATCCTCAAAGGCCACGTCAGTGGGTGTTCATCAGGAGTGCTGCAGGCGAGTGGGGGCTGCAGACACTGCTGTGGGGGCTGGAAGTGATGTCTCTATCTGTGGATGCCACGGACTGGGGACAGCCCTGCCTGCCACCTCACATCCCGTCACCTCTGACTCCCACAGACCCTTGTGGCTCTGAATCCCCTCGCCAAACCATGGCCTGGCTGGTGGCATGTCCCAGGGCTGGTCCTGAGCCCTCATGTCCCCTCTCACTGTGCAGGTCCAGGCGTCGCTGGAGGAGCAGAACTTCACGGAGCTGTGGGGGAAGAGAGCCAAGGAGCTCTATGGCAACATCTGGAGCAACTTCTCAGACCCACAGCTGAGGAAGATCATCGGCTCCATCCAGACCCTGGGACCCTCCAACCTGCCCCTGGACAAGAGAGAGCAGGTAGGGGAGCTGTCAGCAAAGCCCTGGGCATTGCTGGGTGCTGTGAAACCCCTTAGGGGGGATTTTTTCCGAGCATCCAGACTCTGCTGCTGACCTGCTGTATTTTGGAGGGTGTCACTGCCCTCTGCACAGGGAAGGCAGTGATGGAGGGGGAGATGGGATGCTATCTCCAAGGGATGTGGGGTGCCAGCCCTAACCTCATCTTGGAGCTATCCCAGCAGGAACTGGAGATTTCCTCCTTACACAGAGAGTCTTGGGCGTCACCTGGAGACCAGCCAGGCTGTGCCCACGGCCAGGGCAAGCTCTCCTAACCCCTTGGGGCTCCTTAGGGATGCAGCCCCCTGAAAAGAAGGGCTGCTGCAGCTGCCCGGCTCCTGAGCCACCCGTGAGACAAGGAATGCCCTGGTGACACAGTTCCGTGCCAGGGACATCAGGACGTCCCAAGCCTTCCCCACCACGGTCCTGAGCTTTCAGGGTAGTTTGCCTGAATTTTGATTTCCATGCATGAAAACATTGCCCAGGCTGAGGCTGGTGGACACTCACCTCTGCACGAGCGCAGGGACCGTCCCCTCCGGCCTGACCCGCGGCTCCCTGACAGCCATTCCCACCGATACAATCCTTTCCGGAGAACTGCTGGCGCCGGTTCCTTCCAGGAAACCCATCCCTGCCTTCTCCCAAATAACAGAGAGCATCACGTCTCCTCCCTGCACATCAGTCATGTCTCACCCATCCCTGGGCAGCTCCGTCCCACAGCCACCACTGCCCCCATCCCCATCCCCTCCGCCCAGCCGGAGCAGAGGGATGGGAGCAAGGAGAGAGACAGAGCAGAGGAATTTCCTTCCCTGGGAATGGGTTTCCCGGGCATGTTCCAGGAAACCTCCCGTTGCTATTGTTTGCTGTTGTTGAAGTTCACAGAAAAAAAATCCCCCTCCTCCTCCTGCTTTTCTTCTCATATTTTTTTTAACCAGTTTAGATAAACAGGCTGTGCCACGGCCCCGCTGACAAACAGCTCTATAAACAGCCCCTCTCCAGAACACCACTGTGCAGGGATTGTCTGTCCCAGAGAGCCTCCCTGCTCCCACCCTGACATGGGTGCAAAAAACCGGAGTGACAACACACTTATCTCACCAAAAACGTGCTGTGTAAACACAGCGATCCTCCTCCACATCCCTCTGGACACACACAGCCTGTAGATCCCTCCTGAAGGGTCATTCCTGTCCTCTCCCAGCCCCAACATCTTTTCCTTTCCCACAGTACAACACCATCCTGAGCGATATGGACAAGATCTACTCCACAGCCAAGGTGTGCCTGCCCAACGGCACCTGCTGGGATCTGGAGCCAGGTATGGTCCCTGTCCCCCCCTATCCTATGGGGTGCTGAGCACCCCATGGCCATGACATGATCCCCACATCCTCAGCGGGTTGGGATTGGCAGATCCCACCCACGTTCATTGGGATTGCCCCAAGGTGAGGATGGGTCCGGGTGGTGGTGGCGGTGGTGGCATCTCTGCAGCTCTACTGTGGGATGTGCCCCTTCCTCCTGTCCCTCTCTCATGTCCTACTTGTCCCCTCTGTCCCAGACCTCTCGGACATCATGGCCATGTCCCGCAGCTACAAGAAGCTGCTCTATGCCTGGGAGGGGTGGCACAACGCCGCGGGGAACCCACTGCGCCCCAAGTACGAGGAGTTCGTGCAGCTGAGCAACGAGGCCTACTCGGCAGATGGTACGAACCCGGGGTGGATGCAAGGGGTGGTCAGGGATCAGGGGTGGGAATTGGTGCTGGGACAATGCCCTGCTGCTCTCTCTCCCCACCCCACATACAGCCAGACATCCAACTTCCATTTTCCCCAGTGCCAGCACTGCGTGGAAGGGGCAAAAATCCTACTGATGATCCCTGGTCCCAGCTTTTGGGAGTGGGTGGGTGGATGGGGCTGGAGCCAGAGGTCATCCCTGTCTCCCTGGCAGGATTTGAGGACACAGGCAGCTACTGGCGCTCCTGGTATGACTCAGACACCTTTGAGGATGACCTGGAGAGTATCTACAACCAGCTGGAGCCGCTCTACCTCAGCCTGCACGCCTTCGTCAGGAGGAAGCTCTATGACCACTACGGCCCCAAATACGTCAACCTGAGGGGTCCCATCCCTGCTCACCTCCTGGGTAAGAGATGGGACCCCCCCAGCCTGTGCCCAGGGGTGCTGGTGGGGTCAGGGGAGCACACGCAAGGCCCTAATGGGACAGAGAAGTCCTGGTTGTCACCACGTTTCTCTTCTGACCTACCACCAGCTATGCTCCAGCTGTTTTCTCTTCTCAGGGAACATGTGGGCTCAGCAGTGGAACAACATCTATGACCTGATGGTCCCCTACCCTGAGAAGCCCAACCTTGATGTCACGAGTGCCATGGTGCAGCAGGTGATGGGCTGAGGGACTCACTGGGGGCACCAGGGGCAAAAAATGGGGGTGTTGCCCAAGGCTGGCCCATGACATTGACCCCATGGGAGTGGTTTACCTGCATGGGGGACAGCAGAAAAGCCATGTCCAGAGGGGAAGGGACAAAGAAATGACCTCACTTTGTCTCTGACAATGACCAAAGAGGCAGTGGGTGGGCAAAGAGGAAGGGCAGTGCAGTGGGATCGGTGCCAGTCCCAGGGCTGAGGGCTGTGTCCACACCATCCCATAGCTCTGAGTACCCCTGAGGCATCAGCCCTGCTCCCTTCTCCTGTCCCTGCCAGGCACCAACACCATTGCTCGGTGCTTCTTAGGAAGTCCATACCAATTCTGGGGCTGGGACTCCCCACCACGGGGAGAGGGGCTGAACCTTGGTCCCTTGGAATGATCCCCTTCATCCCTGCGGTGCTGGGAGAGCACCAGGGCCAATGCCCTGCACATGGGCAGCCCCTTCCCCGGCCATAACCCGCTGCCTGCTGCCCACCAGGGCTGGAATGCCACCCACATGTTCCGGGTCTCAGAGGAGTTCTTCACGTCCTTGGGGCTGCTGGAGATGCCCCCCGAGTTCTGGGAGAAGTCCATGCTGGAGAAGCCGACAGACGGGCGGGAGGTGGTGTGTCACGCCTCGGCCTGGGACTTCTACAACCGCAGAGACTTCAGGTCTGAGGGGGCACCAGGGACACAGGGCTGTGGAGTAAGACCCTCCTCCATCCCCCTCGGTGGTCACCTTCTTGGGGACTCGCAGCCTGGCCCTGCAGCCCAGTCTGGCACCTTCTGAGGCAAGGTCTTGAGTGACCACACTGTCCTGCCTTCCCCTCCACTGGGTCTGTCCCTTAATCCATGGGATACTGTCACCTGCTCCGGGACTGTGGAGGGTCCTTCCCATGGAGGGTGTGCACAGACAGCCATGGTCCCTCCCCCAGCTCAGGCAGTGCTGTTTTCACCCCCAGGATCAAGCAGTGCACGTCGGTGACCATGGAGCAGCTGTTCACGGTGCACCACGAGATGGGCCACATCCAGTACTACCTGCAGTACAAGGACCAGCCCGTCTCCTTCCGCAGCGGGGCCAACCCCGGCTTCCACGAGGCCATCGGGGATGTCCTGTCGCTGTCTGTCTCCACCCCAAGCCACCTCCACACAATCGGTCTCCTCAACAATGCCACTGAGGATGCAGGTACAGCAGCCACCCCGGGGAGCTGGGTGGCCTGGAGAACTCAGACACTGCCTGTGGCACTAGGAAGGGTTTGGGAGATGCCAGGGTGGGCTGCAGTCTGGCAACACAGCCCAGAGCAGGTACAATCCCTTCTTGTCTCCATGGATCCATGTAGGACCTATTTTGTCTCCATAGATCTAAGCACAACCCCTTCTTAACTCCATGGGTTCTTCTAGGACCTGTTTTGTCTCCATGGGTCTATATCCAACCCCTTCCTGTCTCCGTGGGTCTTTGTAGAAAACCCTTCTTGGCTCCATCCTCTTCACCCCTGAGGGCAGGGGGGATGCCCTCCAGAGCTCATCTGTGCCGTTCCTTTCTCCATCGCAGTCCCCAAACCTGCAAACAACATCTTTGTGCTTGATTGGCTTTGACCTTTCCAGCATTCCTCCCTCCCTCCCTCTCTCGCCAAGAAACATCCACCCCGGGATCTCCCGGTGCAGCTCTGCGGAGGTGGCACCGAGCACTTCCATGCACAGTCACGAGGACAGTCAGGGAGTGACATGTCCTCCTGCCAGCCAGTGAGGCAGAGCAGGACTTATCCCTGCAGGGCACTGCCTGCCTTGGCAGGAGCCTGTCCCCCCTCCTGACTTCTCTCAGCCACCATGTCAGAGCAGACGGCGGCAGAGGAACCTGAGCTCTCCCAGACCTGCCCCGGGCTCTGCTTGGCGGAGGAGGGACAGTGCTGGGATCCTCCTGCCACGTCATTAAATACGTTTTATGATGAGAAAGACATCCCAGCAGCCAAGAGTGTTGGGCCAACGCTGCATAAACAGCACGGAGCAGATGGTCCCTGCCTCGAGCCATCGCTGCCCGGCCAGCCAGCCCTTGGCAGGCTGGACACCATAGTGGTGGCAGCCAGTGGCCCCCCAGGGCAGTGCTGCTAACCCCTCTCTGGCCCCACAGCTTCAGCTGGGTCTCCAGCAGGTCCTTCTCCGACCTTCCTTCCCCAGGTTTTCTCAAAGGGAAGAGCAGATGTCACCACCCCTGTGCTCCCCGTGATGTGGTGGTTGCACATGATGTGACTCTTGGGGATGGTCCTATGCAGGGCTAAGGGTTCAGCTCCATGATCCCTATGGGTCCTTTCCAACTCAGCATATTCTGTGATTCTGTGACTGCCCTAGAGTTGATTCCAGTTCTGGGTCTAAACCTCCAGAGTTTTTGCAGTGGTGTGACAGCCCTGCAGATCAAACCCCCAAAACCCCCTCACCCTGAAGCCCCAGGGCGAAGGTCTGAAGAATTAAACTCACCGAAGACCTCACTCTGAGAGCTGGGCTAAAGGCAAGGGGACACCACACTTGTCACTGTCATTGTCCCCACTTGGTAAAAGGCACGTGTTGCCCCAGGTAGGATATGTATCTACAGAAACCACCCGTGTCCTACACAGCCCTCTCAGGAGCAATGTTATGTGTTGAAATGCCGTCCCCATTTCTCACCCAGGTCTGCTCACCTTCTTGCCCACCTGGTGGCCATAGCATTGTCTACCCAGACTCCTTCCCAACCTGGTTCAGGTTCTGTTTTTCACAGAGAGCAACATCAACTACCTGCTGAAGATGGCCCTGGAGAAGATTGCCTTCCTACCCTTTGGCTACCTCATCGACCAGTGGCGCTGGAACGTGTTCAGTGGCCGCACGCCCCCGAGCCGCTACAACTCCGACTGGTGGTACCTGAGGTAGAGGACACTCACCGAGGGTGGGTGGGGGTGTGGAAGCTGGGGGTGTGCAAGGAAGGTAGGCAGGAAAGAGGAAAGGAAGGAAAAAAAGGAAAAAGTAGCCGTGGAGATGGCTGGAGAACAATGGATAGAGAGGTGGGTGGGATGGATGGGTAGGTGAGTGGATGGATGGACAGAAATACACGGAATCACACTCTGATTGGCCAGATTTCTTCAGCACTGTGCCATCCCTTCCCATTCCCTGCCTTGTTTCTTCTGATCTCCTATTATTTCCGTGCTCATGCTGCTGTTCCCTGTTGTCTGCAGAACCAAATACCAGGGTATCTGTGCCCCTGTCACAAGGAATGAGAGCAACTTCGACCCTGGAGCAAAGTACCACATCCCTGGGAACACCCCTTACATCAGGTAGAGGAAGTGTTGGCAAGGGGGCTGAGTTTTGGGGCACAGTGGGTGGGGGCTCAGCCCTGTGGGCAAGGACTGGGATGTGCTGCTCCGGTTCAAGACACGGAGATCGCCCAGCGCTCGGGACCACAAATGGTGGCGTTGGGCTCTGGGACTTGCCTGCTTCCCTTTTTCCCCAGTTCTGACCTTCCTGGGCTTCCTTGGCAGGTACTTTGTGAGCTTCATCCTCCAGTTCCAGTTCCACAAGGCACTGTGCCAGGCAGCCGGCCACAGTGGCCCCCTGCACACCTGTGACATCTACAGGTCCAGAGAGGCCGGAGACAAGCTCAGGTGAGGGCAGAGGAGGGTCAGGGCAGGCACCATGGGCAGATGTGTGCATGGAAGCAGATGGTGTGCAAAGGAAGGAAAGGAGGAAGGAAGGAAGGAAGTGGCTGTGGAGGTGGTTGGAGAAATAGCTTTGCAGATGGGTGGATGGATGGAAATACATAGAAACACCCCCACTCATGGTGGGGTGAGTGGTCCTCACCAGAGTACTGCTCTTGTCCCTGCCACAAGCTCCCACCCAGACAAGAGGTCTCTAAAGCACATTTGGTTCCTGATGACTCCTTGGGTGTTAAATGTGTGAGTTTATGATGAGGAGTCCTCAGTCCCCACATGCAGAACAAGGTGGTGGCTTCAGAGGCAGTTCCCACATTCATGTCCCACTCAGGAATAGCATCTTCAACCCTTGTGATGCTGAGACACCATCACTGCTTCTCTGCCATCCATTCCCTGGCCTCATGTTGGCTCTTGCTGTCCCACTGCTCTGCAGGGAAGTGTTGAAAGCTGGGTCTTCCAAGTCGTGGCAGGAAGTCCTGTTCAACCTCACTGGCACGGATAAGATGGATGCTGGGGCCCTCCTGGAGTACTTCAGCCCCGTCACCACGTGGCTTCAGGAGCAGAACAACAAGACCAATGAGGTGCTGGGCTGGCCTGACTTTGAGTGGCGTCCCCCTGTCCCTGAAGGCTATCCTGAAGGCATTGGTAAGGCTGCAGCTTCATCCTGGGTCTGGGGAGGGGCAGAAAGATGTCCCCAAGGGACATCACTAATCCTCAGAGCTCACAGGGGTCTCTGCAGTGGGTGGCGTGGTTCCCATGGCAGGAAAGAGAAATAAGCAGCTCCAGTGGAGTCCCACAGGGTGTTGCTTCCCAGGGTGTTGCTTCCCAGGAAGCCACTGATGTACCATTATCTGAGGCTGTGGTCCTGCCACTGTGGTAATGCCATCAGTCATGGTGTGACAGCATCTCAGCTGCATCCTCTCTGCTCATGTGGGAGGGTCTAGGGCATGCAGCTTGTCCTGTTATCCAATCCTCTGTCCAGTGGATCACCCCAGCAGTGCCAATCTGCCACTGTTTCTTGGCATGGGCTGCTCCCAAGTTGTGGGATCGGACCTGCAGTTCTGGGAAAAGCTCAACCGTGGCTTCTCCATGTGCTCTTGCAAAGAGAAGGCTTCTCCCAACCTTCCTCCTCTCTTCCACCATTTATCTCCTCTAGACAAAATAGCAGACGAAGCACAAGCCAAAGAGTTCCTGGCCGAGTACAACAGCACAGCTGAGGTGGTGTGGAACGACTACACTGAGGCATCCTGGGCCTACAACACCAACATCACCGACCACAACAAGGAGGTCATGGTATGGGAACAACCCCGGGGCTGTGCAGGGAGAGCCAACAGCCAGGGCAGGCAGCTGGAGCACAGGGCACGTTTCAGAGGAGCTCTGAAACCCAGGGCAGCCTCTGGCCCTCGCCCAGGGGTGACATTCTCACCCTTTTCCATGAAAACCCTCATCGTTCCACAAAGGCAGCCGTGGGGAGGGTGTCAGTCGTGGGGTGCCAGGTGATGTTTCTAGTGATGGCTTGTGTCTCAGGGATCTCAAAGTGATTCCTCTTCTGTCCTCGCAGCTGGAGAAGAACTTGGCCATGTCCAAGCACACCCTGGATTATGGCATGAGGGCCAGGCAGTTCGACACCTCCGACTTCCAGGACGAAAGTGTCACCCGCATCCTCAAGAAGCTGAGTGTCATCGAGAGGGCAGCCCTGCCTGAGGATGAGTTGATGGAGGTGAGCAGCAAGGGGACAGAGCAGGACGGGGTGTCCCTTGCCACTAATTTGTGCAGAGACACAGGTTCCCTCCAAAATTTAGGAGGTTCCATTGGGCAGCCACCCCCTGCCCTTGATAAAGGTGATAGCTTGGTACCTTCTACACAAAGCCAAGAGCCTCATCTCCAGGTTTTCCCACACAAAGGTTGTCCTTCCCAGGCTGCAGTGGGGCCTGGATGTTTGGGTGACAATGGCACATTGCTTGTTGGCCCCAGGCCCCCTTGTTGCCTCCATTTGGGGTCACACTTGGCCTTGGAAGGGACCAGAGGAGAACATCTGAGAACACCTCAGTGGGCTGTGATATTGTCCAATGTCAGGAGCAAGGATACCTTGTTAACATGACCTGATTTCCTTTGCAGTATAACACCCTCCTCTCGGATATGGAGACCACATACAGCCTGGCCAAGGTCTGCAGGGATGACAAAACCTGTCTCCCACTGGATCCTGGTAAGATCTGACAGGGTGTCCTGGGAGGCACAGGCCCAGAAAGGAGAGATTTTTTAATGAGGGCACGAAGAGAGGCCGTGAAGGGTCCTTCCACCTTCTCTCAGGTGATGGTCCCTGAGCAGCACTTTGGCTCTAGCACCACTGGGTCAGCTCAGCCCAGCCAAGAGCATCACTTTGGCTTCCTTGCTCTCTCTTCAGACCTCACAGACATCATGGCCACCTCCCGGGACTATGACGAGCTCCTCTTTGCCTGGAAGGGCTGGCGAGATGCTTCTGGGAAGAAGATGAGGAACGACTACAAGCGATATGTGGAACTGAGCAACAAGGCAGCCGTGCTCAATGGTCAGTGCCCCGCTCCCTTAGAGCCCACCACGGTCCCAACCCCCTGTGAGCAGAGGGCTGGGCTCTTCATCCAACTGGGGGTCATAATCCTAAAGGTGTGGAGGTCCCACTAACTCCCATGAGTTCCACTGGAGTGTCTCATAGACACGGAGGGACCTGGGGTGCCCGAGCAGCAAGACAAGACAAGACTCTTACCCAAGAAGGGCAGTGTCTGACAGCTGCTGCTCTTGCCTTGCCACAGGTTATACAGACAATGGGGCCTACTGGAGATCCCTGTACGAGACACCCACCTTCGAGGAAGATCTGGAGAGGCTGTACCAGCAGCTGCAGCCCCTGTACCTCAACCTGCACGCCTACGTACGCCGAGCCCTCTACAAGAAGTATGGGGCAGAGCACATAAACCTGAGGGGGCCCATCCCTGCTCATCTGCTAGGTGAGGCTGGGCTATGTGTCCCACCAGGGATGGGTGCCTCTGAATCGTGCCAAGAGCTGAGGCTGGTGCCTGTTCAGCTCTGGCTGAAGGGCCAAGGTCCCATGAAATGGGTCTGCAGAGGACAGTCCGCCCCAGGGAAGGGCAGCACGTTCAGCTGCATGGATGTGCAGGCAGGGCAGGGATCCTGACAGGGCAGGCACCAGGCAGGGTGGTCCACCTGTGCAGGAGAAGGTTCCTTTTGCCCTCCTCTCCCTGTCTTCTTCCTCTCATCCTCCTGTCCTTCCCAGGCAACATGTGGGCTCAGTCATGGTCCAACATTTTCGACCTGGTGATGCCTTTCCCGAATGCCGCCAAGGTGGATGCCACCCCAGCCATGAAAGAGCAGGTCAGTGCTTTTCCAGGCTGCTCTGGGGAAGCCCCTCAGGAGCCAGCACCCTCCAGCTGTGGCCAAATGATCTGGTGTTGCTAAAAAAATCCATACCTCATCTCTATTCTCTCCCCACCTGGATATACCAATGGCTGGATGTCCAGCTCCAGCTGATACCCAAGGTTCCCTCTGCCCAGAATAACAAGGCTATCCCTGGCTTCCCATCCTTCCCACAGCTCCTGGCACCCCAGCATCCCCCACTGCCCCTCACCAGCTCCTGCTCTCTCCCCAGGGCTGGACACCCAAGAGGATGTTTGAGGAGTCGGACCGTTTCTTTACCTCCCTGGGCCTCATCCCCATGCCCCAGGAGTTCTGGGACAAGTCCATGATCGAGAAGCCCTCGGACGGGCGGGAGGTGGTGTGTCACGCCTCGGCCTGGGACTTCTACAACCGCAAGGACTTCAGGTGCCCGTGGGGGGCAGGTGGTGGTCACACCTCGTGTGGTGCTGGGGCAGAAAGCCGCACCTTTGTAGAACAAGGACACGTGGGCTGATGCCACCACTGTGTCTCTTGCACTGGGGCTGTGGCACCCCCGCTATGGCACTGCCACTGGTACCCAAAGTGCTGGCACCGCTGGCAGGTGCCCCCATGGTGCACGGAGGGCAATCAGTGCCTTCCCTGCCCTACCCTGGAGAATGGAAAACCCAATGAATAGGGACAGAGAAGGGGCAGGGTCAACAGGAGATGCAGGGGAAGAGAGACACCAACCCCATGGAGCAGGACCAGCCCAGCCTGGTATCACGTGTGGGGTGGGGGCACATGGGAAGGGAGGCCAAAGGGAAAAACAGCTCAAGGGGATGTGATAGTTCCCAGAGATTTTCCCAGCAGCACTGCCCTCCCTTCTCCCCCAACCCCTGTGTCCTGGTGCAGGATCAAGCAGTGCACAGTGGTGAACATGGACGACCTGATCACGGTGCACCACGAGATGGGCCACGTCCAGTACTTCCTGCAGTACAGGGACCAGCCCGTCTCCTTCCGGGATGGGGCCAATCCCGGCTTCCACGAGGCCGTCGGGGATGTCATGGCCTTGTCTGTCTCCACCCCCAAACACCTGCACAGCATCAATCTGCTGGATGAAGTCAAGGAAGACCAAGGTGAGCTGGGAGGGGGGCACCACACAGCAAATGTGGGAGTGCTGATGGGAACAGCTGGAAACGCAGAGGGCCAGGAGGGGCTGGGCAGGGTGGAAGGGGTCAGGGACATATGTGGTGGCCTTGCGTGCATGGAGGGGACAGGACCTGTTGGAGCCACCCTGCTCTGGGGCAGAATGAGCCATCCAGGGTGGAGGGATGGGTGCAGCACTGCCTTGCTCACACCTCCATGCCCTGGGCAGAGAGTGACATTAACTACCTGATGAGCATCGCCCTGGACAAAATCGCCTTCCTGCCCTTCGGGTACCTCATGGACCAGTGGCGCTGGAAGGTGTTTGATGGGCGGATCAAGGATGACGAGTACAACAAGGAGTGGTGGAACCTCAGGTATGGCTGAATTCAGACCTGTTTCTGAGGTAAGGCCTTGGCCTTCATCCCACTGGGTGTTTTCTCCCTGTGGTGCAATTGGCTGCAATGGGACATGATGGGATTCACAACCCCTCACACTGTCCCCATGGTGTCCCCTCCCATTTTACTTCACCCTTTTCTCCCCATGCTGGGCTAACTCTCCCTCTCTGGCCCAGGACGAAGTACCAGGGTTTGTGCCCACCAGCACCGAGGTCTGAAGATGACTTTGACCCCGGGGCAAAGTTTCACATCCCTGCCAACGTCCCCTACATCAGGTGAGCAAGCAGGGTTGGGGCTCGAGGGACACCACTTGGACACAGAAGCCTGGGCAGCTCCAGGGATTCTGACAGAGCTTCTGAGGAGAAGGTTGGATTTGGGGGTATTTCTCCCTATCTGAGGAAGACAGGCTCATCCACCCAGGCAATCCTAAGACACACATTACGGGAGAAATGGCCCAGCAGGTTGGGCTGAGTTGATGGAGGTGCAGCTCCAAAGCCAGGGATGCTCCTCCAGACTGGGAAGGTGCAACCAGAGAATGAGGGGAGGGCACATCCTCTCTTGAACAGCCACCAGCAGGGTCTGTTCCCATCTCCTCATCCCTCTCCACCAGGTACTTTGTCAGCTTCGTGATCCAGTTCCAGTTCCACCAGGCTCTCTGTACGGCAGCTGGGCACACGGGTGCCCTGCACACCTGTGACATCTACCAGTCCACGGAGGCTGGGAGGATCCTGGGGTACGTGTGTGGGCAGGGCAGAGCCGAGGTATTTCTGTCGCCAAATACCTTCAACCCAGCCCAGAAAGACAGGAGGCAACGCAGCCCCTGGTCATCCCTCCCACCCCTGCCCAAGCATGGGATGCTCCAGCCCCTGGGGTGTGGGGAGGGGGTGCCTGGGGCAGGGGGTGCCTGGGGCAGGGGCACCTTGGGCTGAGCCCTGGGGCTGTGATTGCAAAAGCAGCCACTAGATGGTAGCTGGGCCCCTGGCAGGTGGAAGGCTCCTTCCCTCCTCCTCCTCCTCCTCCCAGCCTCCAGTTCCTTAGGGAAAACAACCCCCTTGCTTCCAGAAAAGCACCTGCAAAATTAACCCTTTCACCCAGGAACTGCTCTGCATCAGGCTGGATTCGCTGGAGGGCTTTAATCCATGCAATCCCCCCTTTACCCACAAGTTAATCTCCTTCCCTGTGCCTTGGGCTGGCAGCCCTGTGGTCCTGAGGGTACAGACTGTAACCAGGGCTGCTGATACCAGGAGCCCCAAGGGAAAGGGAAGGGCTGGCAGCCAAGAGGGTGATGGGGAACCCACTGGAGCTCATTTCTCCTGCCACAGGGATGCCCTGAAGCTGGGTTTCAGCAAGCCATGGCCTGAGGCCATGCAGCTCATCACGGGGCAGCCCAACATGTCAGCAGAGGCCCTGATGAGCTACTTTGAGCCGCTCATGACGTGGCTGGAGAAGGAGAATGAGAAGAACGGGGAGGTCCTGGGCTGGCCTGAGTACAGCTGGACTCCTGACTCAGGTATGCAGGGCTCAGCCAAGCACAGCAGATCCATGACAGGGCAGAGCTCGGCCCTCACCAGGGCCAGGATGAGATGGACCTGTCTTGGTGACCCCTGGCCACCCCAAAACCCACAGGGCGTTTGGGTGCTTCTCCTTGATCTCTCCTGGTGCTGAGTCTAAAGGGCATCCAAGACACCAGCAAGGGAGAGCTGGTGAGCCCAAAGCCACCACACCCACCATGTCTCTCATTTCTCCCTTTTCCATCCACTCCAGCCCCAGATGGCTCCAGCAAAACTGATTTCCTGGGAATGTCCCTGACCAAAAGCCAAGCCTCGGCAGGTGCCTGGGTCCTGCTCGCCCTGGCAGTTGTCTTCCTGATCACCACCATCTTCTTCAGCATCAAGTTCTTCTCATCCAGGAGAAAGGCCTTCAAATCCAGCTCAGAAATGGAACTGAAATGAGGCAGCCACCAGCGGGGCAGCATGGACAGGGTGCAAGCACGGGCACTTGGCCAGGCTGGCAGCCATGCCATGGGCACACTTGCCAACAAAGCCATGGGTTTCCACAGCCCAGGACTCCTCTCTCCTATCAGGTCAGACATTTCTTTCCACTATGCAAGAGCCAAAGCAGAGAAGAGCTATTTATTTGACAATGTCTGCATCGGGGGAAAGAGAAATTCCGGCGCCGGCAGGCACGGAGCCGTCACGAGCTGCCCCTGTGCCCAGGGCTGGAGCTGGTCCTGCCTGGTCACCCACCAGCCAACTCTGACCTGTGGGCAAAGCCACAGAGACTTGAGTCACAGAGGACAGTTTGGGGAGGGACAGAGCACGTTCTTCCCCCTGGTTTGCCTCTGCCAGGCTGTTCGTTTGCATGGATGAAAAATAAACCCATGTCTTGGCACCCTCCGAGCAGCAGCTCAGCTCCTTCTTGCAGGTGGGCTGGGATCTCAGCAGGACAAGGCAATCCAGCTGCCACCCCAACCCAGTGCAAACACAAATCCCTGGGGACCAGCCCAGCTTTGGGGCAACACACTTGCAGCACCCAGCTTCCCCCATCCCCAGCGTGAAAGCTCAGCATCCCCTTGCAGCATCTCCCCCCCCCCCCCCCACCCGAATCCTGGTTCCCATCACAGCTGACAGCTCGTGGGTTCTCTGTGAAGCACGTGCCTAAGGAAGGGGCTGGATCAGGGCCAGAAATCCCCAAAGTCCAGGCATGAGCTGTTCAAAGAGTTGGGGTGTCACCGAGCCCGAGCTGGGACAGGGCTGGAGCTCAGGACTGCTGTGACTCCAGCACTCGATGACACTCATTTACGTAAGAGCCCGGAGGGGGGTCCAAGGTCAGCGATCGCCTCCCGCCCTCCAGCTCCCGATTATCTTGGGATCAGCCGCTCTTGAGGCCCCCCCTTGCAGCTCCCCCCCGCCCCGGCCCGACTTTCTTCTGCTTCTGTAAATAAAACTTCGTATTTGTTCTGCGGTGATTAGGTGCAAAACTAATCCCAGGCCGGGGATTATTGCAGCCTTAAAGAGCTGCGATCCGCTGCAGCCCGGAGCAGCAGGGGAAATGAGGGGATCTGGGATGATCCACCCGCCCCCCTCCCATCCCATGGCCTCTGCCCCCGGTCATGCCTCACGCCGGGAAAGGGAGGCCTGGGAGCGGCTCCTGTCGCCTGGCAGAGGAGCAGGAGGCAGGTGTCTGCCCGCCCACGCTCCGGTGTTTGTTTGCTTTCCGTCCTCCTGCGAGCTCAGGTGCCCACGCCGAGGTGACACCCCGAGCAGGGTCGGGGAGCAGCAGCCCCAGCCCCGGCACTCACCCCGTGTCCTTCCCACAGCCACGTCCTGGAGCATCTGCTTTATATCCCGGCACACCAGGCTCTCCCTCTCCCCCCTTCCCACCAGGGCAATGCTCACAGAGCAGAGACCTGGCACGGTGAGAGCTGGGTTTGGAGCCAAGTGTATTTTGAGCCTGGGAAAGCAGGGCTGGTGCAGGTGTGCTCCATCCAGCTCAGCTCCTCGTCGCTAATTTGGAGCTCTCTGGCTCCTTTCTGCCCTGTTAGTGGAAGAAAAGAGGTCTCCGAGATCATCAAGATCCTGCAAGTTTCATGAAAATTGCTTTCTGGAGGAGAGGATTGGGGAAAAAAATAGAAAAGAGGCACACTGAACACTGTCACTCAGGGACTGCAACGCAGGCTCAGCCCTCGTTACACATCAGAGAATCCACCCAGGAGCCGGGTGTGTCCTGCAGTGGACACTGGATGCAGCTGCAGGGATGAGTGATGGGTGCCCTGAGCTGAGCCCCTGACACACAACCCAGGCCCACCATCCTCGCAGAAGACAAAGGCAGACACCAGGTTACCTTCAGCACAGGTCCAAGGTCTGTGCAGCAGGTGGGATTGGACACCAGCCAACTCTCAACACGGGTCCAAGGTCCACACAGCAGATGGGATGGGGTTGGACACCAGGTTACCTCCAACACGGGTCCAAAGTCCGCCCAGGAGATGGGGCTGGACACAAAGTCCAGCCCAAGGGGAGCCTGAAGGTCCCGCCTTGAGCTCAGCTGGAGCTGCTGGGCTGGGTGGGGGGGTCTGGGTGATGCTTTTGAGGGCAGTGAGGGCTGGCTGGTGCCCCTAGGGCTCTGCCAAGCCAGCAGCAACGTTTTACAAGATACCTTTAAACTGAGGATGATTTCCCTTCCCCGCTGCGATAACATCTGGAGAGATTTTGCTGCCTTCTGGCTCCTGCATCATGCTTGCTGCTGAAATTAGGAGGCTCAGCGAAATCACTCCCTGAGGAGAAGAGAAGAAACGTAAAAGCAGAAAAAAAGGAAGAGATTCCCCCTCTATTCACAGAACTCCTGGAGGGGAGCTCAGGAAGCAGTGGGTACTCAGGCTTGGGGGGGCTGCTCTGCACCCCCTGCCTGTACACGAAGCTCCCAGAGAGGAGATTTGCTTTAAGATCACATGAATTCAAAACAAGAAACACCCTGGGTTCCCTTCACCAGCTGAGGCACCCTTTGGGCACCACACAAACCCATTTTCCATTTGTTTAGGTTCATTACCCGCCACAGGAAGGTGGCTGGGTGGGGGGGTTCCCACACCCCTCGGTGCTGGCAGGGCCTGGCCAAGCCGGGTCTATTCTTAGCCGGCGGGTGGCCGGGCAGGAGCAGACAGGGTGAGTGGGGCCGCGTTCCTCACATTCCCCTTCCCCAGGGACAAGGAGCGCCGGGAAATATGCAGCCACAGCTTGGCAGCAGCTGGGGGCCATCAGCGGGGGCCACCCCGGGCAGGGGAGAGGGGGGAGGTGGCGTTGGGGGCGTCTCAGGGGACAGCAGAAGTGTGGGAGGGAGGGGGTGAGCTGTGGTAGGGTCTGGGGGTGCCCCATCCCTGCAACTCATGGCTTCAGCCCCCACAAGCCCTGGCTGGCACCATCCTTCCCTCCCTGCTGCTGGAGCAGGGCTGAGGGGGGTGGAGGTGAATGTGGGGGTGAGGGGCAAGTGAGAGACCCCATATTGACCCCTCTAAGCAAGTTCAGACTCCCCCCAGCCCCATGGCTTGGCTAGAATTCCCTACCAAGGGGGCAGGGCCAGATCCAGCCCAAATGACAGCCCCACTCCTCCTGTGTCCATCCCTGATGGAGGATGGAGGATGGAGGAGTGTCACCCACACCTGTGAACACTTTGCACCAGCACCCAGCTGGGTCCCACCCTCACCAGGGGATACACCCGGGGGTGTGAGCTGGGCTGACCCCCCCCAGCCCCACAGAGCCCCCACTCTCCCTGGGCAGCATCCCTCCATCCCACTTCCTTGGATTGTCTCAGCAGCAGGACCCCAAATCAGGCTTGCCCATGTCCCAGCGCTGGTAGGGACTGTCCCCACCCCTCGGGGCTCCCCCCTGAGCTGACACTGTCCCAACAAGGCTTTGCAGGTGACAGGAAGAGAATTGTCCCAGACCAAAAGTGCCAGGAGTGTGTGGCCCTACCCTTGGCACTCAGTCCCTCTCCCCCTTGCCCAGGAGGTTTTCCAGACCTGCTGCAGCCTCTGCCAGCACCCTCCTGCCATGGCCACATCCTGCCCTTCCCTGCTCTTCCCTGCAGCATCCCTGTGAGTTGCTGCAGCCCATGTGCCCCATCCATCCTCCTGGCAGGTGAGTCACGAGCTGGCCCTGTGCCTCAGTTTCCCCGCTGTGCAGTGAGGACGGGCAGGATGCCAGGGTGGCTGCTATGAACCAAGTGGGCCCCGTCCCAGAGCAGAGTCTCTGTGGTTTTTCCTGACACTTCCAAGAGTGGGAAGTGGCTTTTGTCAGGAAGCAACATCCGTGACTTGGTTTAATGTCACTGAGTCCTTCCCAGGTTTGCAGCCCCCCCTGGGGCTGGTGTGGTGGAAGGCCCGAGCTGCTGAGGGTTCATTTTGGCTGCACATTTTACCTTTGTTTGGTTTGGGTGGGGGTTTTTTGGTTTCATATTTAGCAAACAAACGGTGTGGAGCTGAGAGCTTGGAAAAATAAGTCAGGGTTTGGAGTGGGGGGGCAGAGGAAGGAGCCAGGAAAAGGACCATCCTTCCCCCTGCAAAATAAATTTACAGCCCCAATTCCTCCCTCCCCTGTCACATCCCTGGAGCATCTTCCAAAAGTGAAGGGCAAAGCAGGGGCACGAGCTGTGCCAGGCACCAGGACACCCGAGCGTGTCTGGGGACTGCCCTGGTGGCTGGAAGCAGCTTTGGGGACCACGAGAGCCCCGTCTCTCCCCTCCCAGCTGTGTTTGCAGTGTGGCTCTAATTACAGAAATGTGGAGAAATGTCGTCTCTCAGTTGGCAAACATTTCTCCTGGCAAGCACCAGACGACAGCTGCCGTGCTGGGATTCCAGTGGGCTCCCATCCCCTCCATCCCACACCTCCCACCCCAAATCCACACCCCGTTTCACGGCTGTGCCCCCTCACCCGATGTACCTGTGCCTGCCCAGGGCAGCTCCTTGCTGGGTAGGTGATAATTCCTGCACAGATTCTAATTCCCTGCACTCCCAGCTGGTTCTTTAGGCACTTGTGCTGCAGGAGCAGGGAATGGGAGGACACCCTTGGGAAGCACCCAGGCCTCCTTTGCCCTTGGAAACTAGGTGGTTTCCCACTGATTCCCCAGGGTGTGGGAAGGAAGAAAAGAAGGGGAAAGGAGCAAAACCTCAAAAACACCCAAGAAGGAGAAAGAGGAGGAGGAGGAGAAAGAGGAGGAGGAGGAGGAGGAGGAGAAGAAGGAGGCAAGGAAAGAACTGAGTGAGGGAGGAGGAGGAGACAGGGCAGGGAGACAGGATTACTGCTCAGTCGAATTAGAGGGAGCCCTTCAGCTGCCTTGAACAGCAGGAGAATTTGCCCGAAGACCCCAATTTTTCCTATTTGTGACAAAATGTAAGCACGGGATTAACTGCAAGCATATGCTTAAAACCCAGGGAATTGAAAGAAGTCTGGGCATAAAGTGCTCTGGAGAGGGCAGGGAGGCAGGGCATGGGCCAGCAGTCGGGGGGATGACCCAGCTCTGCAGGGATGTACTGAGGGAACTGGGAGAGCCGGGGGGGGGGGGGGACTGGAAGAGCCATGGGTGCACCAGGAGGCTCCTGGAGCTTAGTGAATAATAGCCTGAAAGGGAATGACATGACTCAACTCCATCTGCGAGGGCTGTGTGGGGAAGAGGGTTGGTAAGAGAGGCTCTTCCATCAGCCACGTGATGGGATGAGGCTTCCTGGCAAGAGAAAGGGGGATCAAAGTGCCAGGCCCGGAGCAGGACAAGCCTTCCTGGGATCAGCTGAGGGGCTGGGAGGCTGGGGCTGTGCCCTGCCCCATGCCCAGAGCCCCCCACTCTGCGAAACCTCACGTGCCCTTGCCGTCAGACACATCCGTGTCCACGTGACGTGCCCACGAACATCCCCGGACTGATTTATGGGATGAGAGGAGGGCAGGAGGCCAACCTTAAATCCTGGCTGCCTGGTGATTAATAATCATAATTATTATCATATTAGCTGTAGTAATAATAGTTTGCTTTCCCCTGCAGCACTGGGCATCCAGGAATCTCAGCAAGGTTTCACCGGGCCAAGTGACCAATGTCCCTATTTTCTAGCGAGGAAATTGCGGCACAGAGCTGTCTCCCTTGAGTCACACAGTATATCAACAAGAAAACAGAGAAGGCAGGAGTCTGGACTCCGTGTCCCTCTCCCTCCCCCATGCTATTAAGCTGCATCTGTGTAATATAGAGCAAAACATCCTCCACGACTCGCAGTAAATCATGGCAGAGGCAGCGTGCAGAGTGGATGGGGGGAGATAATGGGTTTTTCACCCTCTTCAACAATAGAACAAGTTTTTCTCCGCTGGGGAAGGCTGACTTCTCTGAGAGACAGAGATAAAAGCAGCACTGAGGCTCTGAAATGGGCCTGAAAGGGCACCTGCCTCTGCTCATCCACTTGCTTTGCTGGCCCAGGGACAGGAGGAACCCAGGAAGGGTCAAGAGCCCCACGGGCATGGCCTGGTCCCCGTGGGCATTGCTGAGGTGCACTGGAATATTAATTGAAAATCCCAGCAAAACACTCCTGCTGATGATAATGGACCATAATCCTCTTAGACCAATTTCATGCCTGAAAAATCATGCATAACAAAATAATAATAGAAAGCCCCTCAGTGGACAGTGTCCACAGCAGTGGGCACAGGAGAAGAGGGTTGTCCAAAGGGGATTTCTCAGGGGGGAAAGGGGGCTGGTCCCCTTGGCCTCCACCCCTGAAGGACACGGAGGTGTGGGCAGGAGACAAGCTGAACTTGGGGTTAGGTCTGAACATCTGCTCTAGCAGGGCAGCATCACTGTGGGGCCTCGATGTCCCACAGAGACCTGGGGACTCCCGTGCCCTACAGGGCCCATGGGAATTTCTGTGGCCAGAGAACCCTGGGACCTCCTGGATTCTCCGTGTCCACCAGAGCTCCCAGGACCCCTTGGACCCTCCTGAGTTCTCAGGATCTCCGGGATGCTCCATGTCCCTCAAGGACGCTTCGT